>NW_028322239.1:3333333-3636363 GCF_059928025.1 Delphinapterus leucas | reverse complement strand
TACCACAACTTCTTTATCAATTTTTCACATTCTGGGATATTTAACTTGTACCGTAGACGAGGTTCTTGTAAACAGAGCCGACCGAAACTTTGGGGTGGCTGTGTGTTTTTGATTTTAATTTCCCTAAGCTATAGGACCATAAGTGGAAGTGCCGTAGGCTCCGTTGCTTTGTTTTTTAGGTGTTCCAGGAAACACCATACACTTCTCCAGAGTGGCTGTTGGCAATTTACATCCCGCCCATCAGCATAACAAGGCTCCCGGTTCTCCATGCCCTGTGCTGCCTTTCTGGATTTTACACTTTTTTCAGATGGCCCTTTTGACCGGGGGGCAGTGAGACTTCATTGTAGTGCAGATTTCTTTAACATGCTAGCTTGGTTGGCAAAAAAGGGCGTATGCGTTTTTTCCTGAATATATTCAGAAAAAACGCATACGCCCTTTTTGGCCAAGAGCATCATTGTCGACGTTCTGCCTCTTTTCCTATGCTTTAAATGCAATTACCGTCTACCCCCTGAAATCGTTTTCCTGCAATTCTGCCCCGCTTACAAGTTCTCTTCGCAGCCTTCCTTCAATATATTTTTGGACGATAGCTGTCATTTATAACTCTGCAGGTTTGTGAGTTACAGTGCCCCTGAGCTCCTTTCTTCAACTCGCTATCTTGTGAGCTGGCCGCAAACCCGCTGGATTGCTTCAGGCCCTAATCTGGTTCCGGCAGGGCATGCTGAGCCTTTGGTTAATTCCTCTTCCTGGCTGGAAATGAGCGTTAAATTTGCCCGTGCAGACACCTACAGCTAAGCTCTCATTGGTTCTCCCTCTTCCTGTTCTTCTTGAGCAGAAATTGCAAACTGTGCCCAACAGGAGTTTAAAGGCACTGACTCTCCAAGTAGGGAGAGTGTTAGTAAAGGGTCTGGAATTGTGAACCCGAGTAAAAGGGGACGAAAACTGCAATGCATTTGAAAACGTTTCCCGGTCACACGCTGCACCATACTGTGGGTTTCCCATGCATGTATTAGGTGAAGGAAGAATCCCTTAAACCTGGAGAGTTGGGACCCATGGAATGCGTACCATGCAGTATGCCTTCAAAGGGTCTGCATTTGTTCATCGAACCTCACCAATGCTATCAGCCCGAAGTCCCCAACCTTATGTCTCACTCAGCTCTGGATGTAGATGTGGTAAATCCAGGTTGCATCACAATCCCTGAATGAATTATTTAAGAATTGCTCCTTATTTCACTGTCCTTGTGTTTTGTTTTTGTAATTCATTTTGATAATGGGATTTATCGGATTTTCTCTGCTGCATTCATGCCGCTGTACACACGCTTCATTCTCTTATGGAGACATATAAATCCATGGGTTTGAAGATTCTTACTAGTCAGGTGTATTCCTAGGCGTTGAATATGGCGTGTTTTGTCCATTTCGTTGAGCAAGGGGTAGGTCTTGACTATTACATATTTGACGAATGGAATGGTATCTGTGCTAATTTCTATCTCTGGTTTTATGCAGCACCCCAACTCACCTTTCCCCTTAAGCAAACATAAGTTGGTTTTCTAAATTTGAGACCCTGATCTGTTTTGTAATTCAGTTCATGTGTAGCCAAGTTTACATTCCGTGTATTAGTGATATCTTATGATGTTTCATTTTCTGTGTGACTTATTTCAGTTAGAATCATGGTACCTGAATCCACTCATTATGCCGCGACGGGCCTGATGACATAGATTTCATTGCTGAGTGATATTCCATTGTACGTACGTACCACAACTTCTTTATCAATTTATCACATTCTGGGATATTTAACTTGTACCGTGGACGAGGTTCTTGTAAACAGAGCCGTCCGAAATTTTGGGGTGGCTGTGAGTTTTTGATTTTAATTTCCCTAAGCTATAGGACCATAAGTGCAATTGCCGTAGGCTCCGTTGCTTTGTTTTTTAGGTGTTTCAGGAAATACCATACACTTCTCCAGTGTGGCTGTTAGTCATTTACATCCCGCCCATCAGCATAACAAGGCTCCCTGTTCTCCATGGCCTGTGCTGCCTTTCTGGATTTTACACTTTTTTCAGATGGCCGTTTTGACCGGGGGGCAGTGAGACTTCATTGTAGTGCATATTTCTTTAAAATGCTTGCTTGGTTGGCCAAAAAGGGCGTATGCGTTTTTTCCTGAATATATTCTGGAAAAAACGCATACGCCCTTTTTGGCCAAGAGCATCATTGTCGACGTTCTGCCTCTTTTCCTATGCTTTAAATGCAATTCCCGTCTACCCACTGAAATCATTTTCCTGCAATTCTGCCCCGCTTACAAGTTCTCTTCGCAGCCTTCCTTCAGTATATTTTCGGACAATAGCTGTCATTTATAACTCTGCAGGTTTGTGAGTTACAGTGTCCCTGAGCTCCTTTCTTCAACTCGCTATCTTGTGAGCTGGTCGCAAACCCGCAGGATTGCTTCAGGCCCTAATCTGCTTCCAGCACGGCATGTTGAGCCTTAGGTTATTTCCTCTTCCTGGCGGGAAATGAGCGTTAAATTTGCCCGTGCAGACACCTACAGCTAGTCTCTCATTGGTTCTCCCTATTCCTGTTCATCTTGAGCAGAAATTGCAAACTGTGCCAAAGAGGAGGTTAAAGCACTGACTCTCCAAGTAGGGAGATTGTTAGTAAACGGTCTGGAATGGTGAACCCGAGTAAAATGGGAGGAAATCTGAGATGCATTTGAAAACGTTTGCCGGTCACACGGTGCACCATACTGTGGGTTTTCCATGTATGTTTTAGCTGAAGGAAGAATCCCTTAAACCTGGAGAGTTGGGACCCTTGGAATGGGTACCATGCAGTATGACTTCAAAGTGTCTGCATTTGCTCACTGAACCTCACCAATGCTATCAGCCCGAAGTGCCCAACCTTATGTCTCACTCAGCTCTGGGTGTAGATGTGGTAAATCCAGGTTGCATCACAATCCCTGAATGAATTATTTAAGAATTGCTCTCTATTTCACGGTCCTTGTGTTTTGCTTTTGTAATATATTTTGATAATGGGATTTTTCGGATTTTCTCTGCTGCATTCATGCCGCTGTACACACGCTTCATTCTCTTACGGAGACATATGAATCCATGGGTTTGAAGATTCTTACTAGTCAGGTGTATTCCTAGGCGTTGAATATGGGGTGTTTAGTCCATTTCGTTGAGCAAGGGGTAGGTCTTGACTATTACATATTTGGCTTATGAAAAGGTATCTGTGCTAATTTCTATCTCTGTTTTGATGCGGCACCCCAACTCACCTTTCCCCTTAAGCAAGCATAAGTTGGTTTTCTAAATTTGAGGCCCTGTTCTGTTTTGTAATTCAGTTCATGTGTAGCCTAGTTTATATTCCGTGTATTAGTGATATCTTATGATGTTTCATTTTCTGTGTGACTTATTTCACTTAGAATCATGGTACCTGAATCCACTCATTATGCCGCGACGGGCCTGATGACATAGATTTCATTGCTCAGTGATATTCCATTGTACGTACGTACCACAACTTCTTTATCCATTTTTCACATTCTGGGATATTTAACTTGTACCGTAGACGAGGTTCTTGTAAACAGAGCCGACCGAAACTTTGCGGTGGCTGTGTGTTTTTGATTTTAATTTCCCTAAGCTATAGGGCCATAAGTGGAAGTGCCGTAGGCTCCGTTGCTTTGTTTTTTAGGTGTTCCAGGAAACACCATACACTTCTCCAGAGTGGCTCTTGGCAATTTACATCCCGCCCATCAGCATAACAAGGCTCCTGGTTCTCCATGCCCTGTGCTGCCTTTCTGGATTTTACACTTTTTTCAGATGGCCCTTTTGACCAGGGGGCAGTGAGACTTCATTGTAGTGCAGATTTCTTTAACATGCTTGCTTGGTTGGCCAAAAAGTGCGTATGCGTTTTTTCCTGAATATATTCAGAAAAAACGCATACGCCCTTTTTGGCCAAGAGCATCATTGTCGACGTTCTGCCTCTTTTCCTATGCTTTAAATGCAATTACCGTCTACCCCCTGAAATCGTTTTCCTGCAATTCTGCCCCGCTTACAAGTTCTCTTCGCAGCCTTCCTTCAATATATTTTTGGACGATAGCTGTCATTTATAACTCTGCAGGTTTGTGAGTTACAGTGCCCCTGAGCTCCTTTCTTCAACTCGCTATCTTGTGAGCTGGCCGCAAACCCGCTGGATTGCTTCAGGCCCTAATCTGGTTCCGGCAGGGCATGCTGAGCCTTTGGTTAATTCCTCTTCCTGGTGGGGAATGAGCGTTAAATTTGCCCGTGCAGACACCTACAGCTAAGCTCTCATTGGTTCTCCCTCTTCCTGTTCTTCTTGAGCAGAAATTGCAAACTGTGCCCAACAGGAGGTTAAAGGCACTGACTCTCCAAGTAGGGAGAGTGTTAGTAAAGGGTCTGGAATTGTGAACCCGAGTAAAAGGGGACGAAAACTGCAATGCATTTGAAAACGTTTCCCGGTCACACGCTGCACAATACTGTGGGTTTCCCATGCATGTATTAGCTGAAGGAAGAATCCCTTAAACCTGGAGAGTTGGGACCCATGGAATGCGTACCATGCAGTATGCCTTCAAAGGGTCTGCATTTGTTCATCGAACCTCACCAATGCTATCAGCCCGAAGTCCACAACCTTATGTCTCACTCAGCTCTGGATGTAGATGTGGAAAATCCAGGTTGCATCACAATCCCTGAATGAATTATTTAAGAATTGCTCCCTATTTCACTGTCCTTGTGTTTTGTTTTTGTAATTCATTTTGATAATGGGATTTATCGGATTTTCTCTGCTGCATTCATGCCGCTGTACACACGCTTCATTCTCTTATGGAGACATATAAATTCATGGGTTTGAAGATTCTTACTAGTCAGGTGTATTCCTAGGCGTTGAATATGGCGTGTTTTGTCCATTTCGTTGAGCAAGGGGTAGGTCTTGACTATTACATATTTGACGAATGGAATGGTATCTGTGCTAATTTCTATCTCTGGTTTTATGCAGCACCCCAACTCACCTTTCCCCTTAAGCAAGCATAAGTTAGTTTTCTAAATTTGAGGCCCTGTTCTCTTTTGTAATTCAGTTCATGTGTAGCCAAGTTTACATTCCGTGTATTAGTGATATCTTATGATGTTTCATTTTCTGTGTGACTTATTTCAGTTAGAATCATGGTACCTGAATCCACTCATTATGCCGCGACGGGCCTGATGACATAGATTTCATTGCTGAGTGATATTCCATTGTACGTACGTACCACAACTTCTTTATCAATTTATCACATTCTGGGATATTTAACTTGTACCGTAGACGAGGTTCTTGTAAACAGAGCCGTCCGAAACTTTGGGGTGGCTGTGAGTTTTTGATTTTAATTTCCCTAATCTATAGGACCATAAGTGGAATTGCCGTAGGCTCCGTTGCTTTGTTTTTTAGGTGTTCCAGGAAATACCATACACTTCTCCAGAGTGGCTGTTAGTAATTTACATCCCGCCCATCAGCATAACAAGGCTCCCTGTTCTCCATGGCCTGTGCTGCCTTTCTGGATTTTACACTTTTTTCAGATGGCCGTTTTGACTGGGGGGCAGTGAGACTTCATTGTAGTGCAGATTTCTTTAAAATGCTTGCTTGGTTGGCCAAAAAGGGCGTATGCGTTTTTTCCTGAATATTTTCAGGAAAAAACGCATACGCACTTTTTGCCCAAGAGCATCATTGTCGACGTTCTGCCTCTTTTCCTATGCTTTAAATGCAATTCCCGTCTACCCCCTGAAATCATTTTCCTGCAATTCTGCCCCGCTTACAAGTTCTCTTCGCAGCCTTCCTTCAATATATTTTTGGACGATAGCTGTCATTTATAACTCTGCAGGTTTGTGAGTTACAGTGTCCCTGAGCTCCTTTCTTCAACTCGCTATCTTGTGAGCTGGTCGCAAACCCGCAGGATTGCTTCAGGCCCTAATCTGCTTCCCGCACGGCATGTTGAGCCTTAGGTTATTTCCTCTTCCTGGCGGGAAATGAGCGTTAAATTTGCACGTGCAGACACCTACAGCTAGTCTCTCATTGGTTCTCCCTATTCCTGTTCATCTTGAGCAGAAATTGCAAACTGTGCCAAAGAGGAGGTTAAAGCACTGACTCTCCATGTAGGGAGAGTGTTAGTAAAGGGTCTGGAATGGTGAACCCGAGTAAAAGGGGAGGAAAACTGATATGCATTTGAAAACGTTTGCCGGTCACACGGTGCACCATACTGTGGGTTTCCCATGCATGTTTTAACTGAAGGAAGAATCCCTTAAACCTGGAGAGTTGGGACCCTTGGAATGGGTACCATGCAGTATGACTTCAAAGTGTCTGCATTTGCTCACTGAACCTCACCAATGCTATCAGCCTGAAGTGCCCAACCTTATGTCTCACTCAGCTCTGGGTGTAGATGTGGTAAATCCAGGTTGCATCACAAAACCTGAATGAATTATTTAAGAATTGCTCTCTATTTCACTGTCCTTGTGTTTTGTTTTTGTAATATATTTTGATAGTGGGATTTATCGGATTTTCTCTGCTGCATTCATGCCGCTGTACACACGCTTCATTCTCTTACGGAGACATATGAATCCATGGGTTTGAAGATTCTTACTAGTCAGGTGTATTCCTAGGCGTTGAATATGGGGTGTTTAGTCCATTTCGTTGAGCAAGGGGTAGGTCTTGACTATTACATATTTGGCTTATGAAAAGGTATCTGTGCTAATTTCTATCTCTGTTTTGGTGCAGCACCCCAACTCACCTTTCCCCTTAAGCAAGCATAAGTTGGTTTTCTAAATTTGAGGCCCTGTTCTGTTTTGTAATTCAGTTCATGTGTAGCCTAGTTTATATTCCGTGTATTAGTGATATCTTATGATGTTTCATTTTCTGTGTGACTTATTTCACTTAGAATCATGGTACCTGAATCCACTCATTATGCCGCGACGGGCCTGATGACATAGATTTCATTGCTCAGTGATATTCCATTGTACGTACGTACCACAACTTCTTTATCCATTTTTCACATTCTGGGATATTTAACTTGTACCGTAGACGAGGTTCTTGTAAACAGAGCCGACCGAAACTTTGGGGTGGCTGTGTGTTTTTGATTTTAATTTCCCTAAGCTATAGGACCATAAGTGGAAGTGCCGTAGGCTCTGTTGCTTTGTTTTTTAGGTGTTCCAGGAAACACCATACACTTCTCCAGAGTGGCTGTTGGCAATTTACATCCCGCCCATCAGCATAACAAGGCTCCCGGTTCTCCATGCCCTGTGCTGCCTTTCTGGATTTTACACTTTTTTCAGATGGCCCTTTTGACCGGGGGGCAGTGAGACTTCATTGTAGTGCAGATTTCTTTAACATGCTTGCTTGGTTGGCCATAAAGTGCGTATGCGTTTTTTCCTGAATATATTCAGAAAAAACGCATACGCCCTTTTTGGCCAAGAGCATCATTGTCGACGTTCTGCCTCTTTTCCTATGCTTTAAATGCAATTCCAGTCTACCCCCGAAATCGTTTTCCTGCAATTCTGCCCCGCTTTCAAGTCCTCTTCGCAGCCTTCCTTCAATATATTTTTGGACGATAGCTGTCATTTATAACTCTGCATGTTTGTGAATTACAGTGCCCCTGAGCTCCTTTCTTCAAATCGCTTTCTTGTGAGCTGGCCGCAAACCCGCAGGATTGCTTCAGGCCCTAATCTGGTTCCGGCACGGCATGCTGAGCCTTTGGTTAATTCCTCTTCCTGGCTGGAAATGAGCGTTAAATTTGCCCGTGCAGACACCTACAGCTAGTCTCTACTTGGTTCTCTCTATTCCTGTTCATCTTGCGCAGAAATTGCAAAGTGTGCCAAACAGGAGGTTAAAGGCACTGACTCTATAAGTGGGGAGAGTGTTAGTAAAGGGTCTGGAATTGTGAACCCGAGTAAAAGAGGACAAAAACTGAGATGCATTTGAAAACGTTTCCCAGTCACACAGTGCACCATACTGTGGGTTTCCCATGCATGCTTTAGCTGAAGGAAGAATCGCTTAAACCTGGAGAGTTGGGACCCATGGAATGGGTACCATGCAGTATGACTTCAAATGATCTGCATTTCCTCATCGAACCTTACCAATGCTATCAGCCCGAAGTGTCCCACCTTATGTCTCACACAGCTCTGGGTGTAGATGAGGTAAATCCAGGTTGCATCACAAGCCCTGAATGAATTATTTAAGAATTGCTCTCTATTTCACTGTCATTGTGTTTTGTTTTTGTCATTCATTTTGATAATGGGATTTATCGGATTTTCTCTGCTGCCTTCATGCAGCTGTACACACGCTTGATTCTCTTATGGAGACATATAAATCCATGGGTTTGAAAATTCTTTCTAGTCAGGTGTATTCCTAGGTGTTGAATATAAGGTGTGTAGCCCATTTCGTTGAGCAAGCGGTAGGTCTTGACTGTTACATATTTGACGTAAGGAATGGTATCTGTGCTAATTTCTATCTCTGGTTTTATGCAGCACCACAACTCACCTTTCCCCTTAAGCAAACATAAGTTGGTTTTCTAAATTTGAGACCCTGTTCTGTTTTGTAATTCAGTTCATGGGTAGCCAAGATTACATTCGGTGTATTAGTGATATCTTATGATGTTTCATTTTCTGTGTGACTTATTTCACTTAGAATCATCGTACCTGAATCCACTCATTATGCCACGACGGGCCAGATGACATAGATTTCATTGGTGAGTGATATTCGATTGTACGTACGTACCACAACTTCTTTATCCATTTTGCGCTTTCTGGGATATTTAACTTGTACCGTAAACGAGGTTCTTGTAAACAGAGCCGTCTGAAACTTTGGGTGGCTGTGTGTTTTTTAATTTAATTTCCCTAGGCTATAGGGCCATAAGTGGAACTGCCGTAGGCTCCGTTGCTTTGTTTTTTAGGTGTTTCAGGAAACACCATACACTTCTCCAGAGTGGCTCTTGGCAATTTACATCCCACCCATCAGCATAACAAGGCAACCTGTTCTCCATGGCCTGTACTGCATTTCTGGATTTTACACTTTTTTCAGATGGCCCTTTTGACCGGGGGGCAGTGAGACTTCATTGTAGTGCAGATTTCTTTAACATGCTTGCTTGGTTGTCCAAAAAGGGCGTATGCGTTTTTTCCTGAATATATTCAGGAAAAAACGCATACGCCCTTTTTGGCCACGTGCATCATTGTCGACGTTCTGCCTCTTTTCCTATGCTTTAAATGTAATTCCACTCTACTCCCTGAAACCGCTTTCCTGCAATTCTGCCCCGATTTCAAGTCCTCTTCGCAGCCTTCCTTCAATATATTTTTGGACAATAGCTGTCATTTATAAATTTGCAGGTTTGAGAATTACAGTGCCCCTGAGCTCCTTTCTTCAAATCGCTTTCTTGTGAGCTGGCCGCAAACCCGCAGGATTGATTCAGGCCGTAATCTGGTTCCGGCACGGCATGCTGAGCCTTTGGTTAATTCCTATTCCTGGTTCGAAATGAGCGTTTAATTTGCCCGTGCAGACACCTACAGCTAGTCTCTCATTGGTTCTCCCTATTCCTGTTCTTCTTGCGCAGAAATTGCAAACTCTCCCAAACAGCAGGTTAAAGGCACTGACTCTCCAAGTGGGGAGAGTGTTAGTAAAGGGTCTGGAATGGTGAAGCCGAGTAAAAGCCGCCGAAAACTGAGATGCATTTGAAAACGTTTCCCGGTCACATGGTGCACCATACTGTGGGTTTCCCATGCATGTTTTAGCTGAAGGAAGAATCGCTTAAACCTGGAGAGTTGGGACCCATGGAATGGGTACCATGCAGTATGACATTAAATGGTCTGCATTTGCTCATCGAACCACACCAATGCTATCAGCCTGAAGTGTCCAACCTTATGTCTCACTCAGCTCTGGGTGTAGATGAGGTAAATCCAGGTTGCATCACAAGCCCTGAATGAATTATTTAAGCATTGCTCTCTATTTCACTGTCATTGTGTTTTGTTTTTTAATATATTTTGATAATGGGATTTATCGGATTTTCTCTGCTGCCTTCATGCAGCTGCACACACGCTTGATTCTCTTATGGAGACATATAAATCCATGGGTTTGAAGATTCTTACTAGTCAGATGTATTCCTAGGCGTTGAATATAGGGTGTTTGGCCCATTTCGTTGAGCAAGGGGTAGGTTTGACTATTACATATTTGACTTATGGAATGGTATCTGTGCTAATTTCTATCTCTGGTTTTATGCAGCACCCAACTCACCTTTCCCATTAAGCAAACATAAGTTGGTTTTCTAAATTTGAGACCGTGTTCTGTTTTGTAATTCAGTTCATGTGTAGCCAAGATTACATTCCGTGTATTAGTGATATCTTATGATGTTTCATTTTCTGTGTGACTTATTTCACTTGGAATCATCGTACCTGAATCCACTCATTATGCCGCGACGGGCCTGATGACATAGATTTCATTGCTCAGTGATATTCCATTGTACGTACGTACCACAACTTCTTTATCCATTTTTCACATTCTGGGATATTTAACTTGTACCGTAGACGAGGTTCTTGTAAACAGAGCCGACCGAAACTTTGGGGTGGCTGTGTGTTTTTGATTTTAATTTCCCTAAGCTATAGGACCATAAGTGGACGTGCCGTAGGCTCCGTTGCTTTGTTTTTTAGGTGTTCCAGGAAACACCCTACACTTCTCCAGAGTGGCTGTTGCAATTTACATCCCGCCCATCAGCATAACAAGGCTCCCGGTTCTCCATGCCCTGTGCTGCCTTTCTGGATTTTACACTTTTTTCAGATGGCCCTTTTGACCGGGGGGCAGTGAGACTTCATTGTAGTGCAGATTTCTTTAACATGCTTGCTTGGTTGGCCAAAAAGTGCGTATGCGTTTTTTCCTGAATATATTCAGAAAAAACGCATACGCCCTTTTTGGCCAAGAGCATCATTGTCGACGTTCTGCCTCTTTTCCTATGCTTTAAATGCAATTACCGTCTACCCCCTGAAATCGTTTTTCTGCAATTCTGCCCCGCTTACAAGTTCTCTTCGCAGCCTTCCTTCAATATATTTTTGGACGATAGCTGTCATTTATAACTCTGCAGGTTTGTGAGTTACAGTGCCCCTGAGCTCCTTTCTTCAACTCGCTATCTTGTGAGCTGGCCGCAAACCCGCTGGATTGCTTCAGGCCCTAATCTGGTTCCGGCAGGGCATGCTGAGCCTTTGGTTAATTCCTCTTCCTGGTGGGGAATGAGCATTAAATTTGCCCGTGCAGACACCTACAGCTAATCTCTCATTGGTTCTCCCTCTTCCTGTTCTTCTTGAGCAGAAATTGCAAACTGTGCCCAACAGGAGGTTAAAGGCACTGACTCTCCAAGTAGGGAGAGTGTTAGTAAAGGGTCTGGAATTGTGAACCCGAGTAAAAGGGGACGAAAACTGCAATGCATTTGAAAACGTTTCCCGGTCACACGCTGCACAATACTGTGGGTTTCCCATGCATGTATTAGCTGAAGGAAGAATCCCTTAAACCTGGAGAGTTGGGACCCATGGAATGCGTACCATGCAGTATGCCTTCAAAGGGTCTGCATTTGTTCATCGAACCTCACCAATGCTATCAGCACGAAGTGTCCAACCTTATGTCTCACTCAGCTCTGGGTGTAGATGTGGAAAATCCAGGTTGCATCACAAGCCCTGAATGAATTATTTAAGAATTGCTCTCTATTTCACTGTCAATGTGTTTTCTTTTTGTAATTCATTTTGATAATAGGATTTATCGGATTTTCTCTGCTGCCTTCATGCAGCTGTACACAGGCTTGATTCTCTTATGGAGACATATAAATCCATGGGTTTGAAGATTCTTACTAGACAGGTGTATTCGTAGGCGTTGAATATAGGGTGTTTAGCCCATTTCGTTGAGCAAGGTGTAGGTCTTGACTATTACATGTTTGACGTATGGAATGGTATCTGTGCTAATTTCTATCTCTGGTTTTATGCAGCACCCCAACTCACCTTTCCCCTTAAGCAAACATAAGTTGGTTTTCTAAATTTGAGACCCTGTTCTGTTTTGTAATTCAGTTCATGTGTAGCCAAGATTACATTCGGTGTATTACTGATATCTTATGATGTTTCATTGTCTGTGGGACTTATTTCACTTAGAATCATCGTACCTGAACCACTTATTATGCCACGACGGGCCAGATGACATAGATTTCATTGGTGAGTGATATTCCATTGTACGTACGTACCACAACTTCTTTATCCATTTTTCGCTTTCTGGGATATTTAACTTGTACCGTAGACGAGGTTCTTGTAAACAGAGCCGTCTGAAACTTTGGGGTGTCTGTGTGTTTTTGATTTTAATTTCCCTAAGCTATAGGACCATAAGTGGAAGTGGCGTAGGCTCCGTTGCTTTGTTTTTTAGGTGTTTCAGGAAACACCATACACTTCTCCAGAGTGGCTGTTGCAATTTACATCCCGCCCATCAGCATAACAAGGCTCCCGGTTCTCCATGCCCTGTGCTGCCTTTCTGGATTTTACACTTTTTTCAGATGGCCCTTTTGACCGGGGTGCAGTGAGACTTCATTGTAGTGCAGATTTCTTTAACATGCTTGCTTGGTTGGCCAAAAAGGGCGTATGCGTTTTTTCCTGAATATATTCAGAAAAAACGCATACGCCCTTTTTGGCCAAGAGCATCATTGTCGACGTTCTGCCTCTTTTCCTATGCTTTAAATGCAATTACCGTCTACCCCCTGAAATCGTTTTCCTGCAATTCTGCGCCGCTTACAAGTTCTCTTCGCAGCCTTTCTTCAGTATATTTTTGGACGATAGCTGTCATTTATAACTCTGCAGGTTTGTGAGTTACAGTGCCCCTGAGCTCCTTTCTTCAACTCGCTATCTTGTGAGCTGGCCGCAAACCCGCTGGATTGCTTCAGGCCCTAATCTGGTTCCGGCAGGGCATGCTGAGCCTTTGGTTAATTCCTCTTCCTGGTGGGGAATGAGCGTTAAAATTGCCCGTGCAGACACCTACAGCTAATCTCTCATTGGTTCTCCCTCTTCCTGTTCTTCTTGAGCAGAAATTGCAAACTGTGCCCAACAGGAGTTTAAAGGCACTGACTCTCCATGTAGGGAGAGTGTTAGTAAAGGGTCTGGAATTGTGAACCCGAGTAAAAGGGGACGAAAACTGCAATGCATTTGAAAACGTTTCCCGGTCACACGCTGCACCATACTGTGGGTTTCCCATGCATGTATTAGCTGAAGGAAGAATCCCTTAAACCTGGAGAGTTGGGACCTATGGAATGCGTACCATGCAGTATGCCTTCAAAGGGTCTGCATTTGTTCATCGAACCTCACCAATGCTATCAGCCCGAAGTCCCCAACCTTATGTCTCACTCAGCTCTGGATGTAGATGTGGAAAATCCAGGTTGCATCACAATCCCTGAATGAATTATTTAAGAATTGCTCCCTATTTCACTGTCCTTGTGTTTTGTTTTTGTAATTCATTTTGATAATGGGATTTATCGGATTTTCTCTGCTGCATTCATGCCGCTGTACACACGCTTCATTCTCTTATGGAGACATATAAATCCATGGGTTTGAAGATTCTTACTAGTCAGGTGTATTCCTAGGCGTTGAATATGGCGTGTTTTGTCCATTTCGTTGAGCAAGGGGTAGGTCTTGACTATTACATATTTGACGAATGGAATGGTATCTGTGCTAATTTCTATCTCTGGTTTTATGCAGCACCCCAACTCACCTTTCCCCTTAAGCAAGCATAAGTTGGTTTTCTAAATTTGAGGCCCTGTTCTCTTTTGTAATTCAGTTCATGTGTAGCCAAGTTTACATTCCGTGTATTAGTGATATCTTATGATGTTTCATTTTCTGTGTGACTTATTTCAGTTAGAATCATGGTACCTGAATCCACTCATTATGCCGCGACGGGCCTGATGACATAGATTTCATTGCTGAGTGATATTCCATTGTACGTACGTACCACAACTTCTTTATCAATTTTTCACATTCTGGGATATTTAACTTGTACCGTAGACGAGGTTCTTGTAAACAGAGCAGTCCGAAACTTTGGGGTGGCTGAGAGTTTTTGATTTTAATTTCCCTAATCTATAGGACCATAAGTGGAATTGCCGTAGGCTCCGTTGCTTTGTTTTTTAGGTGTTCCAGGAAATACCATACACTTCTCCAGAGTGGCTGTTAGTAACTTACATCCCGCCCATCAGCATAACAAGGCTCCCTGTTCTCCATGGCCTGTGCTGCCTTTCTGGATTTTACACTTTTTTCAGATGGCCCTTTTGACCGGGGGGCAGTGAGACTTCATTGTAGTGCAGATTTCTTTAAAATGCTTGCTTGGTTGGCCAAAAAGGGCGTATGCGTTTTTTCCTGAATATATTCAGGAAAAAACGCATACGCTCTTTTTGGCCAAGAGCATCATTGTCGACGTTCTGCCTCTTTTCCTATGTTTTAAATGCAATTCCCGTCTACCCCCTGAAATCATTTTCCTGCAATTCTGCCCCGCTTACAAGTTCTCTTCGCAGCCTTCCTTCAATATATTTTTGGACGATAGCTGTCATTTATAACTCTGCAGGTTTGTGAGGTACAGTGTCCCTGAGCTCCTTTCTTCAACTCGCTATCTTGTGAGCTGTTCGCAAACCCGCATGATTGCTTGAGGCCCTAATCTGCTTCCAGCACGGCATGTTGTGCCTTAGGTTATTTCCTCTTCCTGGCGGGAAATGAGCGTTAAATTTGCACGTGCAGACACCTACAGCTAGTCTCTCATTGGTTCTCCCTATTCCTGTTCATCTTGAGCAGAAATTGCAAACTGTGCCAAAGAGGAGGTTAAAGCACTGACTCTCCAAGTAGGGAGAGTGTTAGTAAAGGGTCTGGAATGGTGAACCCGAGTAAAAGGGGAGGAAAACTGAGATGCATTTGAAAACGTTTGCCGGTCACACGGTGCACCATACTGTGGGTTTCCCATGCATGTTTTAGCTGAAGGAAGAATCCCTTAAACCTGGAGAGATGGGACCCTTGGAATGGGTACCATGCAGTATGACTTCAAAGTGTCTGCATTTGCTCACTGAACCTCACCAATGCTATCAGCCCGAAGTGCCCAACCTTATGTCTCACTCAGCTCTGGGTGTAGATGTGGTAAATCCAGGTTGCATCACAAACCCTGAATGAATTATTTAAGAATTGCTCTCTATTTCACTGCCCTTGTGTTTTGTTTTTGTAATATATTTTGATAATGGGATTTATCGGATTTTCTCTGCTGCATTCATGCCGCTGTACACACGCTTCATTCTCTTACGGAGACATATGAATCCATGAGTTTGAAGATTCTTACTAGTCAGGTGTATTCCTAGGCGTTGAATATGGGGTGTTTAGTCCATTTCGTTGAGCAAGGGGTAGGTCTTGACTATTACATATTTGGCTTATGAAAATGTATCTGTGCTAATTTCTATCTCTGTTTTGATGCGGCACCCCAACTCACCTTTCCCCTTACGCAAACATAAGTTGGTTTTCTAAATTTGAGGCCCTGTTCTGTTTTGTAATTCAGTTCATGTGTAGCCTAGTTTATATTCCGTGTATTAGTGATATCTTATGTTGTTTCATTTTCTGTGTGACTTATTTCACTTACAATCATGGTACCTGAATCCACTCATTATGCCGCGACGGGCCTGATGACATAGATTTCATTGCTCAGTGATATTCCATTGTACGTACGTACCACAACTTCTTTATCCATTTTTCACATTCTGGGATATTTAACTTGTACCGTAGACGAGGTTCTTGTAAACAGAGCCGACCGAAACTTTGGGGTGGCTGTGTGTTTTTGATTTTAATTTCCCTAAGCTATAGGACCATAAGTGGAAGTGCCGTAGGCTCCGTTGCTTTGTTTTTTAGGTGTTCCAGGAAACACCATACACTTCTCCAGAGTGGCTCTTGGCAATTTACATCCCGCCCATCAGCATAACAAGGCTCCCGGTTCTCCATGCCCTGTGCTGCCTTTCTGGATTTTACACTTTTTTCAGATGGCCCTTTTGACCGGGGGGCACTGAGACTTCATTGTAGTGCAGATTTCTTTAACATGCTAGCTTGATTGGCAAAAAAGGGCGTATGCGTTTTTTCCTGAATATATTCAGAAAAAACGCATACGCCCTTTTTGGCCAAGAGCATCATTGTCCACGTTCTGCCTCTTTTCCTATGCTTTAAATGCTATTCCCGTCTACCCCCTGAAATCATTTTCCTGCAATTCTGCCCCGGTTACAAGTTCTCTTCGCAGCCTTCCTTCAATATATTTTTGGACGATAGCTGTCATTTATAACTCTGCAGGTTTGTGAGTTACAGTGCCCCTGAGCTCCTTTCTTCAACTCGCTATCTTGTGAGCTGGCCGCAAACCCGCTGGATTGCTTCAGGCCCTAATCTGGTTCCGGCAGGGCATGCTGAGCCTTTGGTTAATTCCTCTTCCTGGTGGGGAATGAGCGTTAAATTTGCCCGTGCAGACACCTACAGCTAAGCTCTCATTGGTTCTCACTCTTCCGGTTCTTCTTGCGCAGGAATTGCAAACTGTGCCAAACAGCAGTTTAAAGGCAGTGACTCTCCAAGTGGGGAGAGTGTTAGTAAAGGGTCTGGAATTGTGAACCCGAGTAAAAGGGGACGAAAACTGAGATGCATTTGAAAACGTTTCCCGGTCACACAGTGCACCATACTGTGGGTTTCCCATGCATGCTTTAGCTGAAGGAAGAATCGCTTAAACCTGGAGAGTTGGGACCCATGGAATGTGTACCATGTATTATGACTTCAAATGGTCTGCATTTGGTCATCGAACCTCACCAATGCTATCAGCACGAAGTGTCCAACCTTATGTCTCACTCAGCTCTGGGTGTAGATGAGGTAAATCCAGGTTGCATCACAAGCCCTGAATGAATTATTTAAGAATTGCTCTCTATTTCACTGTCAATGTGTTTTCTTTTTGTAATTTATTTTGATAATAGGATTTATCGGATTTTCTCTGCTGCCTTCATGCAGCTGTACACAGGCTTGATTCTCTTATGGAGACATATAAATCCATGGGTTTGAAGATTCTTACTAGTCAGGTGTATTCGTAGGCGTTGAATATAGGGTGTTTAGCCCATTTCGTTGAGCAAGGTGTAGGTCTTGACTATTACATATTTGACGTATGGAATGGTATCTGTGCTAATTTCTATCTCTGGTTTTATGCAGCACCCCAACTCACCTTTCCCCTTAAGCAAACATAAGTTGGTTTTCTAAATTTGAGACCCTGTTCTGTTTTGTAATTCATTTCATGTGTAGCCAAGATTACATTCGGTGTATTACTGATATCTTATGATGTTTCATTTTCTGTGGGACTTATTTCACTTAGAATCATCGTACCTGAACCACTTATTATGCCACGACGGGCCAGATGACATAGATTTCATTGGTGAGTGATATTCCATTGTACGTACGTACCACAACTTCTTTATCCATTTTTCGCTTTCTGGGATATTTAACTTGTACCGTAGACGAGGTTCTTGTAAACAGAGCCGTCTGAAACTTTGGGGTGTCTGTGTGTTTTTGATTTTAATTTCCCTAAGCTATAGGACCATAAGTGGAAGTGCCGGAGGCTCCGTTGCTTTGTTTTTTAGGTGTTTCAGGAAACACCATACACTTCTCCAGAGTGGCTCTTGGCAATTTACATCCCACTCATCAGCATAACAAGGCTCCCTGTTCTCCATGGCCTGTGCTGCATTTCTGGATTTTACACTTTTTTCAGAAGGCCCTTTTGACCGGGGGGCAGTGAGACTTCATTGTAGTGCAGATTTCTTTAACATGCTTGCTTGGTTGGCCAAAAAGGGCGTATGCGTTTTTTCCTGAATATATTCAGGAAAAAACGCATACGCCCTTTTTGGCCAAGTGCATCATTGTCGACGTTCTGCCTCTTTTCCTATGCTTTAAATGCAATTCCAGTCTACCCCCGAAATCGTTTTCCTGCAATTCTGCCCCGCTTTCAAGTCCTCTTCGCAGCCTTCCTTCAATATATTTTTGGACGATAGCTGTCATTTATAACTCTGCAGGTGTGTGAATTACAGTGCCCCTGAGCTCCTTTCTTCAAATCGCTTTCTTGTGAGCTGGCCGCAAACCCGCAGGATTGCTTCAGGCCCTAATCTGGTTCCGGCACGGCATGCTGAGCCTTTGGTTAATTCCTCTTCCTGGCTGGAAATGAGCGTTAAATTTGCCCGTGCAGACACCTACAGCTAGTCTCTACTTGGTTCTCTCTATTCCTGTTCATCTTGCGCAGAAATTGCAAAGTGTGCCAAACAGGAGGTTAAAGGCACTGACTCTATAAGTGGGGAGAGTGTTAGTAAAGGGTCTGGAATTGTGAACCCGAGTAAAAGAGGACAAAAACTGAGATGCATTTGAAAACGTTTCCCAGTCACACAGTGCACCATACTGTGGGTTTCCCATGCATGCTTTAGCTGAAGGAAGAATCGCTTAAACCTGGAGAGTTGGGACCCATGGAATGGGTACCATGCAGTATGACTTCAAATGATCTGCATTTCCTCATCGAACCTTACCAATGCTATCAGCCCGAAGTGTCCAACCTTATGTCTCACACAGCTCTGGGTGTAGATAAGGTAAATCCAGGTTGCATCACAAGCCCTGAATGAATTATTTAAGAATTGCTCTCTATTTCACTGTCATTGTGTTTTGTTTTTGTCATTCATTTTGTTAATGGGATTTATCGGATTTTCTCTGCTGCCTTCATGCAGCTGTACACACGCTTGATTCTCTTATGGAGACATATAAATCCATGGGTTTGAAAATTCTTTCTAGTCAGGTGTATTCCTAGGTTTTGAGTATAAGGTGTGTAGCCCATTTCGTTGAGCAAGGGGTAGGACTTGACTGTTACATATTTGACGTAAGGAATGGTATCTGTGCTAATTTCTATCTCTGGTTTTATGCAGCACCCCAACTCACCTTTCCCCTTAAGCAAACATAAGTTGGTTTTCTAAATTTGAGACCCTGTTCTGTTTTGTAATTCAGTTCATGGGTAGCCAAGATTACATTCGGTGTATTAGTGATATCTTATGATGTTTCATTTTCTGTGTGACTTATTTCACTTAGAATCATCGTACCTGAATCCACTCATTATGCCACGACGGGCCAGATGACATAGATTTCATTGGTGAGTGATATTCGATTGTACGTACGTACCACAACTTCTTTATCCATTTTGCGCTTTCTGGGATATTTAACTTGTACCGTAAACGAGGTTCTTGTAAACAGAGCCGTCTGAAACTTTGGGTGGCTGTGTGTTTTTTATTTTAATTTCCCTAGGCTATAGGACCATAAGTGGAAGTGCCGTAGGCTCCGTTGCTTTGTTTTTTAGGTGTTTCAGGAAACACCATACACTTCTCCAGAGTGGCTCTTGGCAATTTACATCCCACCCATCAGCATAACAAGGCAACCTGTTCTCCATGGCCTGTACTGCATTTCTGGATTTTACACTTTTTTCAGATGGCCCTTTTGACCGGGGGGCAGTGAGACTTCATTGTAGTGCAGATTTCTTTAACATGCTTGCTTGGTTGGCCAAAAAGGGCGTATGCGTTTTTTCCTGAATATATTTAGGGAAAAACGCATACGCCCTTTTTGGCCACGTGCATCATTGTCGACGTTCTGCCTCTTTTCCTATGCTTTAAATGCAATTCCAGTCTACCCCCGAAATCGTTTTCCTGCAATTCTGCCCCGCTTTCAAGTCCTCTTCGCAGCCTTCCTTCAATATATTTTTGGACGATAGCTGTCATTTATAACTCTGCAGGTGTGTGAATTACAGTGCCCCTGAGCTCCTTTCTTCAAATCGCTTTCTTGTGAGCTGGCCGCAAACCCGCAGGATTGCTTCAGGCCCTAATCTGGTTCCGGCACGGCATGCTGAGCCTTTGGTTAATTCCTCTTCCTGGCTGGAAATGAGCGTTAAATTTGCCCGTGCAGACACCTACAGCTAGTCTCTACTTGGTTCTCTCTATTCCTGTTCATCTTGCGCAGAAATTGCAAAGTGTGCCAAACAGGAGGTTAAAGGCACTGACTCTATAAGTGGGGAGAGTGTTAGTAAAGGGTCTGGAATTGTGAACCCGAGTAAAAGAGGACAAAAACTGAGATGCATTTGAAAACGTTTCCCAGTCACACAGTGCACGATACTGGGGGTTTCCCATGCATGCTTTAGCTGAAGGAAGAATCGCTTAAACCTGGAGAGTTGGGACCCATGGAATGGGTACCATGCAGTATGACTTCAAATGATCTGCATTTCCTCATCGAACCTTACCAATGCTATCAGCCCGAAGTGTCCAACCTTATGTCTCACACAGCTCTGGGTGTAGATGAGGTAAATCCAGGTTGCATCACAAGCCCTGAATGAATTATTTAAGAATTGCTCTCTATTTCACTGTCATTGTGTTTTGTTTTTGTCATTCATTTTGATAATGGGATTTATCGGATTTTCTCTGCTGCCTTCATGCAGCTGTACACACGCTTAATTCTCTTATGGAGACATATAAATCCATGGGTTTGAAAATTCTTTCTAGTCAGGTGTATTCCTAGGTGTTGAATATAAGGTGTGTAGCCCATTTCGTTGAGCAAGGGGTAGGTCTTGACTGTTACATATTTGACGTAAGGAATGGTATCTGTGCTAATTTCTATCTCTGGTTTTATGCAGCACCACAACTCACCTTTCCCCTTAAGCAAACATAAGTTGGTTTTCTAAATTTGAGACCCTGTTCTGTTTTGTAATTCAGTTCATGTGTAGCCAAGATTACATTCGGTGTATTAGTGATATCTTATGATGTTTCATTTTCTGTGTGATTTATTTCACTTAGAATCATCGTACCTGAATCCACTCATTATGCCACGACGGGCCAGATGACATAGATTTCATTGGTGAGTGATATTCGATTGTACGTACGTACCACAACTTCTTTATCCATTTTGCGCTTTCTGGGATATTTAACTTGTACCGTAAACGAGGTTCTTGTAAACAGAGCCGTCTGAAACTTTGGGTGGCTGTGTGTTTTTTATTTTAATTTCCCTAGGCTATAGGGCCATAAGTGGAAGTGCCGTAGGCTCCGTTGCTTTGTTTTTTAGGTGTTTCAGGAAACACCATACACTTCTCCAGAGTGGCTCTTGGCAATTTACATCCCACCCATCAGCATAACAAGGCAACCTGTTCTCCATGGCCTGTACTGCTTTTCTGGATTTTACACTTTTTTCAGATGGCCCTTTTGACCAGGGGGCAGTGAGACTTCATTGTAGTGCAGATTTCTTTAACATGCTTGCTTGGTTGGCCAAAAAGGGCGTATGCGTTTTTTCCTGAATATATTCAGGAAAAAACGCATACGCCCTTTTTGGCCACGTGCATCATTGTCGACGTTCTGCCTCTTTTCCTATGCTTTAAATGCAATTCCACTCTACTCCCTGAAACCGCTTTCCTGCAATTCTGCCCCGATTTCAAGTCCTCTTCGCAGCCTTCCTTCAATATATTTTTGGACAATAGCTGTCATTTATAAATTTGCAGGTTTGAGAATTACAGTGCCCCTGAGCTCCTTTCTTCAAATCGCTTTCTTGTGAGCTGGCCGCAAACCCGCAGGATTGATTCAGGCCCTAATCTGGTTCCGGCACGGCATGCTGAGCCTTTGGTTAATTCCTATTCCTGGTTGGAAATGAGCATTAAATTTGCCCGTGCAGACACCTACAGCTAGTCTCTCATTGGTTCTCCCTATTCCTGTTCATCTTGCGCAGAAATTGCAAACTCTCCCAAACAGCCGGTTAAAGGCACTGACTCTCCAAGTGGGGAGAGTGTTAGTAAAGGGTCTGGAATGGTGAAGCCGAGTAAAAGGGGCCGAAAACTGAGATGCATTTGAAAACGTTTCCCGGTCACATGGTGCACCATACTGTGGGTTTCCCATGCATGTTTTAGCTGAAGGAAGAATCGCTTAAACCTGGAGAGTTGGGACCCATGGAATGGGTACCATGCAGTATGACATTAAATGGTCTGCATTTGCTCATCGAACCACACCAATGCTATCAGCCTGAAGTGTCCAACCTTATGTCTCACTCAGCTCTGGGTGTAGATGAGGTAAATCCAGGTTGCATCACAAGCCCTGAATGAATTATTTAAGAATTGCTCTCTATTTCACTGTCATTGTGTTTTGTTTTTGTAATTTATTTTGATAATGGGATTTATCGGATTTTCTCTGCTGCCTTCATGCAGCTGTACACACGCTTGATTTTCTTATGGAGACATATAAATCCATGGGTTTGAAGATTCTTACTAGTCAGGTGTATTCGTAGGCGTTGAATATAGGGGGTTTAGCCCATTTCGTTGAGCAAGGGGTAGGTCTTGACTATTACATATTTGACGTATGGAATGGTATCTGTGCTAATTTCTATCTCTGGTTTTATGCAGCACCCCAACTCACCTTTCCCCTTAAGCAAACATAAGTTGGTTTTCTAAATTTGAGACCCTGTTCTGTTTTGTAATTCAGTTCATGTGTAGCCAAGATTACATTCGGTGTATTAGTGATATCTTATGATGTTTCATTTTCTGTGTGACTTATTTCACTTAGAATCATCGTACCTGAATCCACTCATTATGCCACGATGGGCCAGATGACATAGATTTCATTGGTGAGTGATATTCCATTGTACGTACGTACCACAACTTCTTTATCCATTTTTCGCTTTCTGGGATATTTAACTTGTACCGTCGATGAGGTTCTTGTAAACAGAGCCGTCTGAAACTTTGGGTGGCTGTGTGTTTTTCATTTTAATTTCCCTAGGCTATAGGACCATAATTGGAAGTGCCGTAGGCTCCGTTGCTTTGTTTTTTAGGTGTTTCAGGAAACACCATACACTTCTCCAGAGTGGCTCTTGGCAATTTACATCCCACCCATCAGCATAACAAGGCTTCCTGTTCTCCATGGACTGTACTGCATTTCTGGATTTTACACATTTTTCAGATGGCCCTTTTGGCCGGGGGCAGTGAGACTTCATTTTAGTGCAGATTTCTTTAACATGCTTGCTTGGTTGGCCAAAAAGGGCGTATGCGTTTTTTCTTGAATATATTCAGGAAAAAACGCATACTCACTTTTTGGCCAAGTGCATCATTGTCGACGTTCTGCCTCTTTTCCTATGCTTTAAATGCAATTCCAGCCTACCCCCTGAAATCGTTTTCCTGCAATTCTGCCCTGCTTTCAAGTCCTCTTCGCAGCCTTCCTTCAATATATTTTTGGACGATAGCTGTCATTTATAACTCTGCAGGTTTGTGAATTACAGTGCCCCTGAGCTCCTTTCTTCAAATCGCTTTCTTGTGAGCTGGCCGCAAACCCGCAGGATTGCTTCAGGCCCTAATCTGGTTCCGGGACGGCATGCTGAGCCTTTGGTTAATTCCTCTTCCTGGTTGGAAATGAGCGTTAAATTTGCCCGTGCAGACACCTACAGCTAGTCTCTCATTGGTTCTCCCTATTCCTGTTCATCTTGCGCAGAAATTGCAAACTGTGCCAAACAGGAGGTTAAAGGCACTGACTCTCCAAGTCGGGAGAGTGTTAATAAAGGGTCTGGAATTGTGAACCCGAGTAAAAGGGACAAAAACTGAGATGCATTTGAAAACGTTTCCCGGTCACACGGTGCACCATACTGTGGGTTTCCCATGCATGCTTTAGCTGAAGGAAGAATCGCTTAAAACTGGAGAGTTGGGACCCATGGAATGGGTACCATGCAGTATGACTTCAAATGGTCTGCATTTGCTCATCAAACCTCACCAATGCTATCAGCCCGAAGTGCCCAACCTTATGTCTCAGTCAGCTCTGGGTGTAGATGTGGTAAATCCAGGTTGCATCACAAACCCTGAATGAATTATTTAAGAATTGCTCTCTATTTCACTGTCCTTGTGTTTTGCTTTTGTAATATATTTTGATAACGGGATTTATCGGATTTTCTCTGCTGCATTCATGCCGCTGTACACACGCTTCATTCTCTTACGGAGACATATGAATCCATGGGTTTGAAGATTCTTACTAGTCAGGTGTATTCCTAGGCGTTGAATATGGGGTGTTTAGTCCATTTCGTTGAGCAAGGGGTAGGTCTTGACTATTACATATTTGGTTTATGAAAAGGCATCTGTGCTAATTTCTATCTCTGTTTTGTTGCGGCACCCCAACTCACCTTTCCCCTTAAGCAAGCATAAGTTGGTTTTCTAAATTTGAGGCCCTGTTCTGTTTTGTAATTCAGTTCATGTGTAGCCTAGTTTATATTCCGTGTATTAGTGATATCTTATGATGTTTCATTTTCTGTGTGACTTATTTCACTTAGAATCATGGTACCTGAATCCACTCATTATGCCGCGACGGGCCTGATGACATAGATTTCATTGCTCAGTGATATTCCATTGTACGTACGTACCACAACTTCTTTATCCATTTTTCACATTCTGGGATATTTAACTTGTACCGTAGACGAGGTTCTTGTAAACAGAGCCGACCGAAACTTTGGGGTGGCTGTGTGTTTTTGATTTTAATTTCCCTAAGCTATAGGACCATAAGTGGAAGTGCCGTAGGCTCCGTTGCTTTGTTTTTTAGGTGTTCCAGGAAACACCCTACACTTCTCCAGAGTGGCTGTTGCAATTTACATCCCGCCCATCAGCATAACAAGGCTCCCGTTTCTCCATGCCCTGTGCTGCCTTTCTGGATTTTACACTTTTTTCAGATGGCCCTTTTGACCGGGGGGCAGTGAGACTTCATTGTAGTGCAGATTTCTTTAACATGCTTGCTTGGTTGGCCAAAAAGGGCGTATGCGTTTTTTCCTGAATATATTCAGAAAAAACGCATACGCCCTTTTTGGCCAAGAGCATCATTGTCGACGTTCTGCCTCTTTTCCTATGCTTTAAATGCAATTCCCATCTACCCCCTGAAATCGTTTTTCTGCAATTCTGCCCCGCTTACAAGTTCTCTTCGCAGCCTTCCTTCAATATATTTTTGGACGATAGCTGTCATTTATAACTCTGCAGGTTTGTGAGTTACAGTGCCCCTGAGCTCCTTTCTTCAACTCGCTATCTTGTGAGCTGGCCGCAAACCCGCTGGATTGCTTCAGGCCCTAATCTGGTTCTGGCAGGGCATGCTGAGCCTTTGGTTAATTCCTCTTCCTGGTGGGGAATGAGCGTTAAATTTGCCCGTGCAGACACCTACAGCTAATCTCTCATTGGTTCTCCCTATTCCTGTTCTTCTTGAGCAGAAATTGCAAACTGTGCCCAACAGGAGGTTAAAGGCACTGACTCTCCAAGTAGGGAGAGTGTTAGTAAAGGGTCTGGAATTGTGAACCCGAGTAAAAGGGGACGAAAACTGCAATGCATTTGAAAACGTTTCCCGGTCACACGCTGTACCATACTGTGGGTTTCCCATGCATGTATTAGCTGAAGGAAGAATCCCTTAAACCTGGAGAGTTGGGACCCATGGAATGCGTACCATGCAGTATGCCTTCAAAGGGTCTGCATTTGTTCATCGAACCTCACCAATGCTATCAGCCCGAAGTCCCCAACCTTATGTCTCACTCAGCTCTGGATGTAGATGTGGAAATCCAGGTTGCATCACAATCCCTGAATGAATTATTTAAGAATTGCTCCCTATTTCACTGTCCTTGTGTTTTGTTTTTGTAATTCATTTTGATAATGGGATTTATCGGATTTTCTCTGCTGCATTCATGCTGCTGTACACACGCTTCATTCTCTTATGGAGACATATAAATCCATGGGTTTGAAGATTCTTACTAGTCAGGTTTACTCCTAAGCGTTGAATATGGCGTGTTTTGTCCATTTCGTTGAGCAAGGGGTAGGTCTTGACTATTACATATTGACGAATGGAATGGTATCTGTGCTAATTTCTATCTCTGGTTTTATGCAGCACCCCAACTCACCTTTCCCCTTAAGCAAGCATAAGTTGGTTTTCTAAATTTGAGGCCCTGTTCTGTTTTGTAATTCAGTTCATGTGTAGCCAAGTTTACATTCCGTGTATTAGTGATATCTTATGATGTTTCATTTTCTGTGTGACTTATTTCAGTTAGAATCATGGTACTTGAATCCACTCATTATGCCGCGACGGGCCTGATGACATAGATTTTATTGCTGAGTGATATTCCATTGTACGTACGTACCACAACTTCTTTATCAATTTTTCACATTCTGGGATATTTAACTTGTACCGTAGACGAGGTTCTTGTAAACAGAGCCGTCCGAAATTTTGGGGTGGCTGTGAGTTTTTGATTTTAATTTCCCTAATCTATAGGACCATAAGTGGAATTGCCATAGGCTCCGTTGCTTTGTTTTTTAGGTGTTCCAGGAAATACCATAAACTTCTCCAGAGTGGCTGTTAGTAATTTACATCCCGCCCATCAGCATAACAAGGCTCCCTGTTCTCCATAGCCTGTGCTGCCTTTCTGGATTTTACACTTTTTTCAGATGGCCGTTTTGACCGGGGGGCAGTGAGACTTCATTGTAGTGCAGATTTCTTTAAAATGCTTGCTTGGTTGGCCAAAAAGGGCGTATGCGTTTTTTCCTGAATATATTCAGGAAAAAACGCATACGCCCTTTTTGGCCAAGAGCATCATTGTCGACGTTCTGCCTCTTTTCCTATGCTTTCCCGTCTACCCCCTGAAATCATTTTCCTGCAATTCTGCCCCGCTTACAAGTTCTCTTCGCAGCCTACCTTCAATATATTTTTGGACGATAGCTGTCATTTATAACTCTGCAGGTTTGTGAGTTACAGTGTCCCTGAGATCCTTTCTTCAACTCGCTATCTTGTGAGCTGGTCGCAAACCCGCAGGATTGCTTCAGGCCCTAATCTGCCTCCAGCACGGCATGTTGAGCCTTAGGTTATTTCCTCTTCCTGGCGGGAAATGAGCGTTAAATTTGCCCGTGCAGACACCTACAGCTAGTCTCTCATTGGTTCTCCCTATTCCTGTTCATCTTGAGCAGAAATTGCAAACTGTGCCAAAGAGGAGGTTAAAGCACTGACTCTCCAAGTAGGGAGAGTGTTAGTAAAGGGTCTGGAATGGTGAACCCGAGTAATAAGGGAGGAAAACTGAGATGCATTTGAAAACGTTTGCCGGTCACACGGTGCACCATACTGTGGGTTTCCCATGCATGTTTTAGCTGAAGGAAGAATCCCTTAAACCTGGAGAGTTGGGACCCTTGGAATGGGTACCATGCAGTATGACTTCAAAGTGTCTGCATTTGCGCACTGAACCTCACCAATGCTATCAGCCCGAAGTGCCCAACCTTATGTCTCACTCAGCTCTGGGTGTAGATGTGGTAAATCCAGGTTGCATCACAAACCCTGAATGAATTATTTAAGAATTGCTCTCTATTTCACTGTCCTTGTGTTTTGCTTTTGTAATATATTTTGATAATGGGATTTATCGGATTTTCTCTGCTGCATTCATGCCGCTGTACACACGCTTCATTCTCTTACGGAGACATATGAATCCATGGGTTTGAAGATTCTTACTAGTCAGGTGTATTCCTAGGCGTTGAATATGGGGTGTTTAGTCCATTTCGTTGAGTAAGGGGTAGGTCTTGACTATTACATATTTGGCTTATGTAAAGGTATCTGTGCTAATTTCTATCTCTGTTTTGATGCGACACCCCAACTCAACTTTCCCCTTAAGCAAGCATAAGTTGGTTTTCTAAATTTGAGACCCTGTTCTGTTTTGTAATTCAGTTCATGTGTAGCCTAGTTTATATTCCGTGTATTAGTGATATCTTATGATGTTTCATTTTCTGTGTGACTTATTTCACTTAGAAACATGGTACCTGAATCCACTCATTATGCCGCGACGGGCCTGATGATATAGATTTCATTGCTCTGTGATATTCCATTGTACATACGTACCACAACTTCTTTATCCATTTTTCACATTCTGGGATATTTAACTTGTACCGTAGACGAGGTTCTTGTAAACAGAGCCGACCGAAACTTTGGGGTGGCTGTGTGTTTTTGATTTTAATTTCCCTAAGCTATAGGACCATAAGTGGAATTGCCGTAGGCTCCGTTGCTTTGTTTTTTAGGTGTTCCAGGAAATACCATACACTTCTCCAGAGTGGCTCTTGGCAATTTACATCCCACCCATCAGCATAACAAGGCTCCCTGTTCTCCATGGCCTGTGCTGCATTTCTGGATTTTACACTTTGTTCAGATGGCCCTTTTGACCGGGGGGCAGTGAGACTTCATTGTAGTGCAGATTTCTTTAACATGCTTGCTTGGTTGGCCAAAAAGGGCGTATGCGTTTTTTCCTGAATATATTCAGGAAAAAAGGCATACGCCCTTTTTGGCCAAGTGCATCATTGTCGACCTTCTGCCTCTTTTCCTATGCTTTAAATGCAATTCCAGTCTACCCCCTGAAATCGTTTTGCTGCAATTCTGCCCCGCATTCAAGTCCTCTTCGCAGCCTTCCTTCAATATATTTTTGGACGATAGCTGTCATTTATAACTCTGCAGGTTTGTGAATTACAGTGCCCCTGAGCTCCTTTCTTCAAATCGCTTTCTTGTGAGCTGGCCGCAAACCCGCAGGATTGCTTCTGGCCCTAATCTGGTTCTGGCAAGGCATGCTGAGCGTTTGGTTAATTCCGCTTCCTGGTGGGAAATGAGCATTAAATTTGCCCGTGCAGACACCTACAGCTAGTCTCTCATTGGTTCTCCCTATTCCTGTTCATCTTGCGCAGAAATTGCAAACTGTGCCAAACAGGAGGTTAAAGGCACTGACTCTCCAAGTGGGGAGAGTGTTAGTAAAGGGCCTGGAATTGTGAACCCGAGCAAAAGGGGACGAAAACTGAGATGCATTTGAAAACGTGTCCCGGTCACACGGTGTACCATACTGTGGGTTTCCCATGCATGTTGTAGCTGAAGGAAGAATCACTTAAACCTGGAGATTTGGGACCCATGGAATGGGTACCATGCAGTATGACTTCAAATGGTCTGTAGTTGCTCATCGAACCTCACAAATGCTATCAGCCAAAAGTGTCCAACCTTATGTCTCACTCAGCTCTGGGTGTAGATGAGGAAAATTCAGGTTGCATCACAAGCCCTGAATGAATTATTTAAGGATTGCTCTCTATTTCACTGTCCTTGTGTTTTGTTTTTGTAATTCATTTTGATAATGGGATTATCGGATTTTCTCTGCTGCCTTCATGCAGCTGTACACACGCTTGATTCTCTTATGGAGACATATAAATCCATGGGTTTGAAGATTCTTACTAGTCAGTTGTATTCGTAGGCGTTGAATATAGGGTGTTTAGCCCATTTCGTTGAGCAAGGGGTAGGTCTATACTATTACATATTTGACTTATGGAATGGAATCTGTGATAATTTCTATCTCTGGTTTTATGCAGCACCCCAACTCACCTTTCCCCTTAAGTAAACATAAGTTGGTTTTCTAAATTTGAGACCCTGTTCTGTTTTGTAATTCAGTTCATGTGTAGCCAAGATTACATTCCGTGTATTAGTGATATCTTATGATGTTTCATTTTCTGTGTGACTTATTTCACTTAGAATCATCGTACCTGAATCCACTCATTATGCCAGGACTGGCCAGATGACATAGACTTCATTGGTGAGTGATATTCCATTCTACGTTCGTACCACAAATTCTTTATCCATTTTTCGATTTCTGGGATATTTAACTTGTACCGTAGACGCGGTTCTTGTAAACAGAGCCGTGTGAAACATTGGGGTGGCTGTGCGTTTCTGATTTTAATTTCCCTAAGCTATAGGACCATAAGTGGAAGTGCCGTAGGCTCCGTTGCTTTGTATTTTAGGTGTTCGAGGAAACACCATACACTTCTCCAGAGTGGCCCTTGGCAATTTACATCCGAGCCATCAGCATATCAAGGCTCCCTGTTCTCCATGCCCTGTTCTGCCTTTCTGGATTTTACACTTTTTTCAGATGGCTCTGTTGCCTGGGGGGCAGTGAGACTTCACTGTAGTGCAGATTTCTTTAACGTGCTTGCTTGGTTGGCCAAAAAGGACGTATGCGTTTTTTCCTGAATATATTCAGGAAAAAACGCATACGCACCTTTTAGCCAAGTGCATCATTGTCGACGTTCTGCCTCTTTTCCTATGCTTTAAATGCATTCCAGTCTACCCCCTGAAATCGTTTTCCTGCAATTCTGTCTCGCTTTCAAGTCGTCTTCGCAGCCTTACTTCAATATATTTTTGGAAGATAGCTGTCATTTATAACTCTGCAGGTTTGTGAATTACAGTGCCCCTGAGCTCCTTTCTTCAAATCACTTTCTTGTGAGCTGGCTGCAAAGGAGCAGGATTGCTTCAGGCCCTAATCTGGTTCCAGCACGGCATGCTGAGCCTTGCGTTAATTCCTCTTCCTGGAGGGAAATGAGCGTTAAATTTGCCCGTGCAGACACCTACAGCTAGTCTCTCATTGGTTCTCCCTATTCCTGTTCATCTTGCGCAGAAATTGCAAACTGTGCCAAACAGGAGGTTAAAGGCACTGACTCTCCAAGTGGGGAGAATGTTAGTAAAGGATCTGGAATCGTGAACCCGAGTAAAAGGGGACAAAATCTGAGATACATTTGAAAACGTTTCCCGGTCACACGGTGCAAGATACTGTGGGTTTCCCATGCATGTTTTAGCTGAAGGAGGAATCCCTTTAACCTGGAGAGTTGGGACCCATGGAATGGGTACCATGCAGTATGACTTCAAAGGGTCTGCATTTGCTTATCGAACCTCACCAATGCTATCAGCCCGAAGTGTCCAACCTTATGTCTCACTCAGCTCTGGGTGTAGATGAGGTAAATCCAGGTTGCATCACAAGCCCTGAATGAATTATTTAAGAATTGCTCTCTATTTCACTGTCATTGTGTTTCGTTTTTGTAATTCATTTTGATAAGGGGATTTATCGGATTTTCTCTGCTGCCTTCATGCAGCTGTACACACGCTTGATTCTCTTATAGAGACATATAAATCCATGGGTTTGAAGATACTTACTAGTCAGGTGTATTCCTAGGCGTTGAATAAAGGGTGTTTAGTCCATCTCGTTGAGCAAGGGGTAGGTCTTGACTCTTATATATTTGACTTATGGAATGGTATCTGTGCTAATTTCTATCTCTGGTTTTATGCAGCACCCCAACTCACCTTTCCCCTAAAGCAAACATAAGTTGGTTTTCTAAATTTGAGACCCTGTTCTGTTTTGTAATTCAGTTCATGTGTAGCCAAGATTACATTCCGTCTATTAGTGATATCTTATGATGTTTCATTTTCTGTGTGAATTATTTCACTTAGAATCATCAAAGCTGAATCCACTCATTATGCCGCGACGGGCCTGATGACATAGATTTCATTGGAGAGTGATATTCCATTGTACGTATGTACCACAACTTCTTTATCCATTTTTCGCTTTCTGGGATATTTAACTTGTACCGTAGACGAGGTTCTTGTAACCAGAGCCGTCTGAAACTTTGGGGTGGCTGTGCGTTTCTGATTTTAATGTCCCTAAGCTATAGGACCATAAGTGGAAGTGCCGTAGGCTCGTTGCTTTGTTTTTTAGGTGTCTGAGGAAACACCATACACTTCTCCAGAGTGGCTCTTGGCAATTTACATCCCGCCCATCAGCATAACAAGGCTCCCTGTTCTCCATGGCCTGTGCTGCCTTTCTGGATTTTACACTTTTTTCAGATGGCCCTTTTGACCGGGGGGCCGTGAGACTTCACTGTAGTGCACATTTCTTTAACATGCTTGCTTGGTTGGCCAAAAAGGGCGTATGCGTTTTTTCCTGAATATATTCAGGAAAAAACGCATACGCCCTTTTTGGCCAAGTGCATCATTGTCGACCTTCTGCCTCTTTTCCTATGCTTTAAATGCAATTCCAGTCTACCCCCTGAAATCGTTTTCCTGCAATTCTGCCCCGCTTTCAAGTCCTCTTCGCAGCCTTCCTTCAATATATTTTTGGAAGATAGCTGTCATTTATAACTCTGCAGGTTTGTGAATTACATTGCCCCTGAGCTCCTTTCTTCAAATCGCTTTCTTGTGAGCTGTCCGCAAACCCGCAGGATTGCTTCAGGCCCTAATCTGGTTCCGGCACGGCACGCTGAGCCTTTGGTTAATTCCTCTTCCTGGTGGGAAATCAGCTTTAAATTTGCCCGTGCAGACACCTACAGCTAGTCGCTCATTGGTTCTCCCTATTCCTGTTCATCTTGCGCAGAAATTGCAAACTGTGCCAAAAAGGAGGTTAAATGCACTGACTCTCCAAGTAGGGGAGTGTTAGTAAAGGGTCTTGAATTGTGAACCCGAGTAAAAGGGGACGAAAACTGAGATGCATTTGAAAACGTTTCCCGGTCACACGGTGCACCATACTGTGGGTTTCCCATGCATGTTTTAGCTGAAGGAAATATCCCTTAAACCTGGAGAGTTGGGACCCATGGAATGGGTCCCATGCAGTATGACTTCAAATGGTCTGCATTTACTCATCAAACCTCACCAATTCTATCAGCCCGAAGTGTCCAGCCTTTTGTCTCACCCAGCTCTGGGTGTAGATGAGGTAAATCCAGGTTGCATCACAAGCCCTGAATGAATTATTTAAGAATTGCTCTCTATTTCACTGTCATTGTGTTTTGTTTTTGTAATTCATTTTGATAACGGGATTTATCGGATTTTCTCTGCTGCATTCATGCAGCTGTACACATGCTTGATTCTCTTATGGAGACATATAAATCCATGGGTTTGAAGATTCTTACTAGTCAGGTGTATTCCTAGGCGTTGAATATATGGTGTTTAGTCCATCTCGTTGAGCAAGGGGTAGGTCTTGACTATTACATATTTGACTTATGGAATGGTATCTGTGCTAATTTCTATCTCTGGTTTTATGCAGCACCCCAACTCACCTTTCCCCTAAAGCAAACATAAGTTGGTTTTCTAAATTTGAGACCCTGTTCTGTTTTGTAATTCAGTTCATGTGTAGCCAAGATTACATTCCGTGTATTAGTGATATCTTATGATGTTTCATTTTCTGTGTGACTTATTTCACTTAGAATCATCGTACCTGAATCCACTCATTATGCCGCGACGGGCCTGATGACATAGATTTCATTGGACAGTGATATTCCATTGTACGTACGTACCACAACTTCTTTATTCATTTTTTGCTTTCTGCGATATTTAACTTGTACCGTAGACGCGGTTCTTGTAAACAGAGCCGTGTGAAACATTGGGGTGGCTGTGCGTTTCTGATTTTAATTTCCCTAAGCTATAGGACCATAAGTGGAAGTGCCGTAGGCTCCGTTGCTTTGTATTTTAGGTGTTCGAGGAAACACCATACACTTCTCCAGAGTGGCCCTTGGCAATTTACATCCGAGCCATCAGCATATCAAGGCTCCCTGTTCTCCATGCCCTGTTCTGCCTTTCTGGATTTTACACTTTTTTCAGATGGCTCTGTTGCCTGGGGGGCAGTGAGACTTCACTGTAGTGCAGATTTCTTTAACGTGCTTGCTTGGTTGGCCAAAAAGGACGTATGCGTTTTTTCCTGAATATATTCAGGAAAAAACGCATACGCACCTTTTAGCCAAGTGCATCATTGTCGACGTTCTGCCTCTTTTCCTATGCTTTAAATGCATTCCAGTCTACCCCCTGAAATCGTTTTCCTGCAATTCTGTCTCGCTTTCAAGTCGTCTTCGCAGCCTTACTTCAATATATTTTTGGAAGATAGCTGTCATTTATAACTCTGCAGGTTTGTGAATTACAGTGCCCCTGAGCTCCTTTCTTCAAATCGCTTTCTTGTGAGCTGGCTGCAAAGGAGCAGGATTGCTTCAGGCCCTAATCTGGTTCCAGCACGGCATGCTGAGCCTTGCGTTAATTCCTCTTCCTGGAGGGAAATGAGCGTTAAATTTGCCCGTGCAGACACCTACAGCTAGTCTCTCATTGGTTCTCCCTATTCCTGTTCATCTTGCGCAGAAATTGCAAACTGTGCCAAACAGGAGGTTAAAGGCACTGACTCTCCAAGTGGGGAGAATGTTAGTAAAGGATCTGGAATCGTGAACCCGAGTAAAAGGGGACAAAATCTGAGATACATTTGAAAACGTTTCCCGGTCACACGGTGCAAGATACTGTGGGTTTCCCATGCATGTTTTAGCTGAAGGAGGAATCCCTTTAACCTGGAGAGTTGGGACCCATGGAATGGGTACCATGCAGTATGACTTCAAAGGGTCTGCATTTGCTCATCGAACCTCACCAATGCTATCAGCCCGAAGTCTCCAACCTTATGTCTCACTCAGCTCTGGGTGTAGATGAGGTAAATCCAGGTTGCATCACAAGCCCTGAATGAATTATTTAAGAATTGCTCTCTATTTCACTGTCATTGTGTTTCGTTTTTGTAATTCATTTTGATAAGGGGATTTATCGGATTTTCTCTGCTGCCTTCATGCAGCTGTACACACGCTTGATTCTCTTATAGAGACATATAAATCCATGGGTTTGAAGATACTTACTAGTCAGGTGTATTCCTAGGCGTTGAATAAAGGGTGTTTAGTCCATCTCGTTGAGCAAGGGGTAGGTCTTGACTCTTATATATTTGACTTATGGAATGGTATCTGTGCTAATTTCTATCTCTGGTTTTATGCAGCACCCCAACTCACCTTTCCCCTAAAGCAAACATAAGTTGGTTTTCTAAATTTGAGACCCTGTTCTGTTTTGTAATTCAGTTCATGTGTAGCCAAGATTACATTCCGTCTATTAGTGATATCTTATGATGTTTCATTTTCTGTGTGAATTATTTCACTTAGAATCATCAAAGCTGAATCCACTCATTATGCCGCGAAGGGCCTGATGACATAGATTTCATTGGAGAGTGATATTCCATTGTACGTATGTACCACAACTTCTTTATCCATTTTTCGCTTTCTGGGATATTTAACTTGTACCGTAGACGAGGTTCTTGTAACCAGAGCCGTCTGAAACTTTGGGGTGGCTGTGCGTTTCTGATTTTAATGTCCCTAAGCTATAGGACCATAAGTGGAAGTGCCGTAGGCTCGTTGCTTTGTTTTTTAGGTGTCTGAGGAAACACCATACACTTCTCCAGAGTGGCTCTTGGCAATTTACATCCCGCCCATCAGCATAACAAGGCTCCCTGTTCTCCATGGCCTGTGCTGCCTTTCTGGATTTTACACTTTTTTCAGATGGCCCTTTTGACCGGGGGGCCGTGAGACTTCACTGTAGTGCACATTTCTTTAACATGCTTGCTTGGTTGGCCAAAAAGTGCGTATGCGTTTTTTCCTGAATATATTCAGGAAAAAACGCATACGCCCTTTTTGGCCAAGTGCATCATTGTCGACCTTCTGCCTCTTTTCCTATGCTTTAAATGCAATTCCAGTCTACCCCCTGAAATCGTTTTCCTGCAATTCTGCCCCGCTTTCAAGTCCTCTTCGCAGCCTTCCTTCAATATATTTTTGGAAGATAGCTGTCATTTATAACTCTGCAGGTTTGTGAATTACATTGCCCCTGAGCTCCTTTCTTCAAATCGCTTTCTTGTGAGCTGTCCGCAAACCCGCAGGATTGCTTCAGGCCCTAATCTGGTTCCGGCACGGCACGCTGAGCCTTTGGTTAATTCCTCTTCCTGGTGGGAAATCAGCTTTAAATTTGCCCGTGCAGACACCTACAGCTAGTCGCTCATTGGTTCTCCCTATTCCTGTTCATCTTGCGCAGAAATTGCAAACTGTGCCAAAAAGGAGGTTAAATGCACTGACTCTCCAAGTAGGGGAGTGTTAGTAAAGGGTCTTGAATTGTGAACCCGTGTAAAAGGGGATGAAAACTGAGATGCATTTGAAAACGTTTCCCGGTCACACGGTGTACCATACTGTGGGTTTCCCATGCATGTTTTAGCTGAAGGAAATATCCCTTAAACCTGGAGAGTTGGGACCCATGGAATGGGTCCCATGCAGTATGACTTCAAATGGTCTGCATTTACTCATCAAACCTCACCAATTCTATCAGCCCGAAGTGTCCAGCCTTTTGTCTCACCCAGCTCTGGGTGTAGATGAGGTAAATCCAGGTTGCATCACAAGCCCTGAATGAATTATTTAAGAATTGCTCTCTATTTCACTGTCATTGTGTTTTGTTTTTGTAATTCATTTTGATAACGGGATTTATCGGATTTTCTCTGCTGCATTCATGCAGCTGTACACATGCTTGATTCTCTTATGGAGACATATAAATCCATGGGTTTGAAGATTCTTACTAGTCAGGTGTATTCCTAGGCGTTGAATATATGGTGTTTAGTCCATCTCGTTGAGCAAGGGGTAGGTCTTGACTATTACATATTTGACTTATGGAATGGTATCTGTGCTAATTTCTATCTCTGGTTTTATGCAGCACCCCAACTCACCTTTCCCCTAAAGCAAACATAAGTTGGTTTTCTAAATTTGAGACCCTGTTCTGTTTTGTAATTCAGTTCATGTGTAGCCAAGATTACATTCCGTGTATTAGTGATATCTTATGATGTTTCATTTTCTGTGTGACTTATTTCACTTAGAATGATCGTACCTGAATCCACTCATTATGCCGCGACGGGCCTGATGACATACATTTCATTGGAGAGTGATATTCCATTGTACATACGTACCACAACTTCTTTATCCATTTTTTGCGTTCTGCGATATTTAACTTGTACTGTAGACGAGGTTCTTGTAAACAGACCCATCCGAAAATTTGGGGTGGCTGTGTGTTTCTGATTTTAATTTCCCTAAGCTATAGGAACATAAGTGGAAGTGCCGTAGGCTCCGTTGCTTTGTTTTTTAGGTGTTTGAGGAAACACCATACACTTCTCCAGATTGGCTCTTGGCAATTTACATCCCACCTGTCAGCATAACAAGGATCCCAGTTCTCCATGGCCTGTGCTGACTTTCTGGATTTTACATTTTTTCGGATGGCCCTTTTGACCGGGGGGCAGTGAGACTTCACTGTAGTGCAGATTTCTTTAACATGCTTGCTTGGTTGGCCAAAAAGGGCGTATGCGTTTTTTCCTGAATATATTCAGGAAAAAACACATACGCCCTTTTTGGCCAAGTGCATCATTGTCGACGTTCTGCCTCTTTTCCTATGCTTTAAATGCAATTCCAGTCTACCCCCTGAAATCTTTTTCCTGCAATTCTGCCCCGCTTTCAAGTCCTCTTCGCAGCCTTCCTTCAATATATTTTTGGACGATAGCTGTCATTTATAACTCTGCAGGTTTGTGAATTACAGTGCCCCTGAGCTCCTTTCTTCAAATCGCTTTCTTGTGAGCTGGCCGCAAACGAGCAAGATTGCTTCAGGCCCTAATCTGGTTCCGGCACGGCATGCTGAGCCTTTGGTTAATTCCTCTTCCTGGTGGGAAATGAGCGTTAAATTTGCCCGTGCAGACACCTACAGCTAGTGTCTCATTGCTTCTCCCTATTCCTGTTCATCTTGCGCAGAAATTGCAAACTGTGCCAAACAGGAGGTTAAAGGCACTGACTCTCCAAGTGGGGAGAGTGTTAGTAAAGGGTCTGGAATTGTGGACCCGAGTAAAAGGGGACAAAAACTGAGATGCATTTGAAAACGTTTCCCGGTCACACGGTGCACCATACTGTGGGTTTCCCATGCATGTTTTAGCTGAAGGAAGAATCGCTTAAACCTGGAGAGTTGGGACCCATGGAATGGGTACCATGCAGTATGACTTCAAAGGGTCTGCATTTGCTCATCGAACCTCACCAATGCTATCAGCCCGAAGTGTCCAACCTTATGTCTCACTCAGCTCTGGGTGTAGATGAGGTAAATCCAGGTTGCATCACAAGCCCTGAATGAATTATTTAAGAATTGCTCTCTATTTCACTGTCATTGTGTTTTGTTTTTGTAATTCATTTTGATAATGGGATTTATCGGATTTTCTCTGCTGCCTTCATGCAGCTGTACACATGCTTGTTTCTCTTATGGAGACATATAAACCCATGGGTATGAAGATTCTTACTAGTCAGGTGTATTCCTAGGCATTGAATATAGGGTGTTTAGCCCATTTCGTTGAGCAAGGGGTAGGTCTTGACTATTACATATTTGACTTATGGAATGGTATCTGTGCTAATTTCTATCTCTGGTTTTATGCAGCACCCCAACTCACCTTTCCCCTTAAGCAAACATAAGTTTATTTTTCTAAATTTGAGACCCTGTTCTGTTTTGTAATTCAGTTCATGTGTAGCCAAGTTTACATTCCGTGTATTAGCGATATCTTATGATGTTTCATTTTCTGTGTGACTTATTTCACTTAGAATCATCGTACCTGAATCCACTCATTATGCCACGACGGGCCTGATGACATAGATTTCATTGGTGAGTGATATTCCATTGTACGTACGTACCTCAACTTCTTTATCCATTTTTCGCTTTCTGGGATATTTAACTTGTACCGTAGACGAGGTTCTTCTAAACAGAGCCGTCTGAAACTTTGGGGTGGCTGTGTGTTTTTGATTTTAATTTCCCTAAGCTATAGGACCATAAGTGGAAGTGCCATAGGCTCCGTTGCTTTGTTTTTTAGGTTTTCAGGAAACACCATACACTTCTCCAGATTCGCTCTTGGCAATTTACATCCCACCTATCAGCATAACAAGGTTCCCTGTTCTCCATGGCCTGTGCTGCCTTTCTAGATTTTACACTTTTTTCAGATGGCCCTTTTGACCGGGGGGCAGTGAGACTTCACTGTAGTGCAGATTTCTTTAACATGCTTGCTTGGTTGGCCAAAAAGGGCGTATGCGTTTTTTCCTGAATATATTCAGGAAAAGACGCATACGCCCTTTTTGGCCAAGTGCATCATTGTTGACGTTCTGCCTCTTTTCCTATGCTTTAAATGCAATTCCAGTCTACCCCCTGAAATCGTTATCCTGCAATTCTGCCCCGCTTTCAAGTCCTCTTCGCATCCTTCCTTCAATATATTTTTGGACGAGAGCTGTCATTTATAACGCTGCAGGTTTGTGAATTACAGTGCCCGTGAGCTCCTTTCTTCAAATCGCTTTCTTGTGAGCTGGCCGCAAACCCGCAGGATTGCTTCAGGCCCTAATCTGGTTCCGGCATGGCATTCTGAGCGATTGGTTAATTCCACTTCCTGGTGGGAAATGAGCATTAAATTTGCCCGTGCAGACACCTACAGCTAGTCTCTCATTGGTTCTCCCTATTCCTGTTCATCTTGCGCAGAAATTGCAAACTGTGCCAAACAGGAGGTTAAAGGTAGTGACTCTCCTAGTGGGGAGAGTGTTAGTAAAGGGTCTGGAATTGTGAACACGTGTAAAAGGGGACGGAAACTGAGATGCATTTGAAAACGTTTCCCGGTCACACGGTGCACCATACTGTGGGTTTCCCATGCATGTTTTAGCTGAAGGAAGAATCGCTTAAACCTGGAGATTTGGGACCCATGTAATGGGTACGGTGCAGTATGACTTCAAAGGGTCTGCATTTGCTCATCGAACCTCACCAATGCTATCAGCCCGAAGTGTCTAACCTTATGTCTCACTCAGCTCTGGGTGTAGATGAGGTAAATCCAGGTTGCATCACAAGCCCTGAATGAATTATTTAAGAATTCCTCTCTATTTCACTGTCATTGTGTTTCATTTTTTAATTCATTTTGATAATGGGATTTATCGGATTTTCTCTGCTGCACTCATGCAGCTGTGCACATGCTTGATTCTCTTATGGAGACATATAAATCCATGGGTTTGAAGATTCTTACTAGTCAGGTGTATGTCTAGACGTTGAATATAGGATGTTTAGCCCATTTCGTTGAGCAAGGGGTAGGTCTTGACTATTATATATTTGTCTTATGGAATGGTATCTGTGCTAATTTCTATCTCTGGTTTTATGCAGCACCCCAACTCACCTTTCCCCTTAAGCAAACATAAGTTGGTTTTCTAAATTTGAGACCCTGTTCTCTTTTGGAATTCAGTTCATGTGTAGCCAAGATTACATTCCGTGTATTAGTGATATCTTATGATGTTTTATTTTCTGTGTGACTTATTTCACTTAGAATCATCGTAACTGCATCCAGACATTATGCCGCATCGGGCCTGATGACATAGATTTAATTGGTGAGTGATATTCCATTGTACGTACATACCACAACTTCTTTATCCATTTTTCGCTTTCTGGGATATTTAACTTGTACCGTAGACGAGGTTCTTGTAAACAGAGCGGTCTGAATCTTTGGGGTGGCTGTGTGTTTTTGATTTTAATTTCACTAAGCTATAGGACCATAATTGGAAGTGCCGTAGGCTCCGTTGCTTTGATTCTTAGGTGTTTCAGGAAACACAATACTCTTCTCCAGAGTGGCTCTTGGCAATTTACAACCCACCCATCAGCATAACAAGGCTCCCTCTTCTCCATGGCCTGTGTTGCCTTTTTGGATTTTACACTTTTTTCAGATGGCCCTTTTGACCGGGGGGCAGTGAGACTTCACTGTAGTGCAGATTTTTTTAACATGCTTGCTTGGTTGGCCAAAAGGGTCGTATGCGTTTTTTCCTGAATATATTCAGGAAAAAACGCATACGCCCCTTTTGGCCAAGGGCATCATTGTCGACGTTCTGCCTCTTTTCCTATGCTTTAAATGCAATTCCAGTCTACCCCTGAAATCGTTTTCCTGCAATTCTGCCCCGCTTTCAAGTCCTTTTCGCAGCCTTCCTTCAATATATTTTTGGACGAGAGCTGTCATTTATAACTCTGCAGGTTTGTGAATTACAGTGCCCCTGAGCTCCTTTCTTCAAATAACTTTCTTGTGAGCTGGCTGCAAACCCGCAGGATTGCTTCAGGCCCTAATCTGGTTCCGGCACGGCATGCTGAGCCTTTGGTTAATTCCTCTTCCTGGTGGGAAATGAGCGTTAAATTTGCCCGTGCAGACAACTACAGCTAGTGTCTCATTGGTTCTCCCTATTCCTGTTCATCTTGCGCAGAAATTGCAAACTGTGCCAAACAGGAGGTTAAAGGCACTGACTCTCCAAGTGGGGAGAGTGTTAGTAAACGGTCTGGAATGGTGGACCCGAGTAAAAGGGGACAAAAAGTGAGATGCATTTGAAAACGTTTCCCGGTCACACGGTGCACCATACTGTGGGTTTCCCATGCATGTTTTAGCTGAAGGAAGAATCGCTTAAACCTGGAGAGTTGGGACCCATGTAATGGGTACGGTGCAGTATGACTTCAAAGGGTCTGCATTTGCTCATCGAACCTCACCATTGCTATCAGCCCGAAGTGTCCAACCTTATGTCTCACTCAGCTCTGGGTGTAGATGAGGTAAATCCAGGTTGCATCACAAGCCCTGAATGAATTATTTAAGAATTGCTCTCTATTTCACTGTCATTGTGTTTCGTTTTTGTAATTCATTTTGATAATGGGATTTATCGGATTTTCTCTGCTGCCTTCATGCAGCTGTACACACGCTTGATTCTGTTATGGAGACATATAAATCCATGGGTTTGAAGATACTTACTAGTCAGGTGTATTCCTAGGCGTTGAATATAGGGTGTTTAGCCCATTTCGTTGAGCAAGGTGTAGGTCTTGACTATTACATATTTGACGTATGGAATGGTATCTGTGCTAATTTCTATCTCTGGTTTTATGCAGCACCCCAACTCACATTTCCCCTTAAGCAAACATAAGTTGGTTTTCTAAATTTGAGAACCTGTTCTGTTTTGAAATTCAGTTCATGTGTTGCCAAGATTATATTCCGTGTATTAGTGATATCTTATGATGTTTCATTTTCTGTGTGACTTATTTCACTTAGAATCATTGTACCTGAATCCACTCATTATGCCACGACGGGCCTGATGACATAGATTTCATTGGTGAGTGATATTCCATTGTACGTACGTACCACAACTTCTTTATGCATTTTTCGCTTTCTGGGATATTTAACTTGTACCATAGACGTGGTTCTTGTAAACAGAGCCGTCTGAAACTTTGGGGTGGCTGTGTGTTTTTGATTTTAATTTCCCTAAGTTATACGACCATAAGTGGAAGTGCCGTAGGTTCCGTTGCTTTGTTTTTTAGGTGGTTCAGGAAACACCATACACTTCCCCAGAGTGGCTCTTGCCAATTTACATCCCACCCATCAGCATAACAAGGCTCCCTCTTTTCCATGGCCTGTGCTGCCTTTCTGGATTTTACACTTTTTTCAGATGGCCCTTTTGATCGGGGGGCAGGGAGACTTCATGTAGTGCAGATTTCTATAACATGCTTGCTTGGTTCGCCAAAAAGTGCGTATGCTTTTTTTCCTGAATATATTCAGGAAAAAACGCATACGCCCTTTTTGGCCAAGTGCATCAATGTTGACGTTCTCCCTATTTTCGTATGCTTTAAATGCAATTCCAGTCTACCCCCTGAAATCGTTTTCCTGCAAATCTGCCCCGCTTTCATGTCCTCTTTGCAGCCTTCCTTCAATATATTTTTGGACGATAGCTGTCATTTATAACGCTGAAGATTTGTGAATTACAGTGCCAGTGAGCTCCTTTCGTCAAATCACTTTCTTGTGAGCTGTCCGCAAAGCCGCAGGATTGCTTCAGGCCCTAATTTGGTTCCCTCACGGCATGCTGAGCCTTTTGTTATTTCCTCTTCCTGGTGGGAAATGAGCGTTAAATTTGCCCGTGCTGACACCTACAGCTACTCTCTCATTGGTTCTCCCTATTCCTGTGCATCTTGCGCAGAAATTGCAAACTGTGCCAAACAGGAGGTTAAAGGCACTGACTCTCCAAGTGGGGAGAGTGTTAGTAAAGGGTCTGGAATGGTGAACCCGAGTAAAAGTGGACGAAAACTGAGATGCATTTGAAAACATTTCCCGGTCACACGGTGCAACATACTGTGGGTTTCCCATGCATGTTTTAGCTGAACGAAGTATCGCTTAAACCTGGAGAGTGGGGACCCATGGAATGGGTACCATGCAGTATGACTTCAAAGGGTCTGCATTTGCTCATCGAACCTCACCAATGCTATCAGCCCGAAGTGTCCAACCTTATGTCTCACTCATCTCTGGGTGTAGATGAGGTAAATCCAGGTTGCATCTCAAGCCCTTAATGAATTATTTAAGAATTGCTCTCTATTTCACTGTCATTGTGTTTTGTTTTTGTAATTCATTTTGATAATGGGATTTATCGGATTTTCTCTGCTGCCTTCATGCAGCTCTACACACTCTTGATTCTCTTATGGAGACATATAAATCCATGGGTTTGAAGATTCTTACTAGCCAGGTGTATTCCTAGGCGTTGAATATAGGGTGTTTAGTCCATTTCGTTCAGCACAGTGTAGGTATAGACTATTATATATTTCACTTATGGAATGGTATCTGTGCTAATTTCTATCTCTGGTTTTATGCAGCACCCCAACTCAACTTTCCCCTTAAGCAAACATAAGTTGGTTTTCTAAACTTGACATTCTGTTCTGTTTTGTAATTCAGTTCATGTGTAGCCAAGATTACATTCCGTGTATTAGTGATATCTTATGATGTTTCATTTTCTGTGTGACTTATTTCACTTAGAATCATCGTACCTGAATCTACTCATTAGGCCATGACAGGCCTGATGACATAGATTTCATTGGTGAGTGATATTCCATTGTACGTATGTACCACAATTTCTTTATCCATTTTTCGCTTTCTGGGATATTTAACTTGTACCGTAGACGAGGTTCTTGTAAACAAAGCCGTCTGAAACTTTGGGGAGGCTGTGTGGTTTTGATTTTAATTTCACTAAGCTATACGACCATAAGTGGAAGTGCCGTAGGCTCCGTTGCTTTGTTTTTTAGGTGTCTGAGGAAACACCATACACTTCTCCAGATTGGCTCTTGGCAATTTACATCCCACCTATCAGCATAACAAGGCTCCCTGTTCTCCATGGCCTGTGCTGCCTTTCTGGATTTTACACTTTTTTCAGGTGGCCCTTTTGACCGGGGGGCCGTGAGACTTCACTGTAGTGCAGATTTCTTTAACATGCTTGCTTGGTTGGCCAAAAAGGGCGTATGGTTTTTTCCTGAATATATTCAGGAAAAAACGCATACACCATTTTTGGCCAAGTGCATCATTGTCGACGTTCTGCCTCTTTTCCTATGTTTTAAATGCAATTCCAGTCAACCCCCTGAAATCGTTTTCCTGCAATTCTGCCCCGCTTTCAAGTCCTCTTCGCAGCCTTCCTTCAATATATTTTTGGAAGATAGCTGTCATTTATAACTCTGCAGGTTTGTGAATTACAGTGCCCCTGAGCTCCTTTCTTCAAATCACTTTCTTGTGAGCTGTCCGCAAACCCGCAGGATTGCTTCAGGCTCTAATCTGGATACGGCACGGCACGCTGAGCCTTTGGTTAATTCCTCTTCCTGGTGGGAAATCAGCGTTAAATTTGCCCGTGCAGACACCTACAGCTAGTCGCTCATTGGTTCTCCCTATTCCTGTTCATCTTGCGCAGAAATTGCAAACTGCGCCAAACAGGAGGTTAAATGCACTGACTCTCCAAGTAGGGGAGTGTTAGTAAAGCGTCTTGAATTGTCAACCCGAGTAAAAGAGAACGAAAACAGAGATGCATTTGAAAACGTTTCCCGGTCACACGGTGCGCCATACTGTGGGTTTCCCATGCATGTTTTAGCTGAAGGAAATATCCCTTAAACCTGGAGAGTTGGGACCCATGGAATGGGTAACATGCATTATGACTTCAAAGGGTCTGCATTTGCTCATCGAACCTCACCAATGCTATCAGCGCGAAGTGTCCAACCTTATGTCTCACTCAGCTCTGGGTGTAGATGAGGTAAATCCAGGTTGCATCACAAGCCCTGAATGAATTATTTAAGAATTGCTCTCTATTTCACTGTCATTGTGTTTTGTTTTTGTAATTCATTTTGATAATGGGATTTATCGGATTTTCTCTGCTGCATTCATGCAGGTGTACACACGCTTGATTCTCTTATGGAGACATATAAATCCATGGGTTTGAAGATTCTTACTAGTCAGGTGTATTCCTAGGCGTTGAATATAAGGTTGTTAGTCCATTTCGTTGAGCAAGGGGTAGGTCTTGACTATTACATATTTGACTTATGGAATGGTATCTGTGCGAATTTCCATCTCTGGTTTTATGCAGCACCCCAACTCACCTTTCCCCTTACGCAAACATAAGTTGGTTTTCTAAATTTGAGACCCTGTTCTGTTTTGTAATTCAGTTCATGTGTAGCCAAGATTACATTCCGTGTATTAGTGATATCTTATGATATTTCACTTTCTGTGTGACTTATTTCACTTAGAATGATCGTACATGAATCCACTCATTATTTCCGCGACGGGCCTGATGACATACATTTCATTGGTGAGTGATATTCCATTGTACATACGTACCACAACTTCTTTATCCATTTTTTGCTTTCTGCGATATTTAACTTGTACCGTAGACGAGGTTCTTGTAAACAGAGCCATCCGAAACTTTGGGGTGGCTGTGTGTTTCTGATTTTAATTTCCCTAAGCTATAGGACCATAAGTGGAAGTGCCGTAGGCGCCGTTGCTTTGTTTTTTAGGTGTTTGAGGAAACACCATACACTTCTCCAGATTGGCTCTTGGCAATTTACATCCCACCTATCAGCATAACAAGGCTCCCTCTTCTCCATGGCCTGTGCTGCCTTTCTGGATTTTACACTTTTTTCGGATGGCCCTTTTGACCGGGGGGCAGTGAGACTTCACTGTAGTGCAGATTTCTTTAACATGCTTGCTTGGTTGGCCAAAAAGTGCGTATGGTTTTTTCCTGAATATATTCAGGAAAAAACGCATACGCCCTTTTTGGCCAAGTGCATCATTGTCGACGTTCTGCCTCTTTTCCTATGCTTTAAATGCAATTCCAGTCTACCCGCTGAAATCGTTTTCCTGCAATTCTGCCCCGCTTTCAAGTCCTCTTCGCAGCCTTCCTTCAATATATTCTTGGACGATAGCTGTCATTTATAACTCTGCAGGTTTGTGAATTACACTGCCCCTGAGCTCCTTTCTTCAAATCGCTTTCTTGTGAGCTGGCCGCAAACGAGCAGGATTGCTTCAGGCCCTAATCTGGTTCCGGCACGGCATGCTGAGCCTTTGGTTAATTCCTCTTCCTGGTGGGAAATGAGCATTAAATTTTCCCGTGCAGACACCTACAGCTAGTCTCTCATTGGTTCTCCCTATTCCTGTTCATCTTGCGCAGAAATTGCAAACTGTGCCAAACAGGAGGTTAAAGGCACTGACTCTCCAAGTGGGGAGAGTGTTAGTAAAGGGTCTGGAATTGTGGACCCGAGTAAAAGGGGACGAAAACTGAGATGCATTTGAAAACGATTCCCGGTCACACGGTGCACCATACTGTGGGTTTCCCATGCATGTTTTAGCTGAAGGAAGAATCGCTTAAACCTGGAGAGTTGGGACCCATGGAATGGGTGCCATGCAGTATGACTTCAAAGGGTCTGCATTTGCTCATCGAACCTCACCAATGCTATCAGCCCGAAGTGTCCAACCTTATGTCTCACTCAGCTCTGGGTGTAGATGAGGTAAATCCAGGTTGCATCACAAGCCCTGAATGAATTATTTAAGAATTGCTCTCTATTTCCCTGTCATTGTGTTTTGTTTTTGTAATTCATTTTGATAACGGGATTTATCGGATTTATTCTGCTGCCTTCATGCAGCTGTACACATGCTTGTTTCTCTTATGGAGACATATAAATCCATGGGTTTGAAGATTCTTACTAGTCAGGTGTATTCCTAGGCGTTGAATATAGGGTGTTTAGCCCATTTCTTTGAGCAAGGGGTAGGACTTGACTACTACATATTTGACTTATGGAATGGTATCTGTGCTAATTTCTATCTCTGGTTTTATGCAGCACCCCAACTCACATTTCCCCTTAAGCAAACATAAGTTTATTTTTCTAAATTTGAGACCCTGTTCTGTTTTGTAATTCAGTTCATGTGTAGCCAAGTTTACATTCCGTGTATTAGCGATATCTTATGATGTTTCATTTTCTGTGTGACTTATTTCACTTAGAATCATCGTACCTGAATCCACTCATTATGCCACGACGGGCCTGATGACATAGATTTCATTGGTGAGTGATATTCCATTGTACGTACGTACCTCAACTTCTTTATCCATTTTTCGCTTTCTGGGATATTTAACTTGTACCGTAGACGAGGTTCTTGTAAACAGAGCCGTCTGAAACTTTGGGGTGGCTGTGTGTTTTTGATTTTAATTTCCCTAAGCTATAGGACCACAAGTGGAAGTGCCATAGGCTCCGTTGTTTTGTTTTTTAGGTTTTCAGGAAACACCATACACTTCTCCAGATTGGCTCTTGGCAATTTACATCCCGCCTATCAGCATAACAAGGCTCCCTGTTCTCTATGGCCTGTGCTGCCTTTCTGGATTTTACACTTTTTTCAGATGGCCCTTTTGACCGGGGGGCAGTGAGACTTCACTGTAGTGCAGATTTCTTTAACATGCTTGCTTGGTTGGCCAAAAAGGGCGTATGCGTTTTTTCCTGAATATATTCAGGAAAAGACGCATACACCCTTTTTAGCCAAGTGCATCATTGTCGACGTTCTGCCTCTTTTCCTATGCTTTAAATGCAATTCCAGTCTACCCCCTGAAATCGTTTTCCTGCAATTCTGCCCCGCTTTCAAGTCCTCTTCGCAGCCTTCCTTCAATATATTTTTGGACGATAGCTGTCATTTATAACTCTGCAGGTTTGTGAATTACAGTGCCCCTGAGCTCCTTTCTTCAAATCGCTTTCTTGTGAGCTGGCCGCAAACCCGCAGGATTGCTTCAGGCCCTAATCTGGTTCCGGCATGGCATTCTGAGCGTTTGGTTAATTCCTCTTCCTGGTGGGAAATGAGCGTTAAATTTGCCCGTGAAGACACCTACAGATAGTCTCTCATTTGTTCTCCCTATTCCTGTTCATCTTGCGCAGAAATTGCACACTGTGCCAAACAGGAGGTTAAAGGTAGTGACTCTCCAAGTGGGGAGAGTGTTAGTAAAGGGTCTGGAATTGTGAACACGTGTAAAAGGGGACGGAAACTGAGATGCATTTGAAAACGATTCCCGGTCACACGGTGCACCATACTGTGGGTTTCCCATGCATGTTTCAGCTGAAGGAAGAATCGCTTAAACCTGGAGAGTTGGGACCCATGGAATGGGTACCATGCAGTATGACTTCAAAGGGTCTGCATTTGCTCATCGAACCTCACCAATGCTATCAGCCCGAAGTGTCCAACCTTATGTCTCACTCAGCTCTGGGTGTAGATGAGGTAAATCCAGGTTGCATCACAAGCCCTGAATGAATTATTTAAGAATTCCTCTCTATTTCACTGTCATTGTGTTTCATTTTTGTAATTCATTTTGATAATGGGATTTATCGGATTTTCTCTGCTGCATTCATGCAGCTGTGCACACGCTTGATTCTCTTATGGAGACATATAAATCCATGGGTTTGAAGATTCTTACTAGTCAGGTGTATGCCTAGACGTTGAATATAGGATGTTTAGCCCATTTCGTTGAGCAAGGGGTAGGTCTTGACTATTACATATTTGACTTATGGAATGGTATCTGTGCTAATTTCTATCTCTGGTTTTATGCAGCACCCCAACTCACCTTTCCCCTTAAGCAAACATAAGTTGGTTTTCTAAATTTGAGACCCTGTTCTCTTTTGGAATTCAGTTCATGTGTAGCCAAGATTACATTCCGTGTATTAGTGATATCTTATGATGTTTTATTTTCTGTGTGACTTATTTCACTTAGAATCATCGTAACTGCATCCAGACATTATGCCGCATCGGGCCTGATGACATAGATTTCATTGGTGAGTGATATTCCATTGTACGTACATACCACAACTTCTTTATCCATTTTTCACTTTCTGGGATATTTAACTTGTACCGTAGACGAGGTTCTTGTAAACAGAGCGGTCTGAATCTTTGGGGTGGCTGTTTGTTTTTGATTTTAATTTCACTAAGCTATAGGACCATAAGTGGAAGTGCCGTAGGCTCCGTTGCTTTGTTTCTTAGGTGTTTCAGGAAACACCATACGCTTCTCCAGAGTGGCTCTTGGCAATTTACATCCCACCCATCAGCATAACAAGGCTCCCTCTTCTCCATGGCCTGTGCTGACTTTCTGGATTTTACACTTTTTTCAGATGGCCCTTTTGACCGGGGGGCAGTGAGACTTCACTGTAGTGCAGAGTTTTTTAACATGCTTGCTTGGTTGGCCAAAAGGGTCGTATGCGTTTTTTCCTGAATATATTCAGGAAAAAACGCATACGCCCCTTTTGGCCAAGGGCATCATTGTCGACGTTCTGCCTCTTTTCCTATGCTTTAAATGCAATTCCAGTCTACCCCTGAAATCGTTTTCCTGCAATTCTGCCCCGCTTTCAAGTCCTCTTCGCAGCCTTCCTTCAATATATTTTTGGACGAGAGCTGTCATTTATAACTCTGCAGGTTTGTGAATTACAGTGCCCCTGAGCTCCTTTCTTCAAATAACTTTCTTGTGAGCTGGCTGCAAACCCGCAGGATTGCTTCAGGCCCTAATCTGGTTCCGGCACGGCATGCTGAGCCTTTGGTTAATTCCTCTTCCTGGTGGGAAATGAGCGTTAAATTTGCCCGTGCAGACAACTACAGCTAGTGTCTCATTGGTTCTCCCTATTCCTGTTCATCTTGCGCAGAAATTGCAAACTGTGCCAAACAGGAGGTTAAAGGCACTGACTCTCCAAGTGGGGAGAGTGTTAGTAAACGGTCTGGAATGGTGAACCCGAGTAAAAGGGGACAAAAAGTGAGATGCATTTGAAAACGTTTCCCGGTCACACGGTGCACCATACTGTGGGTTTCCCATGCATGTTTTAGCTGAAGGAAGAATCGCTTAAACCTGGAGAGTTGGGACCCATGTAATGGGTACGGTGCAGTATGACTTCAAAGGGTCTGCATTTGCTCATCGAACCTCACCATTGCTATCAGCCCGAAGTGTCCAACCTTATGTCTCACTCAGCTCTGGGTGTAGATGAGGTAAATCCAGGTTGCATCACAAGCCCTGAATGAATTATTTAAGAATTGCTCTCTATTTCACTGTCATTGTGTTTCGTTTTTGTAATTCATTTTGATAATGGGATTTATCGGAGTTTCTCTGCTGCCTTCATGCAGCTGTACACACGCTTGATTCTCTTATGGAGACATATAAATCCATGGGTTTGAAGATACTTACTAGTCAGGTGTATTCCTAGGCGTTGAATATAGGGTGTTTAGCCCATTTCGTTGAGCAAGGTGTAGGTCTTGACTATTACATATTTGACGTATGGAATGGTATCTGTGCTAATTTCTATCTCTGGTTTTATGCAGCACCCCAACTCACATTTCCCCTTAAGCAAACATAGTTGGTTTTCTAAATTTGAGAACCTGTTCTCTTTTGAAATTCAGTTCATGTGTTGCCAAGATTATATTCCGTGTATTAGTGATATCTTATGATGTTTCATTTTCTGTGTGACTTATTTCACTTAGAATCATTGTACCTGAATCCACTCATTATGCCACGACGGGCCTGGTGACATAGATTTCATTGGTGAGTGATATTCCATTGTAGGTACGTACCACAACTTCTTTATGCATTTTTCGCTTTCTGGGATATTTAACTTGTACTGTAGACGTGGTTCTTGTAAACAGAGCCGTCTGAAACTTTGGGGTGGCTGTGTGTTTTTGATTTTAATTTCTCTAAGTTATACGACCATAAGTGGAAGTGCCGTAGGTTCCGTTGCTTTGTTTTTTAGGTGGTTCAGGAAACACCATACACTTCCCCAGAGTGGCTCTTGGCAATTTACATCCCACCCATCAGCATAACAAGGCTCCCTCTTTTCCATGTCCTGTGGTGCCTTTCTGGATTTTACACTTTTTTCGGATGGCCCTTTTGACCGGGGGGCAGTGAGACTTCACTGTAGTGCAGATTTCTTTAACATGCTTGCTTGGTTGCCCAAAAATTACGTATGGTTTTTTCCTGAATATATTCAGGAAAAAACGCATACGCCCTTTTTGGCCAAGTGCATCATTGTCGACGTTCTGCCTATTTTCCTATGCTTTAAATGCAATTCCAGTCTACCCCCTGAAATCGTTTTCCTCCAATTCTGCCCCGCTTTCAAGTCCTCTTCGCAGCCTTCCTTCAATATATTTTTGGACGATAGCTGTCATTTATAACTCTGCAGGTTTGTGAATTACAGTGCCCCTGAGCTCCTTTCTTCAAATCGCTTTCTAGTGAGCTGGCCGCAAACGAGCAGGATTGCTTCAGGCCCTAATCTGGTTCCGGCACAGCATGCTGAGCCTTTGGTTAATTCCTCTTCCTGGTGGGAAATGAGCGTTAAATTTTCCCGTGCAGACACCTACAGCTAGTCTCTCATTGGTTCTCCCTATTCCTGTTCATCTTGCGCAGAAATTGCAAACTGTGCCAAACAGGAGGTTAAAGGCACTGACTCTCCAAGTGGGGAGAGTGTTAGTAAAGGGTCTGGAATTGTGGACCCGAGTAAAAGGGGACGAAAACTGAGATGCATTTGAAAACGATTCCCGGTCACACGGTGCACCATACTGTGGGTTTCCCATGCATGTTTTTGCTGAAGGAAGAATCGCTTAAACCTGGAGAGTTGGGACCCATGGAATGGGTACCATGCAGTATGACTTCAAAGGGTCTGCATTTGCTCATCGAACCTCACCAATGCTATCAGCCCGAAGTGTCCAACCTTATGTCTCACTCAGCTCTGGGTGTAGATGAGGTAAATCCAGGTTGCATCACAAGCCCTGAATGAATTATTTAAGAATTGCTCTCTATTTCACTGTCATTGTGTTTTGCTTTTGTAATTCATTTTGATAACGGGATTTATCGGATTTTTTCTGCTGCCTTCATGCAGCTGTACACATGCTTGTTTCTCTTATGGAGACATATAAATCCATGGGTTTGAAGATTCTTACTAGTCAGGTGTATTCCTAGGCGTTGAATATAGGGTGTTTAGCCCATTTCGTTGAGCAAGGGGTAGGTCTTGACTATTACATATTTGACTTATGGAATGGTATCTGTGCTAATTTCTATCTGTGGTTTTATGCAGCACCCCAACTAACCTTTCCCCTTAAGCAAACATAAGTTTATTTTTCTAAATTTGAGACCCTGTTCTGTTTTGTAATTCAGTTCATGTGTAGCCAAGTTTACATTCCGTGTATTAGCGATATCTTATGATGTTTCATTTTCTGTGTGACTTATTTCACTTAGAATCATCGTACCTGAATCCACTCATTATGCCACGACGGGCCTGATGACATAGATTTCATTGGTGAGTGATATTCCATTGTATGTACGTACCTCAACTTCTTTATCCATTTTTCGCTTTCTGGGATATTTAACTTGTACCGTAGACGAGGTTCTTGTAAACAGAGCCGTCTGAAACTTTGGGGTGGCTGTGTGTTTTTGATTTTAATTTCCCTAAGCTATAGGACCATAAGTGGAAGTGCCGTAGGCTCCGTTGCTTTGTTTTTTAGGTTTTCAGGAAACACCATACACTTCTCCAGATTGGCTCTTGGCAATATACATCCCGCCTATCAGCATAACAAGGCTCCTTGTTCTCTATGGCCTGTGCTGCCTTTCTGGATTTTACACTTTTTTCAGATGGCCCTTTTGACCGGGGGGCAGTGAGACTTCACTGTAGTGCAGATTTCTTTAACATGCTTGCTTGGTTGGCCAAAAAGGGCGTATGCGTTTTTTCCAGAATATATTCAGGAAAAGACGCATACGCCCTTTTTAGCCAAGTGCATCATTGTCGACGTTCTGCCTCTTTTCCTATGCTTTAAATGCAATTCCAGTCTACCCCCTGAAATCGTTTTCCTGCAATTCTGCCCCGCTTTCAAGTCCTCTTCGCAGCCTTCCTTCAATATATTTTTGGACGATAGCTGTCATTTATAACTCTGCAGGTTTGTGAATTACAGTGCCCCTGAGCTCCTTTCTTCAAATCGCTTTCTTGTGAGCTGGCCGCAAACCCGCAGGATTGCTTCAGGCCCTAATCTGGTTCCGGCATGGCATTCTGAGCGTTTGGTTAATTCCTCTTCCTGGTGGGAAATGAGCGTTAAATTTGCCCGTGAAGACACCTACAGATAGTCTCTCATTTGTTCTCCCTATTCCTGTTCATCTTGCGCAGAAATTGCACACTGTGCCAAACAGGAGGTTAAAGGTAGTGACTCTCCAAGTGGGGAGAGTGTTAGTAAAGGGTCTGGAATTGTGAACACGTGTAAAAGGGGACGGAAACTGAGATGCATTTGAAAACGATTCCCGGTCACACGGTGCACCATACTGTGGGTTTCCCATGCATGTTTCAGCTGAAGGAAGAATCGCTTAAACCTGGAGAGTTGGGACCCATGGAATGGGTACCATGCAGTATGACTTCAAAGGGTCTGCATTTGCTCATCGAACCTCACCAATGCTATCAGCCCGAAGTGTCCAACCTTATGTCTCACTCAGCTCTGGGTGTAGATGAGGTAAATCCAGGTTGCATCACAAGCCCTGAATGAATTATTTAAGAATTCCTCTCTATTTCACTGTCATTGTGTTTCATTTTTGTAATTCATTTTGATAATGGGATTTATCGGATTTTCTCTGCTGCATTCATGCAGCTGTGCACACGCTTGATTCTCTTATGGAGACATATAAATCCATGGGTTTGAAGATTCTTACTAGTCAGGTGTATGCCTAGACGTTGAATATAGGATGTTTAGCCCATTTCGTTGAGCAAGGGGTAGGTCTTGACTATTACATATTTGACTTATGGAATGGTATCTGTGCTAATTTCTATCTCTGGTTTTATGCAGCACCCCAACTCACCTTTCCCCTTAAGCAAACATAAGTTGGTTTTCTAAATTTGAGACCCTGTTCTCTTTTGGAATTCAGTTCATGTGTAGCCAAGATTACATTCCGTGTATTAGTGATATCTTATGATGTTTTATTTTCTGTGTGACTTATTTCACTTAGAATCATCGTAACTGCATCCAGACATTATGCCGCATCGGGCCTGATGACATAGATTTCATTGGTGAGTGATATTCCATTGTACGTACATACCACAACTTCTTTATCCATTTTTCGCTTTCTGGGATATTTAACTTGTACCGTAGACGAGGTTCTTGTAAACAGAGCGGTCTGAATCTTTGGGGTGGCTGTTTGTTTTTGATTTTAATTTCACTAAGCTATAGGACCATAAGTGGAAGTGCCGTAGGCTCCGTTGCTTTGTTTCTTAGGTGTTTCAGGAAACACCATACACTTCTCCAGAGTGGCTCTTGGCAATTTACATCCCACCCATCAGCATAACAAGGCTCCCTCTTCTCCATGGCCTGTGCTGACTTTCTGGATTTTACACTTTTTTCAGATGGCCCTTTTGACCGGGGGGCAGTGAGACTTCACTGTAGTGCAGATTTTTTTAACATGCTTGCTTGGTTGGCCAAAAGGGTCGTATGCGTTTTTTCCTGAATATATTCAGGAAAAAACGCATACGCCCCTTTTGGCCAAGGGCATCATTGTCGACGTTCTGCCTCTTTTCCTATGCTTTAAATGCAATTCCAGTCTACCCCTGAAATCGTTTTCCTGCAATTCTGCCCCGCTTTCAAGTCCTCTTCGCAGCCTTCCTTCAATATATTTTTGGACGAGAGCTGTCATTTATAACTCTGCAGGTTTGTGAATTACAGTGCCCCTGAGCTCCTTTCTTCAAATAACTTTCTTGTGAGCTGGCTGTAAACCCGCAGGATTGCTTCAGGCCCTAATCTGGTTCCGGCAAGGCATGCTGAGCCTTTGGTTAATTCCTCTTCCTGGTGGGAAATGAGCGTTAAATTTGCCCGTGCAGACAACTACAGCTAGTGTCTCATTGGTTCTCCCTATTCCTGTTCATCTTGCGCAGAAATTGCAAACTGTGCCAAACAGGAGGTTAAAGGCACTGACTCTCCAAGTGGGGAGAGTGTTAGTAAACGGTCTGGAATGGTGAACCCGAGTAAAAGGGGACAAAAAGTGAGATGCATTTGAAAACGTTTCCCGGTCACACGGTGCACCATACTGTGGGTTTCCCATGCATGTTTTAGCTGAAGGAAGAATCGCTTAAACCTGGAGAGTTGGGACCCATGTAATGGGTACGGTGCAGTATGACTTCAAAGGGTCTGCATTTGCTCATCGAACCTCACCATTGCTATCAGCCCGAAGTGTCCAACCTTATGTCTCACTCAGCTCTGGGTTTAGATGTGGTAAATCCAGGTTGAATCACAAGCCCTGAATGAATTATTTAAGAATTGCTCTCTATTTCCCTGTCATTGTGTTTTGTTTTTGTAATGCATTTTGATAATGGGATTATTCGGAGTTTCTCTGCTGCCTTCATGCAGCTGTACACACGCTTGATTCTCTTATGGAGACATATAAATCCATGGTTTTGAAGCTTCTTACTAGTCAGGTGTATTCCTAGCCGTTGAATATAGGGTGTTTAGCCCATTTCGTTGAGCAAGGTGTAGGTCTTGACGATTACATATTTAACGTATGGAATGGTATCTGTGCTAATTTCTATCTCTGGTTTTATGCAGCACCCGAACTCATCTTTCCCCTTAAGCAAACATAAGTTGGTTTTCTAAACTTGAGACCCTGTTCTGTTTTGTAATTCAGTTCATGTGTAGCCAAGATTACACTCCGTGTATTAGTGATATCTTATGATGTTTCATTTTCTGTGTGACTTATTTCACTTAGAATCATCGTACCTGAATCCACTCATTATGCCACGATGGGCCTGATGACATAGATTTCATTGGTGAGTGATATTCCATTGTACGTACGTACCACAATTTCTTTATCCATTTTTCGCTTTCTGGGATATTTAACTTGTACCGTAGACGAGGTTCTTGTAAACAGAGCCGTCTGAAACTTTGGGGTCGCTGTGTGTTTTTGATTTTAATTTCCCTAAGCTATAGGACCATAAGTGGAAGTGCCGTAGGCTCCGTTGCTTTGTTTTTTAGGTGTTTCAGGAAACACCATCCACTTCTCCATAGTGGCTCTTGGCAATTTACATCCCACCCATCAGCATACCAAGGCTCCCTCTTCTCCATGGCCTGTGCGGCATTTCTGAATTTTACACTTTTTTCAGAAGGCCCTTTTGACCGGGGAGCAGTGAGACTTCATTGTACTGCAGATTTCTTTAACATGCTTGCTTGGTTGGCCAAAAAGTGCGTATGTGTTTTTTCCTGAATATATTCAGGAAAAATCGCATATGCCCTTTTTGGCCAAGTGCATCATTGTTGACGTTCTGCCTCTTTTCCTATGCTTTAAATGCAATTACAGTCTACCCCCTGAAATTGTTTTCCTGCAATTCTGCCCCGCTTTCAAGTCCTCTTCGCAGCCTTCCTTCAATATATTTTTGGACGAGAGCTGTCATTTATAACTCTGCGGGATTGTGAATTACAGTGCCCCTCAACTCCTTTCTTCAACTCGCTCTCTTGTGAGCTGGCCGCAAACCCGCAGGATTGCTTCAGGCCCTAATCTGGTTCCGGCACGGCATGCTGAGCCTTTGGTTAATTCCTCTTCCTGGTGGGAAATGAGCGTTAAATTTGCCCGTGAGGCACCTACAGCTAGTCTCTCATTGGTTCTCCCTATTCCTGTTCATCTTGCGCAGAAATTGCAAACTGTGCCAAACAGGAGTTTAAAACACGGTTATCCAAGTGGGGAGAGTGTTAATAAAGGTTCTGGAATGGTGAACCCGAGTAAAAGGGGACGAAAATTGAGATGCATTTGAAAACGTTTGCCGGTCACACGGTGCACCATACTGTGAGTTTCCCATGCATGTTTTAGCTGAAGGAAGTATCCCTAAAACCTGGAGAGTTGGGAGCCATTGAATGGGTACCATGCAGTATGACTTCAAAGGGTCTGCATTTGCTCATCGAACCTCACCAATGCTATCAGCCCGAAGTGCCCAACCTTATGTCTCACTCAGCTCTGGGTGTAGATGTGGTAAATCCAGGTTGCATCACAAGCCCTGAATGAATTATTTAAGAATTGCTCTCTATTTCACTGTCCTTGAGTTTTGTTTTGGTAATTCATTTTGATAATGGGATTTATCGGATTTTCTCTGCTGCATTCATTCCGCTGTACACACGCTTCATTCTCTTAGGGAGACATATAAATCCATGGGTTTGAAGATTCTTACTAGTCAGGTGTATTCCTAGGCTATGAATATGGGGTGTTTAGTCCATTTCGTTGAGCAAGGGGTAGGTCTTGACTATTACATATTTGGCTTATGGAAAGGTACCTGTGCTAATTTCTATCTCTGGTTTTATGCAGCACCCCAACTCACCTTTCCCCTTAAGCAAACAAAAGTTGGTTTTCTAAATTTGAGACCCTGTTCTGTTTTGTAATTCAGTTCATGTGTAGGCAAGTTTACATTCCGTGTATTAGTGATATCTTATGATGTTTCATTTTCTGTGTGAATTATTTCACTTAGAATCATCAAAGCTGAATCCACTCATTATGCCGCGACGGGCCTGATGACATAAATTTCATTGCTGAGTGATATTCCATTGTACGTACGTACCACAACTTCTTTATCCATTTTTCGCTTTCTGGGATATTTAACTTGTACCGTAGACGAGGTTCTTGTAAACAGAGCCGTCTGAAACTTTGCGGTGGCTGTGTGTTTTTGATTTTAATTTCCCTAAGCTATAGGAGCTTAAGTGGAAGTGCCGTAGGCTGTGTTGCTTTGTTTTTTAGGTGTTCCAGGAAACACCATCCACTTCCCCAGAGTGGCAGTTGGCAATTTACATCCCACCCATCAGCATAACAAGGCTCCCTGTTCTCCATGGCCTGTGCTGCCTTTCTGGATTTTACACTTTTTTCAGATGGCTCTTTTCACCGGGGCGCAGTGAGACTCCATTGTCGTCCAGATTTCTTTAACATGCTTGCTTGGTTTGCCAAAAAGGGCGTATGCGCTTTTTCCTGAATATATTCAGGAAAAAACGCATACGACCTTTTTGGCCAAGTGCATCATTGTCGACGTTCTGCCTCTTTTCCTATGCTTTAAATGCATTCCAGTCTACCCCCTGAAATCGTTTTCCTGCAATTCTGTCCCGCTTTCAAGTCGTCTTCGCAGCCTTACTTCAATATATTTTTGGAAGATAGCTGTCATTTATAACTCTGCAGGTTTGTGAATTACAGTGCCCCTGAGCTCCTTTCTTCAAATCGCTTTCTTGTGAGCTGGCCGCAAACGAGCAGGATTGCTTCAGGCCCTAATCTGGTTCCAGCAGGGCATGCTGAGCCTTGGGTTAATTCTTCTTCCTGGTGGAAAATGAGCGTTAAATTTGCCCGTGCAGACACCTACAGCTAGCCTCTCATTGGTTCTCCCTATTCCTGTTCATCTTGCGTAGAAATTGCAAATTGTGCCAAACAGGAGTTTAAAGGCACTGACTCTCCAAGTGGGGAGAGTGTTAGTAAAGGGTCTGGAATTTTGGACCCGAGTAAAAGGGGACGAAAACTGAGATGCATTTGAAAACGTTTCCCGGTCACACGGTGCACCATACTCTGGGTTTCCCATGCATGTTTTAGCTGAAGGAAGAATCGCTTAAACCTGGAGAGTTGGGACCCATGGAATGGGTACCATGCAGTATGACTTCAAAGGGTCTGCATTTGCTCATCGAACCTCACCAATGCTATCAGCGCGAAGTGTCCAACCTTTTGTCTCACTCAGCTCTGGGTGTAGATGAGGTAAATCCAGGTTGCATCACAAGCCCTGAATGAATTATTTAAGAATTGCTCTCTATTTCACTGTCATTGTGTTTTGTTTTTGTAATTCATTTTGATAATGGGATTTATCGGATTTTCTCTGCTGCCTTCATGCAGCTGTACACACGCTTGATTCTCTTATGGAGACATATAAATCCAAGGGTTTGAAGATTCTTACTAGTCAGGTGTATTGCTAGGCGTTGAATATAAGGTTTTTAGACCATCTCGTTGAGCAAGGGGTAGATCTTGACTATTACATATTTGACTTATGGAAGGGTATCTGTGCTAATTTCTATCTCTGGTTTTATGCAGCACCCAAACTCACCTTTCCCCTTAAGCAAACATAAGTTGGTGTTCTTAATTTGAGACCCTGTTCTGTTTTGCAATTCAGTTCATGTGTAGCCAAGATTACATTTCGTGTATTAGTGATATCTTATGATGTTTCATTTTCTTTGTGACTTATTTCACTTAGAATCATCGTACCTGAATCCACTCATTATGCCACAACGGGCCTGGTGACATAGATTTCATTGGTGAGTGATATTCCATTGTACGTACGTACCACAACTTCTTTATCCATTTTTCGCTTTATGGGATATTTAACTTGTACCATAGACGAGGTTCTTGTAAACAGAGCCGTCTGAAACTTTGGGGTGGCTGTGTGTTTTTGATTTTAATTTCACTAAGCTATAGGACCATAAGTGGAAGTGCCGTAGACTCCGTTGCTTTGTTTTTTAGGTGTTTCAGGAAACACCATACACTTGTCAAGTGTGGCTCTTGGCAATTTACATCCCAACCATCAGCATAACAAGGCTCCCATTTCTCCATGGCCTGTGCTGCCTTTCTGGATTTTACACTTTTTTCCGATGGCCCTTTTGACCGGGGGGCAGTGAGCCTTCACTGTAGTGCAGATTTCTTTAACATGCTTGCTTGGTTGGCCAAAAAGTGCGTATGAGTTTTTTCCTGAATATATTCAGGAAAAAACGCATACGCACTTTTTGGCCAAGTGCATCATTGTCGACGTTCTGCCTCTTTTCCTATGCTTTAAATGCAATTCCAGTCTACCCCCTGAAATCTTTTTCCTGCAATTCTGCCCCGCTTTCAAGTCCTCTTCGCAGCCTACCTTCAATGTATTTTTGGACGAGAGCTGTCATTTATAACTCTGGAGGTTTTTAAATTACAGTGCCCCTGAGCTCCTTTCTTCAAATCACTTTCTTGTGAGCTGGCCGCAATCCTGCAGGATTGCTTCAGGCCCTAATCTGCTTCCGGCACGGCATGCTGAGCCTTTGGTTAATTCCTCTTCCTGGTGGGAAATGAGCGTTAAATTTGCCCGTGCAGACACCTACAGCTAGTCTCTCATTGGTTCTCCCTATTCCTGTTCATCTTGCACAGAAATTGCAAACTGTGCCAAACAGGAGTTTAAAGGCACTGACTCTCCATGTGAGGAGAGTGTTAGTAAAGGATCTGGAATGGTGAACCCGAGTAAAAGGGGACAAAATCTGAGATGCATTTGAAAACGTTTCCCGGTCACACAGTGCACCATACTGTGGGTTTCCCATGCATGTTTTAGCTGAAGGAAGAATCCCTTTAACCTGGAGAGTTGGGACCCATGGAATGGGTACCATGCAGTATGACTTCAAAGGGTCTGCATTTGCTCATCGAACCTCACCAATGCTATCAGCCCGAAGTGTCCAACCTTATGTCTCACTCAGCTCTGGGTGTAGATGAGGTAAATCCAGGTTGCATCACAAGCCCTGAATGAATTATTTAAGAATTGCTCTCTATTTCACTGTCATTGTGTTTCGTTTTTGTAATTCATTTTGATAATGGGATTTATCGGATTTTCTCTGCTGCCTTCATGCAGCTGTACACACGCTTGATTCTCTTATGGAGACATATAAATCCATGGGTTTGAAGATACTTACGAGTCAGGTGTATTCCTAGGCGTTGAATATAGGGTGTTTAGTCCATCTCGTTGAGCAAGGGGTAGGTCTTCACTCTTATACATTTGACTTATGGAATGCTATCTGTGCTAATTTCTATCTCTGGTTTTATGCAGCACCCCAACTCACCTTTCCCCTAAAGCAAACATAAGTTGGTTTTCTAAATTTGAGAACCTGTTCTGTTTTGTAATTCAGTTCATGTGTAGCCAAGATTACATTCCGTGTATTAGTGATATCTTATGATGTTTCATTTTCTCTGTGACTTATTTCACTTAGAATCATCGTACCTGAATCCACTCATTATGCCGCGACAGGCCTGATGACATAGATTTCATTGGAGAGTGATATTCCATTGTACGTATGTACCACAACTTCTTTATCCATTTTTTGCTTTCAGCGATATTTAACTTGTACCGTAGACGAGGTTCTTGTAAACAGAGCCGTCTGAAACTTTGGGGTGGCTGTGCGTTTCTGATTTTAATTTCCCTAAGCTATAGGACCATAAGTGGAAGTGCCGTAGGCTCCGTTGCTTTGTTTTTTAGGTGTCTGTGGAAACACCATACACTTCTCCAGAGTGGTTCATGGCAATTTACATCCCGCCCATCAGCATAACAAGGCTCCCTGTTCTCCATGGCCTGTGCTGCCTTTCTGGATTTTACACTTTTTTCAGATGGCCCTTTTGACCGGGGGGCCGTGAGACTTCACCGTAGTGCAGATTTCTTTAACATGCTTGCTTGGTTGGCCAAAAAGTGCGTATGCGTTTTTTCCTGAATATATTCAGGAAAAAACGCATACACCCTTTTTGGCCAAGTGCATCATTGTCGACGTTCTGCCTCTTTTCCTATGCTTTAAATGCAATTCCAGTCAACCCCCTGAAATCGTTTTCCTGAAATTCTGCCACGCTTTCAAGTCCTCTTCGCAGCCTTCCTTCAATATATTTTTCTAAGATAGCTGTCATTTATAACTCTGCAGGTTTGTGAATTACATTGCCCCTGAGCTCCTTTCTTCAAATCACTTTCTTGTGAGCTGTCTGCAAACCCGCAGGATTGCTTCAGGCCCTAATCTGGTTCCGGCACGGCACGCTGAGCCTTTGGTTAATTCCTCTTCCTGGTGGGAAATCAGCGTTAAATTTGCCCGTGCAGACACCTACAGCTTGTCGCTCATTGGTTCTCCCTATTCCTGTTCATCTTGCGCAGAAATTGCAAACTGTGCCAAACAGGAGGTTAAAGGTAGTGACTCTCCTAGTGGGGAGAGTGTTAGTAAAGGGTCTGGAATTGTGAACACGTGTAAAAGGGGACGGAAACTGAGATGCATTTGAAAACGTTTCCCGGTCACACGGTGCACCATACTGTGGGTTTCCCATGCATGTTTTAGCTGAAGGAAGAATCGCTTAAACCTGGAGATTTGGGACCCATGTAATGGGTACGGTGCAGTATGACTTCAAAGGGTCTGCATTTGCTCATCGAACCTCACCAATGCTATCAGCCCGAAGTGTCTAACCTTATGTCTCACTCAGCTCTGGGTGTAGATGAGGTAAATCCAGGTTGCATCACAAGCCCTGAATGAATTATTTAAGAATTCCTCTCTATTTCACTGTCATTGTGTTTCATTTTTTAATTCATTTTGATAATGGGATTTATCGGATTTTCTCTGCTGCACTCATGCAGCTGTGCACACGCTTGATTCTCTTATGGAGACATATAAATCCATGGGTTTGAAGATTCTTACTAGTCAGGTGTATGCCTAGACGTTGAATATAGGATGTTTAGCCCATTTCGTTGAGCAAGGGGTAGGTCTTGACTATTATATATTTGTCTTATGGAATGGTATCTGTGCTAATTTCTATCTCTGGTTTTATGCAGCACCCCAACTCACCTTTCCCCTTAAGCAAACATAAGTTGGTTTTCTAAATTTGAGACCCTGTTCTCTTTTGGAATTCAGTTCATGTGTAGCCAAGATTACATTCCGTGTATTAGTGATATCTTATGATGTTTTATTTTCTGTGTGACTTATTTCACTTAGAATCATCGTAACTGCATCCAGACATTATGCCGCATCGGGCCTGATGACATAGATTTAATTGGTGAGTGATATTCCATTGTACGTACATACCACAACTTCTTTATCCATTTTTCGCTTTCTGGGATATTTAACTTGTACCGTAGACGAGGTTCTTGTAAACAGAGCGGTCTGAATCTTTGGGGTGGCTGTGTGTTTTTGATTTTAATTTCACTAAGCTATAGGACCATAAGTGGAAGTGCCGTAGGCTCCGTTGCTTTGATTCTTAGGTGTTTCAGGAAACACCATACACTTCTCCAGAGTGGCTCTTGGCAATTTACAACCCACCCATCAGCATAACAAGGCTCCCTCTTCTCCATGGCCTGTGTTGCCTTTTTGGATTCTACACTTTTTTCAGATGGCCCTTTTGACCGGGGGGCAGTGAGACTTCACTGTAGTGCAGATTTTTTTAACATGCTTGCTTGGTTGGCCAAAAGGGTCGTATGCGTTTTTTCCTGAATATATTCAGGAAGAAACGCATATGCCCCTTTTGGCCAAGGGCATCATTGTCGACGTTCTGCCTCTTTTCCTATGCTTTAAATGCAATTCCAGTCTACCCCTGAAATCGTTTTCCTGCAATTCTGCCCCGCTTTCAAGTCCTTTTCGCAGCCTTCCTTCAATATATTTTTGGACGAGAGCTGTCATTTATAACTCTGCAGGTTTGTGAATTACAGTGCCCCTGAGCTCCTTTCTTCAAATAACTTTCTTGTGAGCTGGCTGCAAACCCGCAGGATTGCTTCAGGCCCTAATCTGGTTCCGGCACGGCATGCTGAGCCTTTGGTTAATTCCTCTTCCTGGTGGGAAATGAGCGTTAAATTTGCCCGTGCAGACAACTACAGCTAGTGTCTCATTGGTTCTCCCTATTCCTGTTCATCTTGCGCAGAAATTGCAAACTGTGCCAAACAGGAGGTTAAAGGCACTGACTCTCCAAGTGGGGAGAGTGTTAGTAAACGGTCTGGAATGGTGGACCCGAGTAAAAGGGGACAAAAACTGAGATGCATTTGAAAACGTTTCCCGGTCACACGGTGCACCATACTGTGGGTTTCCCATGCATGTTTTAGCTGAAGGAAGAATCGCTTAAACCTGGAGAGTTGGGACCCATGTAATGGGTACGGTGCAGTATGACTTCAAAGGGTCTGCATTTGCTCATCGAACCTCACCATTGCTATCAGCCCGAAGTGTCCAACCTTATGTCTCACTCAGCTCTGGGTGTAGATGAGGTAAATCCAGGTTGCATCACAAGCCCTGAATGAATTATTTAAGAATTGCTCTCTATTTCACTGTCATTGTGTTTCGTTTTTGTAATTCATTTTGATAATGGGATTTATCGGATTTTCTCTGCTGCCTTCATGCAGCTGTACACACGCTTGATTCTGTTATGGAGACATATAAATCCATGGGTTTGAAGATACTTACTAGTCAGGTGTATTCCTAGGCGTTGAATATAGGGTGTTTAGCCCATTTCGTTGAGCAAGGTGTAGGTCTTGACTATTACATATTTGACGTATGGAATGGTATCTGTGCTAATTTCTATCTCTGGTTTTATGCAGCACCCCAACTCACATTTCCCCTTAAGCAAACATAAGTTGGTTTTCTAAATTTGAGAACCTGTTCTGTTTTGAAATTCAGTTCATGTGTTGCCAAGATTATATTCCGTGTATTAGTGATATCTTATGATGTTTCATTTTCTGTGTGACTTATTTCACTTAGAATCATTGTACCTGAATCCACTCATTATGCCACGACGGGCCTGATGACATAGATTTCATTGGTGAGTGATATTCCATTGTACGTACGTACCACAACTTCTTTATGCATTTTTCGCTTTCTGGGATATTTAACTTGTACCATAGACGTGGTTCTTGTAAACAGAGCCGTCTGAAACTTTGGGGTGGCTGTGTGTTTTTGATTTTAATTTCCCTAAGTTATACGACCATAAGTGGAAGTGCCGTAGGTTCCGTTGCTTTGTTTTTTAGGTGGTTCAGGAAACACCATACACTTCCCCAGAGTGGCTCTTGGCAATTTACATCCCACCCATCAGCATAACAAGGCTCCCTCTTTTCCATGGCCTGTGCTGCCTTTCTTGATTTTACACTTTTTTCAGATGGCCCTTTTGACCGGGGGGCAGTGAGACTTCATGTAGTGCAGATTTCTATAACATGCTTGCTTGGTTCGCCAAAAAGTGCGTATGCTTTTTTTCCTGAATATATTCAGGAAAAAACGCATACGCCCTTTTTGGCCAAGTGCATCAATGTTGACGTTCTCCCTCTTTTCGTATGCTTTAAATGCAATTCCAGTCTACCCGCTGAAATCGTTTTCCTGCAAATCTGCCCCGCTTTCATGTCCTCTTTGCAGCCTTCCTTCAATATATTTTTGGACGATAGCTGTCATTTATAACGCTGAAGGTTTGTGAATTACAGTGCCAGTGAGCTCCTTTCGTCAAATCACTTTCTTGTGAGCTGTCCGCAAAGCCGCAGGATTGCTTCAGGCCCTAATTTGGTTCCCTCACGGCATGCTGAGCCTTTTGTTATTTCCTCTTCCTGGTGGGAAATGAGCGTTAAATTTGCCCGTGCTGACACCTACAGCTACTCTCTCATTGGTTCTCCCTATTCCTGTTCATCTTGCGCAGAAATTGCAAACTGTGCCAAACAGGAGGTTAAAGGCACTGACTCTCCAAGTGGGGAGAGTGTTAGTAAAGGGTCTGGAATGGTGAACCCGAGTAAAAGGGGACGAAAACTGAGATGCATTTGAAAACGTTTCCCAGTCACACGGTGCACCATACTGTGGGTTTCCCATGCACGTTTTAGCTGAAGGAAGAATCCCTTAAACCTGGAGAGTTGGGACCCATGGAATGGGTACCATGGAGTATGACTTCAAAAGGTCTGCATTTGCTCATCGAACCTCACCAATGCTATCAGCCTGAAGTGTCCAACCTTATGTCTCACTCACCTCTGGGTGTAGATGAGGTAAATCCAGGTTGCATCACAAGCCCTGAATGAATTATTTAAGAATTGCTCTCTATTTCACTCTCATTGTGTTTTGTTTTTGTAATTCATTTTGATAAGGGTATTTATCGGATTTACTCTGCTGCATACATGCAGTTGTACACACGCTTGATTCTCTTATGGAGACATATAAATCCATGGGTTTGAAGATTCTTACTAGTCAGGTGTATTGCTAGGCGTTGAATATAGGGTTTTTAGACCATCTCGTTGAGCAAGGTGTAGATCTTGACTATTACATATTTGACTTATGGAAGGGTATCTGTGCTAATTTCTATCTCTGGTTTTATGCAGCACCCAAACTCACCTTTCCCCTTATGCAAACATTAGTTGGTTTTCTTAATTTGAGACCCTGTTCTGTTTTGCAATTCAGTTCATGTGTAGCCAAGATTACATTCCGTGTATTAGTGATATCTTATGATGTTTCATTTTCTGTGTGACTTATTTCACTTAGAATCATCGACCTGAATCCACTCATTATGCCGCGAAGGGCCTGATGACATAGATTTCATTGGAGAGTGATATTACAATGTACGTACGTACCACAATTTCTTTATCCATTTTTTGCTTTCTGTGATATTTTACTTGTACCGTAGATGAGGTTCTTGTAAACAGAGCCGTCTGAAACTTTGGGGAGGCTGTGTGTTTTTCATTTTAATTTCACTAAGCTATAGGACCATAAGTGGAAATGCCGTAGGTTCCATTGCTCTGTTTTTTAGGTGTTTCAGGAAACACCATACACTTCTCCAGAGTGGCTCTTGGCAATTTACATCCCACCCATCAGCATACCAAGGCTCCCTGTTCTCCATGGACTGTGCTGCATTTCTGGATTTTACACTTTTTTCAGAAGGCCCTTTTTACCGGGGGGCAGGGAGACTTCACTGTAGTGCAGATTTCTTTAACATGCTTGCTTGGTTGGCCAAAAAGTGCGTATGCGTTTTTTCCTGAATATATTCAGGAAAAAACGCATACGCCCTTTTTGGACAAGTGCATCATTGTCGACGTTCTGCCTCTTTTCCTATGCTTTAAATGCAATTCCAGTCTACCCCCTGAAATCGTTTTCCTGCAATTCTGCCCCGCTTTCAAGTCCTCTTCGCAGCCTTCCTTCAATATATTTTTGGACGATAGCTGTCATTTATAACACTGCAGGTTTGTGAATTACAGTGCCCCTGAGGTCCTTTCTTCAAATCGCTTTCTTCTGAGCTGGCCGCAAACCCGCAGGATTGCTTCAGGCCCTAATCTGTTTCTGGCACGGCATGCTGAGCGTTTGGTTAATTCCTCTTCCTGGTGGGAAATGAGCGTTAAATTTGCCCCTGCAGACACCTACAGCTAGTCTCTCATTGGTTCTCCCTATTCCTGTGCATCTTGCGCAGAAATTGCAAACTGTGCCAAACAGGAGGTTAAAGGCACTGACTCTCCAAGTGGGGAGTGTGTTAGTAAAGGGTCTGGAGTTGTGAACCCGAGTAAAAGTGGACGAAAACTGAGATGCATTTGAAAACATTTCCCGGACACACGGTGCAACATACTGTGGGATTCCCATGCATGTTTTAGCTGAACGAAGTATCGCTTAAACCTGGAGAGTGGGGACCCATGGAATGGGTACCATGCAGTATGACTTCAAAGGGTCTGCATTTGCTCATCGAACCTCACCAATGCTATCAGCCCGAAGTGTCCAACCTTATGTCTCACTCATCTCTGGGTGTAGATCAGGTAAATCCAGGTTGCATCTCAAGCCCTTAATGAATTATTTAAGAATTGCTCTCTATTTCACTGTCATTGTGTTTTGTTTTTGTAATTCATTTTGATAATGGGATTTATCGGATTTTCTCTGCTGCCTTCATGCAGCTCTACACACTCTTGATTCTCTTATGGAGACATATAAATCCATGGGTTTGAAGATTTTTACTAGCCAGGTGTATTCCTAGGCGTTGAATATAGGGTGTTTAGTCCATTTCGTTCAGCACAGTGTAGGTATAGACTATTATATATTTCACTTATGGAATGGTATCTGTGCTAATTTCTATCTCTGGTTTTATGCAGCACCCCAACTCAACTTTCCCCTTAAGCAAACATAAGTTGGTTTTCTAAACTTGACATTCTGTTCTGTTTTGTAATTCAGTTCATGTGTAGCCAAGATTACATTCCGTGTATTAGTGATATCTTATGATGTTTCATTTTCTGTGTGACTTATTTCACTTAGAATCATCGTACCTGAATCTACTCATTAGGCCATGACAGGCCTGATGACATAGATTTCATTGGTGAGTGATATTCCATTGTACGTATGTACCACAATTTCTTTATCCATTTTTCGCTTTCTGGGATATTTAACTTGTACCGTAGACGAGGTTCTTGTAAACAAAGCCGTCTGAAACATTGGGGAGGCTGTGTGTTTTTGATTTTAATTTCACTAAGCTATACGACCATAAGTGGAAGTGCCGTAGGCTCCGTTGCTTTGTTTTTTAGGTGTCTGAGGAAACACCATACACTTCTCCAGAGTGGCTCTTGGCAATTTACATCCCGCCCATCAGCATAACAAGGCTCCCTGTTCTCCATGGCCTGTGCAGCCTTTCTGGATTTTACACTTTTTTCAGGTGGCCCTTTTGACCGGGGGGCCGTGAGACTTCACTGTAGTGCAGATTTCTTTAACATGCTTGCTTTGCTGGCCAAAAAGGGCGTATGGTTTTTTCCTGAATATATTCAGGAAAAAACGCATACGCCCCTTTTGGCCAAGTGCATCATTGTCGACGTTCTGCCTCTTTTCCTATGTTTTAAATGCAATTCCAGTCAACCCCCTGAAATCGTTTTCCTGCAATTCTGCCCCGCTTTCAAGTCCTCTTCGCAGCCTTCCTTCAATATATTTTTGGAAGATAGCTGTCATTTATAACTCTGCAGGTTTGTGAATTACAGTGCCCCTGAGCTCCTTTCTTCAAATCACTTTCTTGTGAGCTGTCCGCAAACCCGCAGGATTGCTTCAGGCTCTAATCTGGATCCAGCACGGCACGCTGAGCCTTTGGTTAATTCCTCTTCCTGGTGGGAAATCAGCGTTAAATTTGCCCGTGCAGACACCTACAGCTAGTCACTCATTGGTTCTCCCTATTCCTGTTCATCTTGCGCAGAAATTGCAAACTGCGCCAAACAGGAGGTTAAATGCACTGACTCTCCAAGTAGGGGAGTGTTAGTAAAGCGTCTTGAATTGTGAACCCGAGTAAAAGAGAACGAAAACTGAGATGCATTTGAAAACGTTTCCCGGTCACACGGTGCGCCATACTGTGGGTTTCCCATGCATGTTTTAGCTGAAGGAAATATCCCTTAAACCTGGAGAGTTGGGACCCATGGAATGGGTATCATGCATTATGACTTCAAAGGGTCTGCATTTGCTCATCGAACCTCACCAATGCTATCAGCGCGAAGTGTCCAACCTTATGTCTCACTCAGCTCTGGGTGTAGATGAGGTAAATCCAGGTTGCATCACAAGCCCTGAATGAATTATTTAAGAATTGCTCTCTATTTCACTGTCATTGTGTTTTGTTTTTGTAATTCATTTTGATAATGGGATTTATCGGATTTTCTCTGCTGCATTCATGCAGGTGTACACACGCTTGATTCTCTTATGGAGACATATAAATCCATGGGTTTGAAGATTCTTACTAGTCAGGTGTATTCCTAGGCGTTGAATATAAGGTTGTTAGTCCATTTCGTTGAGCAAGGGGTAGGTCTTGACTATTACATATTTGACTTATGGAATGGTATCTGTGCGAATTTCTATCTCTGGTTTTATGCAGCACCCCAACTCACCTTTCCCCTTATGCAAACATAAGTTGGTTTTCTAAATTTGAGACCCTGTTCTGTTTTGTAATTCAGTTCATGTGTAGCCAAGATTACATTCCGTGTATTAGTGATATCTTATGATATTTCACTTTCTGTGTGACTTATTTCACTTAGAATGATCGTACATGAATCCACTCATTATGCCGCGACGGGCCTGATGACATACATTTCATTATTGAGTGATATTCCATTGTACATACGTACCACAACTTCTTTATCCATTTTTTGCTTTCTGCGATATTTAACTTGTACCGTAGACGAGGTTCTTGTAAACAGAGCCATCCGAAACTTTGGGGTGGCTGTGTGTTTCTGATTTTAATTTCCCTAAGCTATAGGACCATAAGTGGAAGTGCCGTAGGCGCCGTTGCTTTGTTTTTTAGGTGTTTGAGGAAACACCATACACTTCTCCAGATTGGCTCTTGGCAATTTACATCCCACCTATCAGCATAACAAGGCTCCCTGTTCTCCATGGCCTGTGCTGCCTTTCTGGATTTTACACTTTTTTCGGATGGCCCTTTTGACCGGGGGGCAGTGAGACTTCACTGTAGTGCAGATTTCTTTAACATGCTTGCTTGGTTGGCCAAAAAGTGCGTATGGTTTTTTCCTGAATATATTCAGGAAAAAACGCATACGCCCTTTTTGGCCAAGTGCATCATTGTCGACGTTCTGCCTCTTTTCCTATGCTTTAAATGCAATTCCAGTCTACCCGCTGAAATCGTTTTCCTGCAATTCTGCCCCGCTTTCAAGTCCTCTTCGCAGCCTTCCTTCAATATATTTTTGGACGATAGCTGTCATTTATAACTCTGCAGGTTTGTGAATTACACTGCCCCTGAGCTCCTTTCTTCAAATCGCTTTCTTGTGAGCTGGCCGCAAACGAGCAGGATTGCTTCAGGCCCTAATCTGGTTCCGGCACGGCATGCTGAGCCTTTGGTTAATTCCTCTTCCTGGTGGGAAATGAGCATTAAATTTTCCCGTGCAGACACCTACAGCTAGTCTCTCATTGGTTCTCCCTATTCCTGTTCATCTTGCGCAGAAATTGCAAACTGTGCCAAACAGGAGGTTAAAGGCACTGACTCTCCAAGTGGGGAGAGTGTTAGTAAAGGGTCTGGAATTGTGGACCCGAGTAAAAGGGGACGAAAACTGAGATGCATTTGAAAACGATTCCCGGTCACACGGTGCACCATACTGTGGGTTTCCCATGCATGTTTTAGCTGAAGGAAGAATCGCTTAAACCTGGAGAGTTGGGACCCATGGAATGGGTACCATGCAGTATGACTTCAAAGGGTCTGCATTTGCTCATCGAACCTCACCAATGCTATCAGCCCGAAGTGTCCAACCTTATGTCTCACTCAGCTCTGGGTGTAGATGAGGTAAATGCAGGTTGCATCACAAGCCCTGAATGAATTATTTAAGAATTGCTCTCTATTTCCCTGTCATTGTGTTTTGTTTTTGTAATTCATTTTGATAACGGGATTTATCGGATTTATTCTGCTGCCTTCATGCAGCTGTACACACGCTTGATTCTCTTATGGAGACATATAAATCCATGGGTTTGAAGATTCTTACTAGTCAGGTGTATTCCTAGGCGTTGAATATAGGGTGTTTAGCCCATTTCTTTGAGCAAGGGGTAGGTCTTGACTATTACATATTTGACTTATGGAATGGTATCTGTGCTAATTTCTATCTCTGGTTTTATGCAGCACCCCAACTCACCTTTCCCCTTAAGCAAACATAAGTTTATATTTCTAAATTTGAGACCCTGTTCTGTTTTGTAATTCAGTTCATGTGTAGCCAAGTTTACATTCCGTGTATTAGCGATATCTTATGATGTTTCATTTTCTGTGTGACTTATTTCACTTAGAATCATCGTACCTTAATCCACTCATTATGCCACGACGGGCCTGATGACATAGATTTCATTGGTGAGTGATATTCCATTGTACGTACGTACCTCAACTTCTTTATCCATTTTTCGCTTTCTGGGATATTTAACTTGTACCGTAGACGAGGTTCTTGTAAACAGAGCCGTCTGAAACTTTGGGGTGGCTGTGTGTTTTTGATTTTAATTTCCCTAAGCTATAGGACAACAAGTGGAAGTGCCATAGGCTCCGTTGCTTTGTTTTTTAGGTTTTCAGGAAACACCATACACTTCTCCAGATTGGCTCTTGGCAATTTACATCCCGCCTATCAGCATAACAAGGCTCCCTGTTCTCTATGGCCTGTGCTGCCTTTCTGGATTTTACACTTTTTTCAGATGGCCCTTTTGACCGGGGGGCAGTGAGACTTCACTGTAGTGGAGATTTCTTTAACATGCTTGCTTGGTTGGCCAAAAAGGGCGTATGCGTTTTTTCCTGAATATATTCAGGAAAAGACGCATACACCCTTTTTAGCCAAGTGCATCATTGTCGACGTTCTGCCTCTTTTCCTATGCTTTAAATGCAATTCCAGTCTACCCCCTGAAATCGTTTTCCTGCAATTCTGCCCCGCTTTCAAGTCCTCTTCGCAGCCTTCCTTCAATATATTTTTGGACGATAGCTGTCATTTATAACTCTGCAGGTTTGTGAATTACAGTGCCCCTGAGCTCCTTTCTTCAAATCGCTTTCTTGTGAGCTGGCCGCAAACCCGCAGGATTGCTTCAGGCCCTAATCTGGTTCCAGCATGGCATTCTGAGCGTTTGGTTAATTCCACTTCCTGGTGGGAAATGAGCGTTAAATTTGCCCGTGAAGACACCTACAGATAGTCTCTCATTTGTTCTCCCTATTCCTGTTTATCTTGCGCAGAAATTGCAAACTGTGCCAAACAGGAGGTTAAAGGTAGTGACTCTCCAAGTGGGGAGAGTGTTAGTAAAGGGTCTGGAATTGTGAACACGTGTAAAAGGGGACGGAAACTGAGATGCATTTGAAAACGATTCCCGGTCACACGGTGCACCATACTGTGGGTTTCCCATGCATGTTTCAGCTGAAGGAAGAATCGCTTAAACCTGGAGAGTTGGGACCCATGGAATGGGTACCATGCAGTATGACTTCAAAGGGTCTGCATTTGCTCATCGAACCTCACCAATGCTATCAGCCCGAAGTGTCCAACCTTATGTCTCACTCAGCTCTGGGTGTAGATGAGGTAAATCCAGGTTGCATCACAAGCCCTGAATGAATTATTTAAGAATTCCTCTCTATTTCACTGTCATTGTGTTTCATTTTTGTAATTCATTTTGATAATGGGATTTATCGGATTTTCTCTGCTGCATTCATGCAGCTGTGCACACGCTTGATTCTCTTATGGAGACATATAAATCCATGGGTTTGAAGATTCTTACTAGTCAGGTGTATGCCTAGACGTTGAATATAGGATGTTTAGCCCATTTCGTTGAGCAAGGGGTAGGTCTTGACTATTACATATTTGACTTATGGAATGGTATCTGTGCTAATTTCTATCTCTGGTTTTATGCAGCACCCCAACTCACCTTTCCCCTTAAGCAAACATAAGTTGGTTTTCTAAATTTGAGACCCTGTTCTCTTTTGGAATTCAGTTCATGTGTAGCCAAGATTACATTCCGTGTATTAGTGATATCTTATGATGTTTTATTTTCTGTGTGACTTATTTCACTTAGAATCATCGTAACTGCATCCAGACATTATGCCGCATCGGGCCTGATGACATAGATTTAATTGGTGAGTGATATTCCATTGTACGTACATACCACAACTTCTTTATCCATTTTTCGCTTTCTGGGATATTTAACTTGTACCGTAGACGAGGTTCTTGTAAACAGAGCGGTCTGAATCTTTGGGGTGGCTGTTTGTTTTTGATTTTAATTTCACTAAGCTATAGGACCATAAGTGGAAGTGCCGTAGGCTCCGTTGCTTTGTTTCTTAGGTGTTTCAGGAAACACCATACACTTCTCCAGAGTGGCTCTTGGCAATTTACATCCCACCCATCAGCATAACAAGGCTCCCTCTTCTCCATGGCCTGTGCTGACTTTCTGGATTTTACACTTTTTTCAGATGGCCCTTTTGACCGGGGGGCAGTGAGACTTCACTGTAGTGCAGATTTTTTTAACATGCTTGCTTGGTTGGCCAAAAGGGTCGTATGCGTTTTTTCCTGAATATATTCAGGAAAAAACGCATACGCCCCTTTTGGCCAAGGGCATCATTGTCGACGTTCTGCCTCTTTTCCTATGCTTTAAATGCAATTCCAGTCTACCCCTGAAATCGTTTTCCTGCAATTCTGCCCCGCTTTCAAGTCCTCTTCGCAGCCTTCCTTCAATATATTTTTGGACGAGAGCTGTCATTTATAACTCTGCAGGTTTGTGAATTACAGTGCCCCTGAGCTCCTTTCTTCAAATAACTTTCTTGTGAGCTGGCTGCAAACCCGCAGGATTGCTTCAGGCCCTAATCTGGTTCCGGCACGGCATGCTGAGCCTTTGGTTAATTCCTCTTCCTGGTGGGAAATGAGCGTTAAATTTGCCCGTGCAGACAACTACAGCTAGTGTCTCATTGGTTCTCCCTATTCCTGTTCATCTTGCGCAGAAATTGCAAACTGTGCCAAACAGGAGGTTAAAGGCACTGACTCTCCAAGTGGGGAGAGTGTTAGTAAACGGTCTGGAATGGTGAACCCGAGTAAAAGGGGACAAAAAGTGAGATGCATTTGAAAACGTTTCCCGGTCACACGGTGCACCATACTGTGGGTTTCCCATGCATGTTTTAGCTGAAGGAAGAATCGCTTAAACCTGGAGAGTTGGGACCCATGTAATGGGTACGGTGCAGTATGACTTCAAAGGGTCTGCATTTGCTCATCGAACCTCACCATTGCTATCAGCCCGAAGTGTCCAACCTTATGTCTCACTCAGCTCTGGGTGTAGATGAGGTAAATCCAGGTTGCATCACAAGCCCTGAATGAATTATTTAAGAATTGCTCTCTATTTCACTGTCATTGTGTTTCGTTTTTGTAATTCATTTTGATAATGGGATTTATCGGAGTTTCTCTGCTGCCTTCATGCAGCTGTACACACGCTTGATTCTCTTATGGAGACATATAAATCCATGGGTTTGAAGATACTTACTAGTCAGGTGTATTCCTAGGCGTTGAATATAGGGTGTTTAGCCCATTTCGTTGAGCAAGGTGTAGGTCTTGACTATTACATATTTGACGTATGGAATGGTATCTGTGCTAATTTCTATCTCTGGTTTTATGCAGCACCCCAACTCACATTTCCCCTTAAGCAAACATAGTTGGTTTTCTAAATTTGAGAACCTGTTCTCTTTTGAAATTCAGTTCATGTGTTGCCAAGATTATATTCCGTGTATTAGTGATATCTTATGATGTTTCATTTTCTGTGTGACTTATTTCACTTAGAATCATTGTACCTGAATCCACTCATTATGCCACGACGGGCCTGGTGACATAGATTTCATTGGTGAGTGATATTCCATTGTAGGTACGTACCACAACTTCTTTATGCATTTTTCGCTTTCTGGGATATTTAACTTGTACTGTAGACGTGGTTCTTGTAAACAGAGCCGTCTGAAACTTTGGGGTGGCTGTGTGTTTTTGATTTTAATTTCTCTAAGTTATACGACCATAAGTGGAAGTGCCGTAGGTTCCGTTGCTTTGTTTTTTAGGTGGTTCAGGAAACACCATACACTTCCCCAGAGTGGCTCTTGGCAATTTACATCCCACCCATCAGCATAACAAGGCTCCCTCTTTTCCATGTCCTGTGGTGCCTTTCTGGATTTTACACTTTTTTCGGATGGCCCTTTTGACCGGGGGGCAGTGAGACTTCACTGTAGTGCAGATTTCTTTAACATGCTTGCTTGGTTGCCCAAAAATTACGTATGGTTTTTTCCTGAATATATTCAGGAAAAAACGCATACGCCCTTTTTGGCCAAGTGCATCATTGTCGACGTTCTGCCTATTTTCCTATGCTTTAAATGCAATTCCAGTCTACCCCCTGAAATCGTTTTCCTGCAATTCTGCCCCGCTTTCAAGTCCTCTTCGCAGCCTTCCTTCAATATATTTTTGGACGATAGCTGTCATTTATAACTCTGCAGGTTTGTGAATTACAGTGCCCCTGAGCTCCTTTCTTCAAATCGCTTTCTTGTGAGCTGGCCGCAAACGAGCAGGATTGCTTCAGGCCCTAATCTGGTTCCGGCACAGCATGCTGAGCCTTTGGTTAATTCCTCTTCCTGGTGGGAAATGAGCGTTAAATTTTCCCGTGCAGACACCTACAGCTAGTCTCTCATTGGTTCTCCCTATTCCTGTTCATCTTGCGCAGAAATTGCAAACTGTGCCAAACAGGAGGTTAAAGGCACTGACTCTCCAAGTGGGGAGAGTGTTAGTAAAGGGTCTGGAATTGTGGACCCGAGTAAAAGGGGACGAAAACTGAGATGCATTTGAAAACGATTCCCGGTCACACGGTGCACCATACTGTGGGTTTCCCATGCATGTTTTAGCTGAAGGAAGAATCGCTTAAACCTGGAGAGTTGGGACCCATGGAATGGGTCCCATGCAGTATGACTTCAAAGGGTCTGCATTTGCTCATCGAACCTCACCAATGCTATCAGCCCGAAGTGTCCAACCTTATGTCTCACTCAGCTCTGGGTGTAGATGAGGTAAATCCAGGTTGCATCACAAGCCCTGAATGAATTATTTAAGAATTGCTCTCTATTTCACTGTCATTGTGTTTTGCTTTTGTAATTCATTTTGATAACGGGATTTATCGGATTTTTTCTGCTGCCTTCATGCAGCTGTACACATGCTTGTTTCTCTTATGGAGACATATAAATCCATGGGTTTGAAGATTCTTACTAGTCAGGTGTATTCCTAGGCGTTGAATATAGGGTGTTTAGCCCATTTCGTTGAGCAAGGGGTAGGTCTTGACTATTACATATTTGACTTATGGAATGGTATCTGTGCTAATTTCTATCTGTGGTTTTATGCAGCACCCCAACTAACCTTTCCCCTTAAGCAAACATAAGTTTATTTTTCTAAATTTGAGACCCTGTTCTGTTTTGTAATTCAGTTCATGTGTAGCCAAGTTTACATTCCGTGTATTAGCGATATCTTATGATGTTTCATTTTCTGTGTGACTTATTTCACTTAGAATCATCGTACCTGAATCCACTCATTATGCCACGACGGGCCTGATGACATAGATTTCATTGGTGAGTGATATTCCATTGTATGTACGTACCTCAAATTCTTTATCCATTTTTCGCTTTCTGGGATATTTAACTTGTACCGTAGACGAGGTTCTTGTAAACAGAGCCGTCTGAAACTTTGGGGTGGCTGTGTGTTTTTGATTTTAATTTCCCTAAGCTATAGGACCATAAGTGGAAGTGCCATAGGCTCCGTTGCTTTGTTTTTTAGGTTTTCAGGAAACACCATACACTTCTCCAGATTCGCTCTTGGCAATATACATCCCGCCTATCAGCATAACAAGGCTCCTTGTTCTCTATGGCCTGTGCTGCCTTTCTGGATTTTACACTTTTTTCAGATGGCCCTTTTGACCGGGGGGCAGTGAGACTTCACTGTAGTGCAGATTTCTTTAACATGCTTGCTTGGTTGGCCAAAAAGGGCGTATGCGTTTTTTCCTGAATATATTCAGGAAAAGACGCATACGCCCTTTTTAGACAAGTGCATCATTGTCGACGTTCTGCCTCTTTTCCTATGCTTTAAATGCAATTCCAGTCTACCCCCTGAAATCGTTTTCCTGCAATTCTGCCCCGCTTTCAAGTCCTCTTCGCAGCCTTCCTTCAATATATTTTTGGACGATAGCTGTCATTTATAACTCTGCAGGTTTGTGAATTACAGTGCCCCTGAGCTCCTTTCTTCAAATCGCTTTCTTGTGAGCTGGCCGCAAACCCGCAGGATTGCTTCAGGCCCTAATCTGGTTCCGGCATGGCATTCTGAGCGTTTGGTTAATTCCACTTCCTGGTGGGAAATGAGCGTTAAATTTGCCCGTGAAGACACCTACAGATAGTCTCTCATTTGTTCTCCCTATTCCTGTTCATCTTGCGCAGAAATTGCACACTGTGCCAAACAGGAGGTTAAAGGTAGTGACTCTCCAAGTGGGGAGAGTGTTAGTAAAGGGTCTGGAATTGTGAACACGTGTAAAAGGGGATGGAAACTGAGATGCATTTGAAAACGATTCCCGGTCACACGGTGCACCATACTGTGGGTTTCCCATGCATGTTTCAGCTGAAGGAAGAATCGCTTAAACCTGGAGAGTTGGGACCCATGGAATGGGTACCATGCAGTATGACTTCAAAGGGTCTGCATTTGCTCATCGAACCTCACCAATGCTATCAGCCCGAAGTGTCCAACCTTATGTCTCACTCAGCTCTGGGTGTAGATGAGGTAAATCCAGGTTGCATCACAAGCCCTGAATGAATTATTTAAGAATTCCTCTCTATTTCACTGTCATTGTGTTTCATTTTTGTAATTCATTTTGATAATGGGATTTATCGGATTTTCTCTGCTGCATTCATGCAGCTGTGCACACGCTTGATTCTCTTATGGAGACATATAAATCCATGGGTTTGAAGATTCTTACTAGTCAGGTGTATGCCTAGACGTTGAATATAGGATGTTTAGCCCATTTCGTTGAGCAAGGGGTAGGTCTTGACTATTACATATTTGACTTATGGAATGGTATCTGTGCTAATTTCTATCTCTGGTTTTATGCAGCACCCCAACTCACCTTTCCCCTTAAGCAAACATAAGTTGGTTTTCTAAATTTGAGACCCTGTTCTCTTTTGGAATTCAGTTCATGTGTAGCCAAGATTACATTCCGTGTATTAGTGATATCTTATGATGTTTTATTTTCTGTGTGACTTATTTCACTTAGAATCATCGTAACTGCATCCAGACATTATGCCGCATCGGGCCTGATGACATAGATTTAATTGGTGAGTGATATTCCATTGTACGTACATACCACAACTTCTTTATCCATTTTTCGCTTTCTGGGATATTTAACTTGTACCGTAGACGAGGTTCTTGTAAACAGAGCGGTCTGAATCTTTGGGGTGGCTGTTTGTTTTTGATTTTAATTTCACTAAGCTATAGGACCATAAGTGGAAGTGCCGTAGGCTCCGTTGCTTTGTTTCTTAGGTGTTTCAGGAAACACCATACACTTCTCCAGAGTGGCTCTTGGCAATTTACATCCCACCCATCAGCATAACAAGGCTCCCTCTTCTCCATGGCCTGTGCTGACTTTCTGGATTTTACACTTTTTTCAGATGGCCCTTTTGACCGGGGGGCAGTGAGACTTCACTGTAGTGCAGATTTTTTTAACATGCTTGCTTGGTTGGCCAAAAGGGTCGTATGCGTTTTTTCCTGAATATATTCAGGAAAAAACGCATATGCCCCTTTTGGCCAAGGGCATCATTGTCGACGTTCTGCCTCTTTTCCTATGCTTTAAATGCAATTCCAGTCTACCCCTGAAATCGTTTTCCTGCAATTCTGCCCCGCTTTCAAGTCCTCTTCGCAGCCTTCCTTCAATATATTTTTGGACGAGAGCTGTCATTTATAACTCTGCAGGTTTGTGAATTACAGTGCCCCTGAGCTCCTTTCTTCAAATAACTTTCTTGTGAGCTGGCTGCAAACCCGCAGGATTGCTTCAGGCCCTAATCTGGTTCCGGCACGGCATGCTGAGCCTTTGGTTAATTCCTCTTCCTGGTGGGAAATGAGCGTTAAATTTGCCCGTGCAGACAACTACAGCTAGTGTCTCATTGGTTCTCCCTATTCCTGTTCATCTTGCGCAGAAATTGCAAACTGTGGCAAACAGGAGGTTAAAGGCACTGACTCTCCAAGTGGGGAGAGTGTTAGTAAACGGTCTGGAATGGTGAACCCGAGTAAAAGGGGACAAAAAGTGAGATGCATTTGAAAACGATTCCCGGTCACACGGTGCACCATACTGTGGGTTTCCCATGCATGTTTTAGCTGAAGGAAGAATCGCTTAAACCTGGAGAGTTGGGACCCATGTAATGGGTACGGTGCAGTATGACTTCAAAGGGTCTGCATTTGCTCATCGAACCTCACCATTGCTATCAGCCCGAAGTGTCCAACCTTATGTCTCACTCAGCTCTGGGTTTAGATGTGGTAAATCCAGGTTGAATCACAAGCCCTGAATGAATTATTTAAGAATTGCTCTCTATTTCACTGTCCTTGTGTTTTGTTTTTGTAATTCATTTTGATAATGGGATTATTCGGAGTTTCTCTGCTGCCTTCATGCAGCTGTACACACGCTTGATTCTCTTATGGAGACATATAAATCCATGGTTTTGAAGCTTCTTACTAGTCAGGTGTATTCCTAGGCGTTGAATATAGGGTGTTTAGCCCATTTCGTTGAGCAAGGTGTAGGTCTTGACGATTACATATTTAACGTATGGAATGGTATCTGTGCTAATTTCTATCTCTGGTTTTATGCAGCACCCGAACTCATCTTTCCCCTTAAGCAAACATAAGTTGGTTTTCTAAACTTGAGACCCTGTTCTGTTTTGTAATTCAGTTCATGTGTAGCCAAGATTACACTCCGTGTATTAGTGATATCTTATGATGTTTCATTTTCTGTGTGACTTATTTCACTTAGAATCATCGTACCTGAATCCACTCATTATGCCACGATGGGCCTGATGACATAGATTTCATTGGTGAGTGATATTCCATTGTACGTACGTACCACAACTTCTTTATCCATTTTTCATTTTCTGGGATATTTAACTTGTACCGTAGACGAGGTTCTTGTAAATAGAGCCGTCTGAAACTTTGCGGTGGCTGTGTGTTTTTGATTTTAATTTCCCTAAGCTATAGGAGCTTAAGTGGAAATGCCGTAGGCTGTGTTGCTTTGTTTTTTAGGTGTTCCAGGAAACACCATCCACTTCCCCAGAGTGGCAGTTGGCAATTTACATCCCACCCATCAGCATAACAAGGCTCCCTGTTCTCCATGGCCTGTGCTGCCTTTCTGGATTTTACACTTTTTTCAGATGGCTCTTTTGACCGGGGCGCAGTGAGACTCCATTGTCGTCCAGATTTCTTTAACATGCTTGCTTGGTTTGCCAAAAAGGGCGTATGCGCTTTTTCCTGAATATATTCAGGAAAAAACGCATACGCCCTTTTTGGCCAAGTGCATCATTGTCGACGTTCTGCCTCTTTTCCTATGCTTTAAATGCATTCCAGTCTACCCCCTGAAATCGTTTTCCTGCAATTCTGTCCCGCTTTCAAGTCGTCTTCGCAGCCTTACTTCAATATATTTTTGGAAGATAGCTGTCATTTATAACTCTGCAGGTTTGTGAATTACAGTGCCCCTGAGCTCCTTTCTTCAAATCGCTTTCTTGTGAGCTGGCCGCAAACGAGCAGGATTGCTTCAGGCCCTAATCTGGTTCCAGCAGGGCATGCTGAGCCTTGGGTTAATTCTTCTTCCTGGTGGAAAATGAGCGTTAAATTTGCCCGTGCAGACACCTACAGCTAGTCTCTCATTGGTTCTCCCTATTGCTGTTCATCTTGCGTAGAAATTGCAAACTGTGCCAAACAGGAGTTTAAAGGCACTGACTCTCCAAGTGGGGAGAGTGTTAGTAAAGGGTCTGGAATTTGGACCCGAGTAAAAGGGGACGAAAACTGAGATGCATTTGAAAACGTTTCCCGGTCACACGGTGCACCATACTCTGGGTTTCCCATGCATGTTTTAGCTGAAGGAAGAATCGCTTAAACCTGGAGAGTTGGGACCCATGGAATGGGTACCATGCAGTATGACTTCAAAGGGTCTGCATTTGCTCATCGAACCTCACCAATGCTATCAGCGCGAAGTGTCCAACCTTTTGTCTCACTCAGCTCTGGGTGTAGATGAGGTAAATCCAGGTTGCATCACAAGCCCTGAATGAATTATTTAAGAATTGCTCTCTATTTCACTGTCATTGTGTTTTGTTTTTGTAATTCATTTTGATAATGGGATTTATCGGATTTTCTCGGCTGCCTTCATGCAGCTGTACACACGCTTGATTCTCTTATGGAGACATATAAATCCAAGGGTTTGAAGATTCTTACTAGTCAGGTGTATTGCTAGGCGTTGAATATAAGGTTTTTAGACCATCTCGTTGAGCAAGGGGTAGATCTTGACTATTACATATTTGACTTATGAAAGGGTATCTGTGCTAATTTCTATCTCTGGTTTTATGCAGCACCCAAACTCACCTTTCCCCTTAAGCAAACATAAGTTGGTGTTCTTAATTTGAGACCCTGTTCTGTTTTGCAATTCAGTTCATGTGTAGCCAAGATTACATTTCGTGTATTAGTGATATCTTATGATGTTTCATTTTCTTTGTGACTTATTTCACTTAGAATCATCGTACCTGAATCCACTCATTATGCCACAACGGGCCTGGTGACATAGATTTCATTGGTGAGTGATATTCCATTGTACGTACGTACCACAACTTCTTTATCCATTTTTCGCTTTCTGGGATATTTAACTTGTACCATAGACGAGGTTCTTGTAAACAGAGCCGTCTGAAACTTTGGGGTGGCTGTGTGTTTTTGATTTTAATTTCACTAAGCTATAGGACCATAAGTGGAAGTGCCGTAGACTCCGTTGCTTTGTTTTTTAGGTGTTTCAGGAAACACCATACACTTCTCAAGTGTGTCTCTTGGCAATTTACATCCCAACCATCAGCATAACAAGGCTCCCATTTCTCCATGGCCTGTGCTGCCTTTCTGGATTTTACACTTTTTTCCGATGGCCCTTTTGACCGGGGGGCAGTGAGACTTCACTGTAGTGCAGATTTCTTTAACATGCTTGCTTGGTTGGCCAAAAAGTGCGTATGCGTTTTTTCCTGAATATATTCAGGAAAAAATGCATACGCACTTTTTGGCCAAGTGCATCATTGTCGACGTTCTGCCTCTTTTCCTATGCTTTAAATGCCATTCCAGTCTACCCCCTGAAATCTTTTTCCTGCAATTCTGCCCCGCTTTCAAGTCCTCTTCGCAGCCTACCTTCAATGTATTTTTGGACGAGAGCTGTCATTTATAACTCTGGAGGTTTTTAAATTACAGTGCCCCTGAGCTCCTTTCTTCAAATCACTTTCTTGTGAGCTGGCCGCAAATCTGCAGGATTGCTTCAGGCCCTAATCTGCTTCCGGCACGGCATGCTGAGCCTTTGGTTAATTCCTCTTCCTGGTGGGAAATGAGCGTTAAATTTGCCCGTGCAGACACCTACAGCTAGTCTCTCATTGGTTCTCCCTATTCCTGTTCATCTTGCACAGAAATTGCAAACTGTGCCAAACAGGAGGTTAAAGGCACTGACTCTCCATGTGAGGAGAGTGTTAGTAAAGGATCTGGAATGGTGAACCCGAGTAAAAGGGGACAAAATCTGAGATGCATTTGAAAACGTTTCCCAGTCACACGGTGCACCATACTGTGGGTTTCCCATGCATGTTTTAGCTGAAGGAAGAATCCCTTTAACCTGGAGAGTTGGGACCCATGGAATGGGTACCATGCAGTATGACTTCAAAGGGTCTGCATTTGCTCATCGAACCTCACCAATGCTATCAGCCCGAAGTGTCCAACCTTATGTCTCACTCAGCTCTGGGTGTAGATGAGGTAAATCCAGGTTGCATCACAAGCCCTGAATGAATTATTTAAGAATTGCTCTCTATTTCACTGTCATTGTGTTTTGTTTTTGAAATTCATTTTGATAACGGGATTTATCGGATTTTCTCTGCTGCCTTCATGCAGCTGTACACATGCTTGTTTCTCTTATGGAGACATATAAATCCATGGGTTTGAAGATTCTTACTAGTCAGGTGTATTCCTAGGCGTTGAATATAGGGTGTTTAGCCCATTTCGTTGAGCAAGGGGTAGGTCTTGACTATTACATATTTGACTTATGGAATGGTATCTGTGCTAATTTCTATCTCTGGTTTTATGCAGCACCCCAACTCACCTTTCCCCTTAAGCAAACATAAGTTTATTTTTCTAAATTTGAGACCCTGTTCTGTTTTGTAATTCAGTTCATGTGTAGCCAAGTTTACATTCCGTGTATTAGCGATATCTTATGATGTTTCATTTTCTGTGTGACTTATTTCACTTAGAATCATCGTACCTGAATCCACTCATTATGCCACGACGGGCCTGATGACATAGATTTCATTGGTGAGTGATATTCCATTGTACGTACGTACCACAACTTCTTTATCCATTTTTCGCTTTCTGGGATATTTAACTTGTACCGTAGACGAGGTTCTTGTAAACAGAGCCGTCTGAAACTTTGGGGTGGCTGTGTGTTTTTGATTTTAATTTCCCTAAGCTATAGGACCATAAGTGGAAGTGCCATAGGCTCCGTTGCTTTGTTTTTTAGGGTTTCAGGAAACACCATACAGTTCTCCAGATTGGCTCTTGGCAATTTACATCCCACCTATCAGCATAACAAGGCTCCCTGTTCTCCATGGACTGTGCTGCCTTTCTGGATTTTACACTTTTTTCAGATGGCCCATTTGAACGGGGGGCAGTGAGATTTCACTGTAGTGCAGATTTCTTTAACATGCTTGCTTGGTTGGCCAAAAAGTGCGTATGCGTTTTTTCCTGAATATATTCAGGAAAAGACGCATACGCCCTTTTTGGCCAAGTGCATCATTGTCGACGTTCTGCCTCTTTTCCTATGCTTTAAATGCAATTCCAGTCTACCCCCTGAAATCGTTTTCCTGCAATTCTGCCCCGCTTTCAAGTCCTCTTTGCAGCCTTCCTTCAATATATTTTTGGACTACAGCTGTCATTTATAACTCTGCAGGTTTGTGAATTACAGTGCCCCTGAGCTCCTTTCTTCACATCGCTTTCTTGTGAGCTGGCCGCAAACCCGCAGGATTGCTTCAGGCCCTAATCTGGTTCCGGCATGGCATTCTGAGCGTTTGGTTAATTCCACTTCCTGGTGGGAAATGAGCGTTAAATTTGCCCGTGCAGACACCTACAGCTAGTCTCTCATTGGTTCTCCCTATTCCTGTTCATCTTGCGCAGAAATTGCAAACTGTGCCAAACAGGAGGTTAAAGGTAGTGACTCTCCTAGTGGGGAGAGTGTTAGTAAAGGGTCTGGAATTGTGAACACGTGTAAAAGGGGACGGAAACTGAGATGCATTTGAAAACGTTTCCCGGTCACACGGTGCACCATACTGTGGGTTTCCCATGCATGTTTTAGCTGAAGGAAGATTCGCTTAAACCTGGAGAGTTGGGACCCATGTAATGGGTCCCATGCAGTATGACTTCAAAGGGTCTGCATTTGCTCATCGAACCTCACCAATGCTATCAGCCCGAAGTGTCCAACCTTATGTCTCACTCAGCTCTGGGTGTAGATGAGGTAAATCCAAGTTGCATCACAAGCCCTGAATGAATTATTTAAGAATTCCTCTCTATTTCACTGTCATTGTGTTTCATTTTTGTAATTAATTTTGATAATGGGATTTATCGGATTTTCTCTGCTGCATTCATGCAGCTGTGCACACGCTTGATTCTCTTATGGAGACATATAAATCCATGGGTTTGAAGATTCTTACTAGTCAGGTGTATGCCTAGAGGTTGAATATAGGATGTTTAGCCCATTTCGTTGAGCAAGGGGTAGGTCTTGACTATTATATATTTGACTTATGGAATGGTATCTGTGCTAATTTCTATCTCTGGTTTTATGCAGCACCCCAACTCACCTTTCCCCTTAAGCAAACATAAGTTGGTTTTCTAAATTTGAGACCCTGTTCTCTTTTGGAATTCAGTTCATGTGTAGCCAAGATTACATTCCGTGTATTAGTGATATCTTATGATGTTTTATTTTCTGTGTGACTTATTTCACTTAGAATCATCGTAACTGCATCCAGACATTATGCCGCATCGGGCCTGATGACATAGATTTAATTGGTGAGTGATATTCCATTGTACGTACACACCACAACTTCTTTATCCATTTTTCGCTTTCTGGGATATTTAACTTGTACCGTAGACGAGGTTCTTGTAAACAGAGCGGTCTGAATCTTTGGGGTGGCTGTGTGTTTTTGATTTTAATTTCACTAAGCTATAGGACCATAAGTGGAAGTGCCATAGGCTCCGTTGCTTTGATTCTTAGGTGTTTCAGGAAACACAATACACTTCTCCAGAGTGGCTCTTGGCAATTTACAACCCACCCATCAGCATAACAAGGCTCCCTCTTCTCCATGGCCTGTGCTGACTTTCTGGATTTTATACTTTTTTCAGATGGCCCTTTTGACCGGGGGGCAGTGAGACTTCACTGTAGTGCAGATTTCTTTAACATGCTTGCTTGGTTGGCCAAAAGGTTCGTATGCGTTTTTTCCTGAATATATTCAGGAAAAAACGCATACGCCCCTTTTGGCCAAGGGCATCATTGTCGACGTTCTGCCTCTTTTCCTATGCTTTAAATGCAATTCCAGTCTACCCCTGAAATCGTTTTCCTGCAATTCTGCCCCGCTTTCAAGTCCTCTTCGCAGCCTTCCTTCAATATATTTTTGGACGAGAGCTGTCATTTATAACTCTGCAGGTTTGTGAATTACAGTGCCCCTGAGCTCCTTTCTTCAAATAACTTTCTTGTGAGCTGGCTGCAAACCCGCAGGATTGCTTCAGGCCCTAATCTGGTTCCGGCACGGCATGCTGAGCCTTTGGTTAATTCCTCTTCCTGGTGGGAAATGAGCGTTAAATTTGCCCGTGCAGACAACTACAGCTAGTGTCTCATTGGTTCTCCCTATTCCTGTTCATCTTGCGCAGAAATTGCAAACTGTGCCAAACAGGAGGTTAAAGGCACTGACTCTCCAAGTGGGGAGAGTGTTAGTAAACGGTCTGGAATGGTGAACCCGAGTAAAAGGGGACAAAAAGTGAGATGCATTTGAAAACGTTTCCCGGTCACACGGTGCACCATACTGTGGGTTTCCCATGCATGTTTTAGCTGAAGGAAGAATCGCTTAAACCTGGAGAGTTGGGACCCATGTAATGGGTACGGTGCAGTATGACTTCAAAGGGTCTGCATTTGCTCATCGAACCTCACCATTGCTATCAGCCCGAAGTGTCCAACCTTATGTCTCACTCAGCTCTGGGTGTAGATGAGGTAAATCCAGGTTGCATCACAAGCCCTGAATGAATTATTTAAGAATTGCTCTCTATTTCACTGTCATTGTGTTTCGTTTTTGTAATTCATTTTGATAATGGGATTTATCGGAGTTTCTCTGCTGCCTTCATGCAGCTGTACACACGCTTGATTCTCTTATGGAGACATATAAATCCATGGGTTTGAAGATACTTACTAGTCAGCTGTATTCCTAGGCGTTGAATATAGGGTGTTTAGCCCATTTCGTTGAGCAAGGTGTAGGTCTTGACTATTACATATTTGACGTATGGAATGGTATCTGTGCTAATTTCTATCTCTGGTTTTATGCAGCACCCCAACTCACATTTCCCCTTAAGCAAATATAAGTTGGTTTTCTAAATTTGAGAACCTGTTCTGTTTTGAAATTCAGTTCATGTGTTGCCAAGATTATATTCCGTGTATTAGTGATATCTTATGATGTTTCATTTTCTGTGTGACTTATTTCACTTAGAATCATTGTACCTGAATCCACTCATTATGCCACGACGGGCCTGATGACATAGATTTCATTGGTTAGTGATATTCCATTGTACGTACGTACCACAACTTCTTTATGCATTTTTCGCTTTCTGGGATATTTAACTTGTACCGTAGACGTGGTTCTTGTAAACAGAGCCGTCTGAAACTTTGGGGTGGCTGTGTGTTTTTGATTTTAATTTCCCTAATTTATACGACCATAAGTGGAAGTGCCGTATGTTCCATTGCTTTGTTTTTTAGGTGGTTCAGGAAACACCATACACTTCCCCAGAGTGGTTCTTGGCAATTTACATCCCACCCATCAGCATAACAAGGCTCCCTCTTTTCCATGGCCTGTGCTGCCTTTCTGGATTTTACACTTTTTTCAGATGGCCCTTTTGACCGGGGGGCAGGGAGACTTCATTGCAGTGCAGATTTCTATAACATGCTTGCTTGGTTCGCCAAAAAGTGCGTATGCTTTTTTTCCTGAATATATTCAGGAAAAAACGCATACGCCCTTTTTGGCCAAGTGCATCAATGTCGACGTTCTCCCTCTTTTCGTATGCTTTAAATGCAATTCCAGTCTACCCCCTGAAATCGTTTTCCTGCAAATCTGCCCCGCTTTCAAGTCCTCTTTGCAGCCTTCCTTCAATATATTTTTGGACGATAGCTGTCATTTATAACGCTGAAGGTTTGTGAATTACAGTGCCAGTGAGCTCCTTTCGTCAAATCACTTTCTTGTGAGCTGTCCGCAAAGCCGCAGGATTGCTTCAGGCCCTAATTTGGTTCCCTCACGGCATGCTGAGCCTTTTGTTATTTCCTCTTCCTGGTGGGAAATGAGCATTAAATTTGCCCGTGCTGACACCTACAGCTACTCTCTCATTGGTTCTCCCTATTCCTGTTCATCTTGCGCAGAAATTGCAAACTGTGCCAAACAGGAGGTTAAAGGCACTGACTCTCCAAGTGGGGAGAGTGTTAGTAAAGGGTCTGGAATGGTGAACCCGAGTAAAAGGGGACGAAAACTGAGATGCATTTGAAAACGTTTCCCAGTCACACGGTGCACCATACTGTGGGTTTCCCATGCATGTTTTAGCTGAAGGAAGAATCCCTTAAACCTGGAGAGTTGGGACCCATGGAATGGGTACCATGCAGTATGACTTCAAAGGGTCTGCATTTGCTCATCGAACCTCACCAATGCTATCAGACTGAAGTGTCCAACCTTATGTCTCACTCACCTCTGGGTGTAGATGAGGTAAATCCAGGTTGCATCACAAGCCCTGAATGTATTATTTAAGAATTGCTCTCTATTTCACTCTCATTGTGTTTTGTTTTTGTAATTCATTTTGATAAGGGTATTTATCGGATTTACTCTGCTGCATACATGCAGCTGTACACACGCTTGATTCTCTTATGGAGACATATAAATCCATGGGTTTGAAGATTCTTACTAGTCAGGTGTATTGCTAGGCGTTGAATATAGGGTTTTTAGACCATCTCGTTGAGCAAGGTGTAGATCTTGACTATTACATATTTGACTTATGGAAGGGTATCTGTGCTAATTTCTATCTCTGGTTTTATGCAGCACCCAAACTCACCTTTCCCCTTAAGCAAACATAAGTTGGTTTTCTTAATTTGAGACCCTGTTCTGTTTTGCAATTCAGTTCATGTGTAGCCAAGATTACATTCGGTGTATTAGTGATATCTTATGATGTTTCATTTTCTGTGTGACTTATTTCACTTAGAATCATCGACCTGAATCCACTCATTATGCCGCGAAGGGCCTGATGACATAGATTTCATTGGAGAGTGATATTACAATGTACGTACGTACCACAATTTCTTTATCCATTTTTTGCTTTCTGTGATATTTTACTTGTACCGTAGACGAGGTTCTTGTAAACAGAGCCGTCTGAAACTTTGGGGAGGCTGTGTGTTTTTGATTTTAATTTCACTAAGCTATAGGACCATAAGTGGAAGTGCCGTAGGTTCCATTGCTTTGTTTTTTAGGTGTTTCAGGAAACACCATACACTTCTCCAGAGTGGCTCTTGGCAATTTACATCCCACCCATCAGCATACCAAGGCTCCCTGTTCTCCATGGCCTGTGCTGCATTTCTGGATTTTACACATTTTTCAGAAGGCCCTTTTGACCCGGGGGCAGGGAGACTTCACTGTAGTGCAGATTTCTTTAACATGCTTGCTTGGTTTGCCAAAAAGTGCGTATGCGTTTTTTCCTGAATATATTCAGGAAAAAACGCATACGCTCTTTTTGGACAAGTGCATCATTGTCGACGTTCTGCCTCTTTTCCTATGCTTTAAATGCAATTCCAGTCTACCCCCTGAAATCGTTTTCCTGCAATTCTGCCCCGCTTTCAAGTCCTCTTCGCAGCCTTACTTCAATATATTTTTGGACGATAGCTGTCATTTATAACACTGCAGGTTTGTGAATTATAGTGCCCCTGAGGTCCTTTCTTCAAATCGCTTTCTTGTGAGCTGGCCGCAAACCCGCAGGATTGCTTCAGGCCCTAATCTGTTTCCGGCACGGCATGCTGAGCGTTTGGTTAATTCCTCTTCCTGGTGGGAAATGAGCGTTAAATTTGCCCCTGCAGACACCTACAGCTAGTCTCTCATTGGTTCTCCCTATTCCTGTGCATCTTGCGCAGAAATTACAAACTGTGCCAAACAGGAGGTTAAAGGAACTGACTCTCCAAGTGGGGAGTGTGTTAGTAAAGGGTCTGGAGTTGTGAACCCGAGTAAAAGTGGACGAAAACTGAGATGCATTTGAAAACATTTCCCGGTCACACGGTGCAACATACTGTGGGATTCCCATGCAAGTTTTAGCTGAACGAAGTATCGCTTAAACCTGGAGAGTTGGGACCCATGGAATGGGTACCATGCAGTATGACTTCAAAGGGTCTGCATTTGCTCATCGAACCTCACCAATGCTATCAGCCCGAAGTGTCCAACCTTATGTCTCACTCAGCTCTGGGTGTAGATGAGGTAAATCCAGGTTGCATCTCAAGCCCTTAATGAATTATTTAAGAATTGCTCTCTATTTCACTCTCATTGTGTTTTGTTTTTGTAATTCATTTTGATAATGGGATTTATCGGATTTTCTCTGCTGCCTTCATGCAGCTCTACACACTCTTGATTCTCTTATGGAGACATATAAATCCATGGGTTTGAAGATTCTTACTAGTCAGGTGTATTCCTAGGCGTTGAATATAGGGTGTTTAGTCCATTTCGTTCAGCACGGGGTAGGTATTGACTATTATATATTTCACTTATGGAATGGTATCTGTGCTAATTTCTATCTCTGGTTTTATGCAGCACCCCAACTCACCTTTCCCCTTAAGCAAACATAAGTTGGTTTTCTAAAGTTGAGACCCTGTTCTGTTTTGTAATTCAGTTCATGTGTAGCCAAGATTACATTCCGTGTATTAGTGATATCTTATGATGTTTCATTTTATGTGTGACTTATTTCACTTAGAATCATCGTACCTGAATCCACTCATTATGCCACAACGGGCCTGATGACACAGATTTCATTGGTGAGTGATATTCCATTGTACGTACGTACCGCAACTTCTTTATGCATTTTTCGCTTTCTGGGATATTTAACTTGTACCATAGATGAGGTTCTTGTAAACAGAGCCGTCTGAAACTTTGGGGTGGCTGTGTGTTTTTGATTTTAATTTCACTAAGCTATAGGACCATAAGTGGAAGTTCCGCACGCTCCGTTGCGTTGTTTTTTAGGTGTTTCAGGAAACACCATACACTTCTCAAGTGTGGCTATTGGCAATTTACATCCCAACCACCAGCATAACAAGGCTCCCTGTTCTCCATGGCCTGTGCTGCCTTTCTGGATTTTACACTTTTTTCAGATGGCCCTTTTGACCGGGGGGCAGTGAGACTTCACTGTACTGCAGATTTCTTTAACATGCTTGCTTGGTTGGCCAAAAGGGGCGTATGCGTTTTTTCCTGAATATATTCAGGAAAAAACGCATACGCCCCTTTTGGCCAAGGGCATCATTGTCGACGTTCTGCCTCTTTTCCTATGCTTTAAATGCAATTCCAGTCTACCCCTGAAATCGTTTTCCTGCAATTCTGCCCCGCTTTCAAGTCCTCTTCGCAGCCTTCTTTCAATATATTTTTGAACGAGAGCTGTCATTTATAACTCTGCAGGTTTGTGAGTTACAGTGCCCCTGAGCTCCTTTCTTCAAATCGCTTTCTTGTGAGCTGGCCGCAAAACCGCAGGATTGCTTCAGGCCCTAATCTGGTTCCGGCACGGCATTTTGAGCCTTAGGTTAATTCCTCTTCCTGGTGGGAAATGAGCGTTAAATTTGCCCGTGCAGACACCTACAGCTAGTCTCTCATTGGTTCTCCCTATTCCTGTTCATCTTGCGCAGAAATTGCAAACTGTGCCATACAGGAGGTTAAAGCACTGACTCTCCAAGTAGGGAGAGTGTTAGTAAACGGTCTGGAATGGTGAACCCGAGTAAAAGGGGACGAAAACTGAGATGCATTTGAAAACGTTTGCCGGTCACACGGTGCACCATACTGTGGGTTTCCCATGCATGTTTTAGCTGAAGGAAGAATCCCTTAAACCTGGAGTGTTGGGACCCTTGGAATGGGTACCATGCTGTATGACTTCAAAGTGTCTGCATTTGCTCATCGAACCTCACCAATGCTATTAGCCCGAAGTGCCCAACCTTATGTCTAACGCAGCTCTGGGTGTAGATAAGGTAAATCCAGGTTGCATCACAAGCCCTGAATGAATTATTTAAGAATTGCTCTCTATTTCACTGTCATTGTGTTTCGTTTTTGTAATTCATTTTGATAATGGGATTTATCGGATTTTCTCTGCTGCATTCATGCCGCTGTACACATGCTTGATTCTCTTATGGAGACATATAAATCCATGGGTTTGAATATTCTTACTAGTCAGGTGTATTCCTAGGCGTTGAATATAGCGTGTTTAGTCCATTTCGTTGAGCAAGGGGTAGGTCTTGAGTATTACATATTTGGCTTATGGAAACGTATTTGTGCTAATTTCTATCTCTGGTTTTATGCAGCACCCCAACTCACATTTCCCCTTAAGCAAGCATAAGATGGTTTTCTAAATTTGAGACCCTGTTCTGTTTTGTAATTCAGTTCATGTGTAGCCAAGATTACATTCCGTGTATTAGTGATATCTTATGATGTTTCATTTTCTGTGTGACTTATTTCTCTTAGAATCATCGTACCTGAATCCACTCATTATGCCACGACGGGCCTGATGACATAGATTTCATTGGTGAGTGATATTCCATTGTACGTACGTACCACAACTTCTTTATCCATTTTTCACTTTCTGGGATATTTAACTTGTACCGTAGACGAGGTTCTTGTAAACAGAGCCGTCTGAAACTTTGGGGTGGCTGTGTGTTTTTGATTTTAATTTCCCTAAGCTATAGGACCATAAGTGGAAGTGCCGTAGGCTCCGTTGCTTTGTTTTTTAGGTGTTTCAGGAAACACCATACACTTCTCCAGAGTGGCTCTTGGCAATTTACATCCCACCCATCAGCATAACAAGGCTCCCTGTTCTCCATGGCCTGTGCTGCCTTTCTGGATTTTACACTTTTTTCAGATGACCCTTTTGACCGGGGGCAGTGAGACTTCATTGTAGTGCAGATTTCTTTAACATGCTTGCTTGGTTGGCCAAAAAGGGCGTATGCATTTTTTCCTGAATATATTCAGGAAAAAACGCATACGCCCTTTTGGCCAAGTGCATCATGGTCGACGTTCTGTCTCTTTTCCTATGCTTTAAATGCAATTCCTGTCTACCCCCTGAAATCGTTTTCCTGCAATTCTGCCCCGCTTTCAAGTCCTCTTCGCAGCCTTCCTTCAATATATTATTGGACGATAGCTGTCATTTATAACTCTGCAGGTTTGTGAATTACAGTGCCCCTGAGCTCCTTTCTTCAAAACGCTTTCTTGTGAGCTGGCCGCAAACCCGCAGGATTGCTTCAGGGCCTAATCTAGTTCCCGCACAGCATGGTGTGCGTTTGGTTAATTCCTCTTCCTGGTGGGAAATGAGCGTTAAATTTGCCCGTGCAGAAACCTACAGCTAGTCTCTCATTGGTTCTCCCTATTCCTGTTCATCTTGCGCAGAAATTGCAAACTGTGCCAAACAGGAGGTTAAAGGCACTGACTCTCCAAGTGGGGAGAGTGTTAGTAAACGGTCTGGAATGGTGAACCCGAGTAAAAGGGGACAAAAGCTGAGATGCATTTGAAAACGTTTCCCAGTCACACGGTGCACCATACTGTGGGTTTCCCATGCATGTTTTAGCTGAAGGAAGAATCGCTTAAACCTGGAGAGTTGGGACCCTTGGAATGGGTCCCATGCAGTATGACTTCAAAGGGTCTGCATTTGCTCATCGAACCTCACCAATGCTATCAGCCCGAAGTGTCCAACCTTATGTCTCACTCAGCTCTGGGTGTAGATGAGGTAAATCCAGGTTGCATCACAAGCCCTGAATGAATTATTTAAGAATTGCTCTCTATTTCACTGTCATTGTGTTTTGTTTTTGTAATTCATTTTGATAATGGGATTTATCGGATTTTCTCTGCTGCCTTCATGCAGCTGTACACACGCTTGATTCTCTTATGGAGACATATAAATCCATGGGTTTGAAGATTCTTACTAGTCAGGTGTATTCCTAGGCGTTGAATATAGGGTGTTTAGTCCATTTCGTTGAGCAAGGAGTAGGTCTTGACTATTAAATATTTGACTTATGGAATGGTATCTGTGCTAATTTCTATCTCTGGTTTTATGCAGCACCCCAACTCACCTTTCCCCTTAAGCAAACATAAGTTGGTTTTCTAAATTTGAGACCCTGATCTGTTTTGTAATTCAGTTCATGTGTAGCCAAGATTACATTCCGTGTATTAGTGATATCTTATGATATTTCATTTTCTGTGTGACTTATTTCACTTAGAATCATCGTACCTGAATCCACTCATTATGCCACGACGGGCCTGATGACATAGATTTCATTGCTGAGTGATATTAGATTGTACGTACGTACCACAACTTCTTTATCCATTTTTCGCTTTCTGGGATATTTAACTTGTACCGTAGACGAGGTTCTTGTAAACAGAGCCGTCTGAAACTTTGGGGTGGTTGTGTGTTTTTGATTTTAATTTCACTAAGCTATAGGAACATAAGTGAATGTGCCATAGGCTCCGTTGCTTTGTTTTTTAGGTGTTTCAGGAAACACCATACACTTCTCCAGAGTGGCTGTTGGCAATTTACATCCCACCCATCATCATAACAAGGCTCCCACTTCTCCATGGCCTGTGCTGCCTTTCTGGATTTTACAGGTTTTTCAGGTGGCCCTTTTGACCAGGGGGCAGTGAGACTTCAGTGTAGTGCAGATTTCTTTAACATGCTTGCTTGGTTGGCCAAAAAGTGCGTATGCGTTTTTTTCAGAATATATTCAGGAAAAAACGCATACGCTCTTTTTGGACAAGTGCATCATTGTCGACGTTCTGCCTCTTTTCCTATGCTTTAAATGCAATTCCAGCCTACCCCCTGAAATCGTTTTCCTGCAATTCTGCCCCGCTTTCAAGTCCTCTTCGCAGCCTTCCTTCAGTATATTTTTGGACGATAGCTGTCATTTATAACTCTGCAGGTTTGTGAATTACAGTGCCCCTGAGCTCCTTTCTTCAAATCACTTTCTTGTGAGCTGGCCGCAAACCCACAGGATTGCTTCAGGCCCTAATCTGGTTCCGGCACGGCATGCTGAGCCTTTGGTTAATTCCTCTTCCTGGTGGGAAATGAGCGTTAAATTTGCTCCTGCAGACACCTACAGCTAGTCTTTCATTGGTTCTCCCTATCCCTGTTCATCTTGCGCAGAAATTGCAAACTGTGCCAAACAAGAGGTTAAAGGCACTGACTCTCCAAGTGGGGAGTGTGTTAGTAAAGGGTCTGGAATTGTGAACCCGAGTAAAAGGGGACGAATACTGAGATGCATTTGAAGACATTTCCCGGTCACACGGTGCACCATACTGTGGGTTTCCCATGCATGTTTTAGCTGAATGAAGTATCGCTTAAACCTGGAGAGTTGGGACCCATGGAATGGGTACCATGCAGTATGACTTCAAAGGGTCTGCATTTGCTCATCGAACCTCACCAATGCTATCAGCCCGAAGTGTCCAACCTTATGTCTCACTCAGCTCTGGGTGTAGATGAGGTAAATCCAGGTTGCATCACAAGCCCTGAATGAATTATTTAAGAATTGCTCTCTATTTCACTGTCATTGTGTTTTGTTTTTGTAATTCATTTTGATAAAGGGATTTATCGGATTTTCTCTGCTGCCTTCATGCAGCTGTACACATGCATGATTCTCTTATGGAGACATATAAATCCATGGGTTTGAAGATTCTTACTAGTCAGGTGTATTCCTAGGCGTTGAATATAGGGTGTTTAGCCCATTTCGTTGAGCAAGGGGTAGGTCTTGACTATTACATATTTGACTTATGGAATGGTATCTGTGCTAATTTCTATCTCTGGTTTTATGCAGCACCCCAACTCACCTTTCCCCTTAAGCAAACATAAGTTGGTTTTCTAAATTTGAGACCCTGTTCTGTTTTGTAATTCAGTTCATGTGTAGCCAAGATTACATTCCGTGTATTAGTGATATCTTATGATGTTTCATTTTCTGTGTGACTTACTTCACTTAGAATCATCGTACCTGAATCCACTCATTATGCCGCGACGGGCCTGATGACATAGATTTCATTGCTGAATGATATTCCATTGTACGTACGTACCTCAACTTCTTTATCCATTTTTCGCTTTCTGGGATATTTAACTTGTACCGTAGACGAGGTTCTTGTAAACAGAGCCGTCTGAAACTTTGGGGTGGCTGTGTGTTTTTGATTTTAATTTCCCTAAGCTATAGGACCATAAGTGGAAGTGCCATAGGCTCCATTGCTTTGTTTTTTAGGTTTTCAGGAAACACCATACACTTCTCCAGAGTGGCTCTTGGCAATTTACATCCCACCCATCAGCATAACAAGGCTCCCTGTTCTCCATGGCCTGTGCTGCCTTTCTGGATTTTACACTTTATTCAGATGGCCCTTTTGACCGGGGGGCAGTGAGACTTCATTGTAGTGCAGATTTCTTTAACATGCTTGCTTGGTTGGCCAAAAAGGGCGTATGAGTTTTTTCCTGAATATATTCAGGTAAAAACGCATACGCCCTTTTTGGCCAAGTGCATCATTGTCGACGTTCTGCCTCTTTTCCTATGCTTTAAATGCAATTCCAGTCTACCCCATGAAATCGTTTTCCTGCAATTCTGCCCCGCTTTCAAGTCCTCTTCGCAGCCTTCCTTCAATATATTTTTGGACGATAGCTGTCATTTAAAACTCTGCAGGTTTGTTAATTACAGTGCCCCTGAGCTCCTTTCTTCAAATCGCTTTCTTGTGAGCTGGCCGCAAACCCGCAGGATTGCTTCAGGCCCTAATCTGGTTCCGGCGTAGCATTCTGAGCGTTTGGTTAATTCCACTTCCTGGTGGGAAATGAGCGTTAAATTTGCCCGTGCAGGCACCTACAGCTAGTCTCTCATTGGTTCTCCCTATTCCTGTTCATCTTGCGCAGAAATTGCAAACTGTGCCATACAGGAGGTTACAGGCACTGACTCTCCAAGTGGGGAGAGTGTTAGTAAAGGGTCTGTAATTGTGAACACGAGTAAAAGGGGACAGAAACTGAGATGCATTTGAAAACGTATCCCGGTCACACGGTGCACCACACTGTGGGTTTCCCATGCATGTTTTAGCTGAAGGAAGGATCGCTTAAACCTGGAGATTTGGGACCCATGGAATGGGTACCATGCAGTATGACTTCAAATGGTCTGCATTTGCTCATCGAACCTCACCAATGCCATCAGCCCGAAGTGTCCAATCTTATGTCTCACTCAGCTCTGGGTGTAGATGAGGTAAATCCAGTTTGCATCACAAGCCCTGAATGAATTATTTAAGAATTGCTCTCTATTTCACTGTCATTGTGTTTTGTTTTTGTAATTCATTTTGATAATGGGATTTATCGGATTTTCTCTGCTGCCTTCATGCAGCTGTACACATGCTTGGTTCTCTTATGGAGACATATAAATCCATGGGTTTGAAGATTCTTATTAGTCAGGTGTATTCCTAGGCGTTGAATATAGGGTGTTTAGCCCATTTCGTTGAGCAAGGGGTAGGTCTTGACTATTACATATTTCACTTATGGAATGGTATCTGTGCTAATTTCTATCTCTGGTTTTATGCAGCACCCCAACTCACCTTTCCCCTTAAGCAAACATAAGTTGGTTTTCTAAATTTGAGACCCTGTTCTGTTTTGTAATTCAGTTCATGTGTAGCCAAGATTATATTCCGTGTATTAGCTATATCTTATGATGTTTCATTTTCTGTGTGACTTATTTCACTTAGAATCATCGTACCTGAATCCACTCATTATGCCACGACGGGCCTGATGACATAGATTTCATTGGTGAGTGATATTCCATTGTACGTACGTACCTCAACTTCTTTATCCATTTTTCACTTTCTGGGATATTTAACTTGTACCGTAGACGAGGTTCTTGTAAACAGAGTCGTCTGAAATTTGGGGTGGCTGTGTGTTTTTGATTTTAATTTCCCTAAGCTATAGGACCATAAGTGGAAGTGCCGTAGGCTCCGTTGCTTTATTTTTTAGGTGTTTCAGGAAACACCATACACTTCTGCAGAGTGGCTGTTGGCAATTTACATCCCACCCATCAGCATAACAAGGCTCCCTGTTCTCCATGGCCTGTGCTGCATTTCTGGATTTTACACTTTTTTCAGATGGCCCTTTTGACTGTGGGGCAGTGAGACTACATTGTAGTGCAGATTTCTTTAACATGCTTGCTTGGTTGGCTAAAAAGGGCGTATGCGTTTTTTCCTGTTTATATTCAGGAAAAAACGCATACGCCCTTTTTGGCCAAGTGCATCATTGTCGACGTTCTGCCTCTTTTCCAATGCTTGAAATGCAATCCATGTCTACGCCCTTAAATCGTTTTCCTGCAATTCTGCCCCGCTTTCAAGTCCTCTTCGCAGCCTTCCTTCAATATATTTTTGGACGATAGCTGTCATTTAAAACTCTGCAGGTTTGTGAATTACAGTGTCCCTGAGCTCCTTTCTTCAAATCGATTTCTTGTAAGCTGGCCGCAAACCCGCAGGATTGCTTCAGGCCCTAATCTGGTTCCGGCATGGCATGCTGAGTGTATGGTTAATTCCACTTCCTGGTGGGAAATGAGCGTTAAATTTGCCCGTGCAGACACCTACAGCTAGTCTCTCATTGGTTCTCCCTATTCCTGTTCATCTTACGCAGAAATTGCAAACTGTTCCAAACAGCAGGTTAAAGGCACTGACTCTCCAAGTGGGGAGAGTGTTAGTAAGGGGCCTGGAATTGGGAACCCCACTAAAAGGGGACGGAAACTGACATGCATTTGAAAACGTTTCCCGGTCACACGGTGCACCATACTGTGGGTTTCCCATGCATGTTTTAGCTGAAGGAAGGATCGCTTAAACCTGGAGAGTTGGGACCCATGGAATGGGTCCCATGCAGTATGACTTCAAAGGGTCTGCATTTGCTCATCGAACCTCACCAATGCTATCAGCCCGAAGTGTCCAACCTTATGTCTCACTCAGCTCTGGGTGTAGATGAGGTAAATCCAGGTTGCATCACAAGCCCTGAATGAATTATTTAAGAATTGCTCTCTATTTCACTGTCATTGTGTTTTGTTTTTGAAATTCATTTTGATAATGGGATTTATCGGATTTTCTCTGCTGCCTTCATGCAGCTGTACACACGCTTGATTCTCTTATGGAGACATATAAATCCATGGGTTTGAAGATTCTTACTAGCCAGGTGTATTCCTAGGCGTTGAATATAGGGTGTTTAGTGCATTTCGTTGAGCAAGGAGTAGGTCTTGTCTATTACGTATTTGGCTTATGGAACGGTATCTGTGCTAATTTCAATCTCTGTTTTTATGCAGCACCCCAACTCACCTTTCCCCTTAAGCAAGCATAAGTTGGTTTTCTAAATTTGAGACCCTGTTCTGTTTTGTATTTCAGTTTATGTGTAGCCAAGTGTACATTCCGTGTATTAGTGACATCTTATGAGGTTTCTTTATCTGTGTGATTTATTTCACTTAGAGACATCGTACCTGAATCCAGTCCTTATGCTGCTTTGGGCCTGATGACATAGATTTCCTTGCTGAGTGATATTCCATTTTACGTAAGTACTACAACTTCTTTATCCCTTTTTTGCTCTCTGGGATATTTAACTTGTAGGGTAGACAAGGTTCTAAACAGAGCTGTCCTAAAGTTTGTGGTGGCTGCGTCTTTCTGATTTTAATTTCTCTAAGCTAAAAGACCATATGTGGAAGTGCACTGGGCTCAGTTCCTTTCTTTTTTAGGTGTTTCAGGAAACGCCATACACTTCTCCAGAGTGGCTGTTGGCAATTTACATCCCACCCATCAGCATAACAATGCTCCGTTTTCTCCATGGCCTGTCCTGTCTTTCTGGATTTTACAGTTTTTTCAGATGGCCCTTATGACCAGGGGGAAGTGAGACTTCATTGTAGTGCAGATTTCCTTTGCAAGCTTGCTTGGTTGGCCAAAAAGCGTGTATGCGTTTTTTCCTGACTATATTCAGGAAAAATCGAATACGCCCTTTTTAGCCATGTGCATCATTGTCAACGTTCTGCCTCTTTTCCTATGCTTTAAATGCATTTTCAGTCTAACTCCTGATATCGGTTTCCTGCAATTCTGCCCCACTTTCAAGTCCTCTTCGCGTCCTTACTTCAATATATTTTTGGACAATAGCTGTCATTTATAACTCTGCATGTTTGTGAATTACAGTGCCCCTGAGCTCGTTTCTTCAACTTGTTTTCTTTTGAGCTGGCTGCAAAACCATAGGATTGCTTCTGGCCCTAATCTTGTTCCGGCATTGCACGCTGACCGTTTGTTTAATTCTCCTTCCTGGTGGGAAATGAGCATTACATCTGCCCATGCAGACACCTACAGCTAATCCCTCATTGGTTTTCCCTATTCCTGTACATCTTCTGCGTAAATTGCAAACTGAGCCAGACAGGAGGTTAAAGACACTGACTCTCCAAGTGGGGAGAGTGTTAGTAAAGCGTCTGGAATGGTGAACCCGAGTACCAGGGGACGAAAACTGAGATGCATTTAAAAACGTTTCCCAATCACACGGTGGACCATACACTGGGTTTCCCATGCACGTTTTAGCTGAAGGAAGAATCCCTTAAACCTGGAGAGTTGAAACCCATGGAATGGGTAAAATGCTGTATGACTTCAAATGGTCTGCATTTGCTCACAGAACCTCACCAATGCTATCAGCTCGAAGTGTCCAGCCTTATGTCTCATCCAGCTGTGGGTGTAGATGTGTTAAATCCAGGTTGCATCACAAGCCCTGAAAGAATTTTTTAAGAATTGCTCTCTATTTCACTGCCATTTTGTTATGTTTTTGAAATTTATTTTGAAAATGTGATTTAGCTGATTTTCACTGCTGCATTTATGTCGCTCTACACACGCTTGATTCTCTTATGGAGACATATAAATCCATACGTTTTAAGACTCTTACTAGTCAGGTATATTCCTAGGTGGTGAATATGGGGTGTTGAGTCATTTCGTTGACCAAAAAGTAGGTCTTTTCTATTACATATTTGGCTTATGGAACAGTATCTGTGCTAATTTCAATCTCTGGTTTTATTCAGCACCCGAACTCACCTTTCCCCTTAAGCAAGCATATGTTGGTTTTCTAAATTTGAGGCCCCGTTCTGTTTTGTAGTTCCATTCATGTGTCCCCAAGTTTACATTCCGTGTATTAGTGATATCTTATGTTGCTTTAAATGATATCTTATGATATGTGTCTTTTTCTTTTGAATTATGTGACTTCGAATGATCATACGTAACTCCTCTGGAGTTGTTACAAATGGCCATATTTCATTGATTTCCAGGCTGAGTAATATTCCACTCTACATAAGTACCACATCTCTATCCATTTTTTCCCTCCAGAGACATTTAAGTTATATCCTAGTCGAGGTTCTTTTAAACAGAGAGGCGGTAAACATTGGGGTGCCTGTGTCCTCTCGATTTTTGTTTTTCCCAAGATACACGTCCATGAGTGCAAGTGCCCTGTGCTCTGTAGCTCATTTTTTAGATGCTTTAGTAAACACAATACACTTCTCCAGAGTGACCGTTGGCAATATACATTTCCACTATAAGCCTCACAGGGCTCCCTTTTCTCCTTTCCTGTCCTGCATTTCTGGTGTTTACACTTTATGAGGACGGCTCTTCTGACTGATGTGAAGTGATATCTTTTGTAGTATTGATTTCCAGTGCCCACCTGTTTGGTTGGCTAAAAATGTGTGTGCCCTTTTCTTGAATATATACAGAAAGAGACGCATACACCCTTTTTGACCAAGTGCAAAGTTGCAAATGTTCAGCCCCTTTTCTGGTGCTTCATGGCGAGTCCTTTCTACCTCTTCCAATCCCTTTCCTGCCATTCTCCCTTGCTTACAAGTCCTTTTCTCTGACTATCCTCAAGACATTTTTTAGGGATAGATATTTTCAACTCTGCAGTTTCGTGAATTTTAGTGCCCCTGAGTTCCATTTTTTACTTGTGTTTATGGGAACTGGCCACAAAGCAGCGGGATTTCCTCAAGGCCTATTCTGTTTCCATGGGCAACCCTAGCCTTTGGTCAATTCGTCTTTCTGATTGGAAATTAAAGTGACATGTGGCTGTCCGAGCACCTAGGACTTGTCTCTCATTGTTCCTCCTCCTTCCGCTTCATCCTCTGGACAAATTCCAAACTGTACACAACAGGATGTTGACAGTGCTGACATCTCCAAGTGGGGAGACTGTTAGTAAAGACGCCGGAGTGGTGAACCCGAGCACCAGGAGATGAGGAGATGAGATGCCTTTTCCAAACTCTTCCCGATCAGACGGTATACCATCCTCTGGGTGTGACAGGCATGTTTTAGCTGTAGGAAGGATCCCATTCATGTGAGGAGACCACCAGGGCTTTTTCAAAATCAGTGTCTCTCCGCAACCCAAACTGGGGAATTTTTTAAGCTACGGCTACACATATGTTCATTAAGGGCCTTGGGAAGTAGGCAGAGTCCAAACTTTAGATGATTGAAGTCTTCAGGGTCAGAAGCACTCACCAACGGCTTCCCTTAGGTTCCATTTTAACTGTCATTGATAGATGATGTCAATAAAAATATCTATTCTTTTTCAGATTATTTCCCCTTATAGGTTATTGCAAAATATTGAGTGTAGTTCCCTGTGCTATACAGTAGTTCCTTGTTGATGATTGATTATATACATAGCAGTGTGTATGTGTTAATCCCAAACTGTTAATTTATCCCTCCTCCCACCTTTCCTCTTTGGTAATCATAAATTATAAGATTTTATACTTCTCAGAAATGGGGGAGCTGAAAGAGAGGTATCATTTTCAATGGAAAAGCATTTAAAACAAGATTGAAGCTTTAACCAAGATTATTAGATGTACATCCTTGGAAAGAAATCATTTCGTTTCTCTAATATTGACCTGACAAATAAGACAAACCTTTTCAGTGAACTTGCTTATAATAAAGTGATGGAAATATCAAATGGAAGTGTTAGAAACATCTTATTTTACCCGAGCCTTATACACTGTTCTATGTTAATTACAGTTTGGCTCACACATCTGTTCATTGAAGTTACAAGGTTCTCAATTTCTGTTACTGATCCTCCAGAGTGGACCCCAACAAGTGTCCCCCTGCCCGGTGTCATTGGAGCCAACAGATCGAGACTGAGTTTGGTTCAGAAGCAAAGGAAACTTTATATTTTGATCAGAGAATGGAGAGGTGAGAGCATGTGCTACCCTGTGGGCTGTGGGCTGGGCTGCTGTGTAGAGATCCTGTCAGAGTCAGTGGGAGGGAGGGGGCAGAGCTCTCTCGAGGGCCCGGTTGGCTGCAGCTCAGGCTCTATATCACGGAGTCTGCCCTGGGCCCCAGGATCTGATGTGTCGACCCAGCCATTCTGCACTAGAAAATCTGGTCTGAAGTGCCAGGTGTGGAACCTCTGTATGCGGGACCCTAGGAGCACGTGAAATTAGACAAAGCATAAAGGATAAAAAGGTTAGACTTTATTTTATTGCCCAGATTCTATTTTTATCTCCCAGGGATTTTTAAGGGGCTTTGCCTGGGACAAACCCTGCTTCTGCCTTTTGTCCCCTTCCTCATTCTTGGAGTGCTGAGGGTGCAGACCCTTCTTCTGTAACTGCTGAGTGCTGAGTTAAGAGCACTCATACTCGTGGGCGAGGGTCAGAACTTCTCCCCAGCAGCCTCCAGGTGACGTTGATTGTCCCCAGGGCTGCTGCCTCCCTGCTCGTCCGCCTGAGCACCAGTATTGGAAGTGTTATAGATTCTAATGACCGTTAAGGGTCCAGGAAGGAGATGTGCAGTGATGCTGTGAGGTCCAGTTTCACCCCGCCCCACATTTATTTGGCCACCTTAGGCTGACCGTTTCTGCCAGCCTAGATGCTCTGACCAGTAGTCTGCGCTTTCTTCAATTAGGCCCCTGAATTAACGTAAAAACAGCACCAGGTGTCAGGACCCTGCCCGCTCAACTCCCAGACAGCCCAGGGTCAGTGGTGATGAAGGACCATGATGGCCACTGAGTCAACAGCCTTTTGAAGTAAACAGGAGTCCAGCCGGTCTTATTGGCCACCATCATCACGGTGTTTCTAGGCTTTTCTATGGTGACAGCGTGATATTCGGTTCCCCCGCCAAGATTATTAGCTCCCCTCTGGGTGCAGTAAGTCCTGCAAGCAGTAGTCTACTCTTTTGGGACACACTCTTGTTGTTTTATGAGAGAAACTCCAGGTCAAGTGATGGTCACATGAGTTGTCATGTTGCCCCGTTGCCCCTGGTTATCTCTCTGGAGGTTGGAGTTGGAGGGCCTCCTCACTCGAGGTCAGTGTGCCCACGGAGCAAACCCTGCAACTTCAGGGCATGGTTGGGGGTTAGGATCACCACGTGGGGTCCTTTTCCCTTAAGAGGGAGGTGGCCTTTTGGGCTGCTGATTTCCAGGTTTTTAGATACCGCCAGTATCTTGGGCAGATGTGGCGGTGGGCCAAGCTCCATGGTGACCGTAGTTTATCCTACCTATATGGCATTCTTGCATTGTTCCATTTCAAGTGGTCTCAGTTTTTGCACTAATACTCCAATGGCGATTCACCTTTCACCAGGAATGTAAAGGTCAAAGGGTTTAGCTAAATTAGGGAGTTCCAGGGCAAGGGTCTGAATTGACTGCTCTTTCCATTCTTGAAAGGCCACTTCTGGATTCTATTCAAAAGGATCATCATCTTTTCCTTTCAGTGTTTCATATAGAGGCCCAGCTAGTAGACTGTAGTTAGGGATCCAGAAGCAGCAAACCCTGGCCTCCCCAGGAACCCCTAAGCTGTCTTCTAGTTCTAGAAAGGGGTAAGGCTATAAATTGTTACTTCCCTTTCCTGGGATGTGCTTCTCTGACCTTCTGTGAGAATGAAGCCCAGGCAGGTCACCGTAGTCTGTGATATTTGAGCTTTTTCTTGGACAACTTCTATCCTCTATTGGCTTGGTAGTTCAGAGGTCTCCTTAGTAGGGCTGGCGATCAGAATGTCGTCTGCATATTGAAGGAGTGTTTCCTTTTCCAGAGGTAGAGCTTTTAGGTCTTTAGCTGAGCTTTCCCCAAAGGTGGTGTGGGAATTTTTGAACCCTTGGGGCAAGACGGCCCGGAAGTATTGTTTTAGTTGTATGTTGAGTCCTGCCACTCACAAGCCAAAATTTTTTGTGACTCTCGGACTAATGGAATACAAAAGAAGGCATCATTCAAGACTAATACAGAATACCAAGCCCTGGTGGTTGGTAGAATGACCAGCAGGGTGTAGGTTTTAGGAACTACTGGAGGTATATCCTCGGTGGCTTCAATGTCTGTCCTGACATCCTTTACCAGGACTCCAGCAGCCCATGGGGCTCTCGAGGTCAGGCCAATCCCAGGATATGAAGCTCACCTGGGCAGGTACCCCACCCCCACGCCAGCCCACGGGGCTCTCGTGTTCAGGCCCCTCCCAGGATATGGGGTTCCCTGCGCAGGTCCCCGGCAGCCCATGGGGCTCTCGTGGTCAGGCCCCTCCCAGGATACAGAGCTACCCTTGCAGGTACCGTGGCAAGGCTGGGCACACAGGAACCGTGCACATAGCCCACATTGCAGAGCACTCCCAGCTCACCTGTCGCTCAGATCTGACACTGAGCACCTCAGAGCAGGACTTGAACTAACAAATAGCACCTCCGTCAGGTCTGTGACCCTGGGCATCACTCTGTGCGGCCTCCCTCCACCTGGTCTTCCAGAGACTTCCACTGCACCCGGGGCACCAGGCCTCTGTCTCCACCCACCACCCACCCCTCCTCTCCCTGACTCCTGGGGTCCTCTCATTAGGAGAGGGTTTTCTTGAAGTTGTCTCCCACTCATGGGCCAGTTAAAATGATTAGAAAACAAGCCGGAGCTACAACCCCTTGTCTATCCTGACTCTCAAGAGCCCACACCTGTTCCTTGGACCTGGCTGATTCAGCAATTTCCATTTTCTGCAATTGTGAGACCCTGAGGGGTGATGATTGGCTGACCTGGGCAGCCTGACCGTGCCGGCCAGCCCTCCCCAGGTGTGCCTGGGTTGAGATCGATATAAACACACATATAAAATGGCTGTGCCTGACGCCATTTTCTCTGCCCTGTCAACAGTCTCGGGGCTGGGCTTGTGGGACGGAGTGAGAGGCCACGGCTTTGTGGGTGGCCCAGTGTGAGTGGGGTTCTGCTGGACTTTCTGCAGCAGTTGCCAAGATGCCACCTGCTAAAGAAGAGTATGTGACACCCATACCTGCTGCTGGAATTTCTTCCTGGGCAGAGGTGAGGAAGGAAGAAAGCAGTGGGGGCGAGGACAGGAGGGGTATCTCAGGCAGGGAAATGGAAAGCTTCCAGAAGAGCACCCAGGGCCAGGGCCATCCTGGCTGGCCTGCAGGCACCAAGTCGGCCGGCATGCTGTCACTCGTGTGGCTCCATGGCCCTTCCTCTAGGCTTTCAAGTCCTTGTACATGTTCAGGTGTTTTACCTGGGAAGGGTGGGAACATTTCAGCAGCAGCTGGCCTGGGGTTCGGCCCACGTTTACTCACAGATGCCTCGGCATGGTCCCCTAGCTTTGCAAAGAGGACGCTTGTTGCGTGGGGCCTGCTGGCTGAATGGGAGATGATTCCCCACCACTGACCAACTTCAGAATGGTTTACAACTGGAGCAAGTGCCCTGATACGGTTTTCCTCTGTGTAAATGGTGGGTTCTGATTTTTTTTCTTTTTTCCGTTTTTGGTTCAAGGTAGGTTTTATTCCTCTTTTTTGTATTTACAGATATAAGCATGGAAATAATTTATTCATATTAATACATGTATGTGAAGGGAAGAATATTTTTTCTGTTTTACTTTTTTTAATTTTATTTTTTTAATTTTGAATTTTATTTTATTTTTTATACAGCAGGTTCTTATTGGTTATCTATTTTATACATATAAATGTATACATGCCAATCCCAATCTCTCAACTCCTCCCACCACCACCCCCCCAACCGCTCTCCCCCCTTGGTGTCCATACGTTTGTTGTCTACATCTGTTGCTCTATTTCTGTCTTGCAAAACGGTTCATCTGTACAATTTTTCTAGGTTCCACATATATGCATTAATATACAAGATTTGTTTTGTTTTTCTCTTTCTGACTTACTTCACTCTGTATGACAGTCTCTAGATCCATCAACGTCTCTACAAATGATCCAATTTCATTCCTTTTTATGGCTTAGTAATATTCCATTTTATATATGTACCACATCTTTATGCATTCGTCTGTCTGGGCATTTAGGTTGCTTCCATTACCTGGATATTGTAAATAGTGATGCAATGAACATTGCGGTGAATGTCTCTTTTTGATTTTTGGTTTTGTCTGGGTATATGCCCAGTAGTGGGATTGCTGTATCATATGGTAATTCTATTTTTAGTTTTATAAGAAACTCCATAATGTTCTCCACAGTGACTGTATCTATTTACATTCCCAACAATAGTGGAAGAGGGTTCCTTATCTCCACACCCTTTCCAGCATTTGTTGTTTGTAGATTTTCTGATGATGCCCATTCTAACAGGTGTGAGATGATACAGCATGGATGAGTCTATTTCGTTGAGCAAGGAGTAGGTCTTGTCTATTACATATTTGGCTTATGGAAAGGTATCTGTGCTAATTTCAATCTCTGGTTTTCTACAGCACCCCAACTCAACTTTCCCCTTAAGCAAGCATAAGTTTTTTAGCTAAATGTGAGACACTGTTCGGTTTTGTAATTCAGTTCATGTGGAGCCAAGTTTACACTCCCTCTATTAGTGATATCTTATGATTACTGTCTTTCTCTGTGTGACATATTTCTCTTAGAGTCATCGTGCTTAAATCCACTCAATTTGCTGCTACAGGCCTGATGACATTGATTTCATTGCTGAGTGATATTCCGTTGTACGTAAGTAGCACAACTTCTTTATCCATTTTTTTCTTTCTGGGATATTTAATTTGTACTGGACTCAAGGTTCTTGTAAACACAGCAGCCCTAAATTTTGTGTTGGCTGTGTCTTGTTGATTTTAATTTTCCTAAGCTATAGGGCCATAAGTGGAAGTGCCCTAGGCTCTGTAGCTTTGTTTTTTAGATGTTTCAGGATACACCATAAACATCTCCAGAGTGTCTGTTGGCAATTTACATCCCACCCATCAGCATAACAAGGCTCCCTGTTCTCCATGGCCTGTCCTGTGTTTCTCGTTTTTACACTTTTTTCAGATGGCCCTTTTGATGAATGGGAAAAGAGACTTCATTGTAGTGCGGATTTCCATTGCTCGAGTGCTTGGTTGACCAAAAAGGGCGTATGCGTTTTTTCCTGAATATATTCACGAAAAAATGCATACGCTCTTTTTGTCCAAGTGCATCACTGTCAAAGATCTGCTGCTTTTCATATGCTTTAAATGCAATTCAAATCTACCTCCTGAAATCTGATTCCTGGAATTCTGCCGTGTTTTCAAGTCTTCTTTGCAGCCTTACTTCAATATATTTTTGACAATAGTTGTCATTTATAACTCTGCAGGTTTGTGAATTACAGTGTCCCTGATTTCCTTTCTTAACTCGCTTCCTTGTAAGCTGGCCACAAAACCGCAGGTTTGCTTCAGGCCGTAATCTGGTTCCGGCACGGCACGCTGAGCGTTTGGTTAATTCCTCTTCCTGGTGGGAAATGAGAGTTAAATGTGCCCGTCCAGACACCTGCCTCGCTCCCAGCCCATTGGTGATGTGTGTCCTCTGGTTTGAGGCCACATGTGCCAGTTTACTCACCTATTAAAGATGTGGACCCACTGGTGTGAGGACACTCCTGCCTGGTTCATATCCCCTTGGTGATGTGGGCTGTCTGGTGAGAGTCTGATCCTGGCTGGTTTCGTCACCTTTCTGTGAGGTGGTCCCTCTGCTCTGAGGTCACACCTGCCTGGCTTGTTCCCGTTGCCTTGGAGACGTCGGCTCTCTGGTGGCAGTTGGAGCTTGCTGGGAATCTCCTCCCCTCGGTGATGAGGGCCCTGTGGCATCAGTCAATAACTGCTGGGCTCCCCATATTTTCTGATGTTTGCCCACTTGTGCGATGACACTCCTGCCGGGTTCCCATCCCCATGTGGATGTGCGCCTTCTGCTGTGAGGTCCCAACGGTTGGGTCGCTCACAGTTTAATGATGAGGGCCCTCTGGTGTGAGTTCATTCCAGAAAGGATCCCATTGCCTCGCTGCTCCTGGCCGCCTGCTGGGACGTTCCAACTGCTGGATTCCTCACATTTTTTGATCTATGGTCCCTGTGTTGTTAGGCTACTCCTGCCTGCCTCACTCTGAGCACCTTGGAGATGTGGTTCCTGTGATTTAGGCCACATGTTCTGGGTTCCTCACCTTTCCATTAGTTGGCCACACTGGTGTGAGGATACTTCTGCCTGGTTCCGATCCCCTTGGTGATGTGGGCCCTCTGGTGAGAGTCTTATCCTGGCTGGGTTCCTCTCCCTTCTGTGACGTTTGCCCTCTGATGTGAGGTCACTCCTGCCTGGCTGGCACACGTCACCTTGGCGACGTGGGCCCTCAGTTGGGATTTGGTGCCTGCTGGGAGTTTCCTCCCTTCGGTAATGAGGGCCCTCTGGCGTCTGGCCCTAACTCCTGGGCTCCCAAATTTTTCTGATGTGTGCCCTGTGGTGCGAGTACACTCCTGCCAGGTTCCCAACCCCATGGAAATGTGGGCCTTCTGCTCTGTGGACACAATGGCTGGGTTGTTCACAGTTTCATGATGAGGGCCCTCTTTTGTGAGTTCACACCGACCTGGAACCCATAGCCTCGCTGCTCCTTGCCACCGGCTGGGACGTTCCAACTGCGGGATTCCTCACCTTTTTTATTCTATGGGCCCTCTGTTTTGAGGCTACTCCTGCCTGCCTCCCTCCCAGACCGTTGGTGATGTGTGTCCTCTGGTTTGAGGCCACGTGTGTTGGGTCCCTCACATTTCGATGATATGGCCCCAATGGTGTGAGGACACTCCTGCCTGGTTCACATCCCCTTGTTGTTGTGGGCCCTCTGGTGAAAGTCTGATCCTTGCTGGGTTCCTGACCCTTCTTTGAGGTGGGCCCTCTTCTGTGAGGTAACTCCTGCCTGGCTTGCTCACATTGCCTTGGTGACGTCGGCCATCTGGTTGCAGTTGGAGCCTGCTGGGAGCCTCCTCTCCTAGGTGATGAGGGCCCTCTGGTATCAGGCTCTAACTGCTGGGCACCCCACGTTTTCTGACTGAGCCCAGTGATGCCAGGACACTCCTGTAAGGTTCCCATCCCCATGAGGAAGTGGGCCTTCTGCTCAGTGGTCCCAACGCATGGGTTGCTCACAGTTTCGTGATGTTGGTTCTCTGGTGTTAGTTCACTCAGGCCTAGATCCCATAGCCTCTGTGCTCTGGGCCGACTGCTGGGAGGTTCCAACTGCTGGATTCCGCCCCTTTTTTATACTTTGGGCCCTCTGTTGTGAGGCTCCTCCTGCCTGCCTCACTCCAAGCCCCTTGGTGATGTAGGTCCTCTGGTTTGAGGCAACATGTGCCGGTTGCCTCACCTTTTAGGTATGTTACCCCACTGGTGTGAGGACACTCCTGACTGGTTCCCATCCTCTTGTTGATGTGGGCCCTCTGGTGAGAGTTGGACCCTGGCTTGATTCCTCATACTTCTGGGAGGTGGGTCCTCTGCTGTGAGGTCACTCCTGCCTGGCTGGCACACGTCGCCTTGGCCACATGGGCCCTCTGGTTGCAGTTGGAGCGTGCTGGGAGCCTCCTCCCGTCAGTGATGAGGGCCCTCTGGCATCAGGCCCTAACTGCTGGGCTCCCCACATTTTCTGATATGTGCCCACTGGTGCGATGACACTCCTGCCAGGTTCCCATCCCCATGCGGATTTGGGCCTTCTGTTCTGAGATGCCAACGGCTGGGTTGCTCACAGCGTCAGGATGTGGGCCCTCTGCTGTGAGCTCACTCCGGCATGCAACCCATACCCTCGGTGCTCTGGGCCACCTGCTTGGAGCTTCCAACTGCAGGATTCCTTACCTTTTTTCTTCTATGGGCCGTGTGTTGTGAGACACTTCCTGCCTGCCTCACTCTGAGCCCCTTGTTGATGTGGGTCTTCTGGTTTGAGGCCACATGTGGTGGGTTCCTCGCCTTTCAATGATGTGGCCCCACTGGAGTGAGAACACTCCTGCCTGGTTCCCATCCCCTTGGGGATGTGGGCCCTCTGGTGAGAGTCTCATCCTGGTTGGGTTCCTCAGAGTTTCGTAAGGTTGGCCCTCTGCCCTGAGGTCACTCCTGCCTGGCTGGCACACCCCGCCTTGGTGACGTCGGCCCTCTGGCGGCAGTTGGAGCGTGCTGGGAGCCTTCTCCTCTCGGTGATGAGGACATTCTGGTGTCAGGCCCTAACTGCTGGGTACCCACATTTTCTGATACGTGCTAAGTGGTGAGAGGACACTACTGCCAGGTACCCATCCCCATGCGGTTTTGGGCCTTCTTCTCTGGGGTCACAATGGCTGGGTTGCTCACAGTGTCAGGATGTGGCCCCTCTGCTGTGACTTCAATCCGGCATGGATCCCATTGCCTCGGTGCTCTGGGACAACTGCTTGGAGCTTCCAACTGCTGGATTCCCCACATTTTTTATTCTATGGGCCCTGCGTTGTGAGGCTAGTCCTCCGAGCCCCTTGGAGATGTGGGTCCTCTGGTTTAGGTCCTCTGGTTTAGGCCACATGTTCTGGGTTCCTCACCTTTCTATGATTTGGCCACACTGGTGTGAGGCCACTCCTGCCTGGATCCCATTCCCTTGGTGATGTGGGCCTTCTGTTGAGTGTCTTATCCTGGCTGGGTACTTCACCCTTCTGTGACGTAGACACTCTGCTGTGAGGTCACTGCTGCCTGGCTGGCGCACGTTACCTTGGCGACGTGGGCCCTCAGATGGGAGTTGGTGCCTGCTGGGAGTCTCCTCCCCTCGGTCATGAGGGCTCTCTGGCGTCAGGCCCTAACTCCTGGGCTCCCATACTCTTCTGATGTGTGCCCTCTGGTGGGAGTACACTCCTGCCAGGTTCCCAACCACATGGGAATGTGGGCCTTCTGCTCTGTGGTCCCAACCGCTGGGTTGTTCACAGTTTCGTGGTGAGGGCCCTCTGTTGTGAGTTCACACCCGCCGGGATCCCATAGCCTCGCTGCTCCTTGCCGCCTGCTGGGAGGTTCCAACTGCGGGATTCCTCAACTTTTTTATTTTATGGGCCCTCTGTTTGAGACACCTCCTGCCTGCCTCACTCTGAGCCCCTTGTTGATGTGGGTCCTCTGTTTTAGGCCATATGTTCTGGGTTCCTCACCTTTCTATGATTTGGCCACACTGGTGTGAGGCCACTCCTGCCTGGATCCCATTCCCTTGGTGATGTGAGCCCTCTGGTGAGAGATTTATCCTGGCTGGGTTCCTCCACCTTCTGTGACATAGGCCCTCTGCTGTGAGGTCATTCCTGCCTGGCTGATGCACGTCACGTTGGCGACGTGGGCCCTCAGTTGGGAGTTGGTGCCTGCTAGGAGTCTGCTTCCCTCTGTAATTAGGGCCGTCTGGCGTCAGGCCCTAAGTCCTGGGCTCCCAAAATTTTCTGATGTGTGCCCTGTGGTGCGAGTACACTCCTGCCAGGTTACCAACCCCATGGGAATGTGGGCCTTCTGTTCTGTGGTCCCAAAACCTGTGTTGTTCACAGTTTCATGATGAGGTCCGCCTGTTGTGAGTTCACACTGGCCGGGATCCCATAGCCTCGCTGTTCCTTGCCGCATGCTAGGAGGTTCCAACTGCGGGATTCCTCAACTTTTTTATTCTATGGGTCCTCTGTTTTGAGGCTCCTCCTGCCTGCCTCCCTCCCAGCCCCTTGGAGATGTGGGTCCTCTTGTTTAGGCCACATGTTCTGGGTTCCTCACCTTTCTATGATTTGGTCACACTGGTGTGAGGCCACTCCTGCCTGGCTTGCTCCCGTTGCCTTGGTGACGTCGGACCTCTGGTGGCAGTTGGAGCCTTCTTGTACCCTCCTCTCCAAGGTGATGAGGGCCCTCTTACGTCAGGCTCTAACTGCTGGGCTCCCCATGATTTCTGATGTGAGCCCAGTGATGCCAGGACACTCCTGTAAGGTTCCAATCCTCATGGGGATGTGGGCCTTCTGCTCTGTGGTCTCAACAACTGGGTTGCTCACAGCTTCGTTATGTTGGCACTCCGGTGTTAGTTCACTCAGGCCTAGATCCCATAGCTTCTGTGCTCTGGGCCGCCTGCTGGGAGGTTCCAACTGCTGGATTCCTCACCTTTCTTATACTTTGGGCCCTGTGTTGTGAGGATCCTCCTGCCTGCCTCACACCGAGCCACTTGGTGATGTAGGTCTTCTCGTTTGAGACCACGTGTGCCGTTTGCCTCACCTTTTAGGGATGTGGCCCTACTGGTGCGATGACACTCCTGCCAGGTTCCCATCCACATGCAGATTTGGTCCTTCTGTTCTGAGGTCCCAGCGGCTGGGTTGCTCACAGTGTCAGGATGTGCGCCCTCTGCTGTGAGTTCACTCCGGCATGGATCCCATTGCCTCGGTGCCCTGGGACACCTGCTTGGAGCTTCCAACTGCTGGATTCCTCACCTTTTTTCTTCTATGGGCCCTGTGTTTTGAGACATCTCCTGCCTGACTCACTCCGAGCCCCTTTTTGATGTGGCTCTTCTGGTTTGAGGCCACATGTGCTGGGTTCCTCACCTTTGAATGATGTGGGCCCCCCTGGTGTGAGCACACTCCTGCCTGGTTCGCATCCCCTTGGGGATGCGGACCCTCTGGTGAGAGTCTGATCCTGCTTGGGTTCCTCACACTTCTGTGACCTCGGCCCTCTGCTCTGAGGTCACTCCTGCCGGGCTGGCACAACCCACCTTGGCAACGACGGCCCTCTGGCGGCAGTTGGAGTGTGCTGGGAGCCTTTTCCTCTCGGTGATGAGGACACTCTGGTATCAGGCCCTAACTGCTGGGTACCCACATTTTCTGATACGTGCTAAGTGGTGAGAGGACACTCCTGCCAGGTTCCCATCCCTATGCGGTTTTGGGCCTTCTTCTCTGGGGTCACAACTGCTGGGTTTCTCACAGTGTCAGGATGTGGCCCCTCTGCTGTGACTTCAATCTGGCATGGATCCCATAGCCTCGGTGCTCTGGGACAAGTGCTTGGAGCTTCCAACTGCTGGATTCCTCACATTTTTTATTCTATGGGCCCTGCGTTGTGAGGCTAGTCCTCCGAGCCCCTTGGAGATGTGGGTCCTCTGGTTTAGGTCCTCTGGTTTAGGCCACATGTTCTGGGTTCCTCACCTTTCTATGATTTGGCCACACTGGTGTGAGGCCACTCCTGCCTGGATCCCATTCCCTTGGTGATGTGGGCCTTCTGGTGAGAGTCTTATCCTGGCTGGGTACTTCACTCTTCTGTGACGTAGACACTCTGCTGTGAGGTCACTGCTGCCTGGCTTGCGCACATCACCTTGGCGACGTGGGCCCTCAGTTGGGAGTTGGTGCCTGCTGGGAGCCTCCTCTCCTCGGTGATGAGTGCCCTCTGGCGTCAGGTTCTAACTGCTGTGCTCCCCACGTTTTCTGATGTGAGCCCAGTGATGCCAGGACACTCCTGTAAGGTTCCCATCCCCATGGGCATGTGGGCCTTCTGCTCTGAGGTCCCAACGCCTGGGTTGCTTACAGTTTCATGGTGTTGGCTCTCTGGTGTTAGTTCACTAAGGCCTAGATCCCATAGCCTCTGTGCTCTGGGCACCCTGCTGCGTGGTTCGAACTGCTGGATTCCTCACCTTTTTTATTCTTTGTGCCCTGTTTTGTGAGGCTCCTGCTGCCTGCCTCACTCCACCCCGTTTGTGATGTAGGTCCTGTGGTTTGAGGTTACATGTGCCAGTTTCCTCACCTTTTAGTGATGTGGCCCCACTGGTGTGAGGACACTCCTGCCTGGTTCCCATCCCCTTGGTGATGTGGGCCCTCTGGTGAGAGTCTGATCCTGCCTGGATTCCTCACACTTCTGGGAGGTGGGCCCTCTTCTCTGAGGTCAATCCTGCCTGGGTGGCACACCGTGCCTTGGCGACATCGGCCCTCTGGTGGCAGTTGGAGCCTGCTGGGAGCCTCCTCCCCTTGGTGATGAAGGCGCTCTGGTGTCAGGCCCTAACTGCTGGCCTCCCGACATTTTCTGATGTGCGCCCACTGGTGCGATGACACTCCTGCCAGGTTCCCATCCCCATACGGATTTTGGCCTTCTGCTCTGTGGTTCCAACGCCTGGGTTGCTCACAATTTCATGACATAGGCTCTCTGGTGTTAGTTCACTCAGGCCGGGATCCCATAGCCTCTGTGCTCTGGGCCGCCTGCTGGAAGATTCGAACTGCTGGATACCTCACCTTTTTTCTTCTATGGGCACTGTGTTGTGAGACATCTCCTGCCTGACTCACTCCGAGCCCCTTTTTGATGTGGCTCTTCTGGTTTGAGGCCACATGTGCTGGGTTCCTCACCTTTCAATGATGTGGCCCCACTGGAGTGAGCACACTCCTGCCTTGTTCCCATCCCCTTGGTGATGTAGGCCCTCTGGTGAGAGTCTGATCCTGGTTGGGTTCCTCAAGCTTCTGTGAGCTTGGCCCTCTGCTCCAAGGTCACTCCAGCCTGGCTGGCACACCCCACCTTGGCGACGTCGGCCCTCTGGTGGCAGTTGGCACGTGCTGGGAGCCTCGTCCCCTCAGTGATGAGGGACCTTTTGCATCAGGCCCTAACTGCTGGATACCCTCATTGTCTAATACGTACTAAGTGGTGCGAGGACACTCCTGCCAGGTTCCCATCCCCATGGGGATGTGGGCCTTCTGCTCTGAGGTCCCAACGGCTGGGTTTCTCACAGTTTCATGATGTGAGCCCTCTGCTGTGAGTTCACTTTGGCCTGGATCCCATAGACTCCGTGTTCTGGGCCGCCAGCTGCAAGGTTCCAACTGCTGGATTCCTCACATTTTTTAATCTATGGGCCCTGTGTTGTTAGGCTAGTCCTGCCTTCCTCACTCCAAGCACCTTGGAGATGTGGTTCCTGTGGTTTAGGCCACATGTTCTGGGTTCCTCACCTTTCCATTATTTGGCCACACTGGTGTGATGATACTTCTGCCTAGTTCCGATCCCCTTGGTGATGTGGGCCCTCTGGTGAGAGTGTTATCCAGGCTGGGGTCCTCACCCGTCTGTGACGTATGCCCTCTGCTGTAAGGTCACTCATGCCTGGCTGGCGCACGTCACCTTGGCCACGTGGGCCCTCAGTTGGGAGTTGGTGCCTGCTGGGAGTCTGATCCCCTCGGTAATTAGGGCCGTCTGGCGTCAGGCCCTAACTCCTGGGCTCCCAAACATTTCTGATGTGTGCCCTGTGGTGCGAGTACACTCCTGCCAGGTTCCCAAAGCCATAGGATGTGGGCCTTCTCTTCTGTGGTCCCAACACCTGTGTTATTCACAGTTTCATGATGAGGGCCTTCTTTTGTGAGTTCACACCGGCCGGGATCCCATAGCCTCGCTGCTCCTTGCCGCATGCTAGGAGGTTCCAACTGCGGGATTCCTCACCTTTTTTATTCTATGGGTCCTCTGTTTTGAGGCTCCTCCTGCCTGCCTCCCTCCCAGCCCCTTGGAGATGTGGGTCCTCTTGTTTAGGCCACATGTTCTGGGTTCCTCACATTTCTATGATTTGGCCACACTGGTGTGAGGCCACTCCTGCCTGGCTTGCTCCCGTTGCCTTGGTGACGTCGGACCTCTGGTGGCAGTTGGAGCCTTCTTGTACGCTCCTCTCCAAGGTGATGAGGGCCCTCTTACGTCAGGTTCTAATGGCTGGGCTCCCCAAGATTTCTGATGTGAGCCCAGTGATGCCAGGACACTCTTGTAAGGTTCCAATCCTCATGGGGATGTGGGCCTTCTGCTCTGTGGTCGCAACGCCTGGGTTGCTCACAGTTTCCTTATGTTGCCACTCCGGTGTTAGTTCACTCAGGCCTAGATCCCATAGCCTCTGTGCTCTGGGCCGCCTGCTGGGAGGTTCCAACTGCTGGATTCCTCACCTTTCTTATACTTTGGGCCCTGTGTTTTGAGGCTCCTCCTGCCTGCCTCACACCGAGCCCCTTGGTGATGTAGGTCTTCTGGTTTGAGACCACGTGTGCCATTTGCCTCACCTTTTAGGGATGTGGCCCTACTGGTTCGATGACTCTCCTGCCAGGTTCCCATCCCCATGCAGGTTTGGACCTTCTGTTCTGAGGTCCCAGCAGCTGGGTTGCTCACAGTGTCAGGATGAGCGCCCTCTGCTGTGAGTTCACTCTGGCATGGATCCCATTGCCTCGGTGCCCTGGGCCACCTGCTTGGAGCTTCCAACTGCTGGATTCCTCATCTTTTTTCTTCTATGGGCCCTGTGTTGTGAGACATCTCCTGCATGACTCACTCCGAGCCCCTTTTTGATGTGGCTGTTCTGGTTTGAAGCCACATGTGCTGGGTTCCTCACCTTTCAATGATGTGGCCCCACTGGTGTGAGCACACTCCTGCCTGGTTCGCATCCCCTTGGTGATGTGGACCCTCTGGTGAGAGTCTGATCCTGGTTGGGTTCCTCACACTTCTGTGAGCTTGGCCCTCTGCTCTGAGGTCATTCCTTCCTGGTGGGCACACGCCGCCGTGGCGACGTCGGCCCTCTGGTGGCAGTTGGAGCGGGCTGGGAGCCTCCTCCCCTCAGTGATGAGGGCCCTTTGGCGTCAGGCCCTAACTGCTGGGTACCCACATTTTCTAGTACGTACTAAGTGGTGCGAGGATACTCCTGCCAGGTTCCCATCCCCATGCGGATGTGGGCCTTCTGCTCTGAGGTCCCAACGGCTGGGTTGCTCACAGTTTCATGATGTGGGCCCTCTGCTGTGAGTTCAGTTCGGCCTGGATCCCATAGACTCCGTGCTCTGGGCCGCCTGCTACGAGGTTCCAACTGCTGGATTCCTCACATTTTTTAATCTATGGGCCCTGTGTTGTTAGGCTAGTCCTGCCTGCCTCACTCTGAGCACCTTGGAGATGTGGTTCCTGTGGTTTAGGCCACATGTTCTGGGTTCCTCACCTTTCCATTATTTGGCCACACTGGTGTGAGGATACTTCTGCCTGGTTCCGATCCCCTTGGTGATGTGGGCCCTCTGGTGAGAGTCTTATCCTGGCTGGGTTCCTCACCCTTCTGTGACATTTGCCCTCTTCTGTGAGGTAACTCCTGCCTGTCTTGCTCCCATTGCCTTGGTGACGTTGGCCATCTGGTGGCAGTTGGAGCCTGCTGGGAGCCTCCTCTCCTAGCTGATGAGGGCCCTCTGGCATCAGGCTCTAACTGCTGGGCAACCCACGTTTTCTGACTGAGCCCAGTGATGCCAGGACACTCCTGTAAGGTTCCCATCCCCATGCGGATGTGGGCCTTCTGCTCTGTGGTCCCATCGCCTGGGTTGCTCACAGTTTCGTGATGTTGGTTCTCTGGTGTTAGTTCACTCAGGCCTAGATCCCATAGCCTCTGTGCTCTGGCGCGACTGCTGGGAGGTTCCAACTGCTGGATTCCGCCCCTTTTTTATACTTTGGGCCCTGTGTGTGAGGCTCCTCCTGCCTGCCTCACTCCAAGCCCCTTGGTGATGTAGGTCCTCTGGTTTGAGGCCACATGTGCCGGTTGCCTCACCTTTTAGGTATGTGACCCCACTGGTGTGAGGACACTCCTGACTGGTTCCCATCCTCTTGTTGATGTGGGCCCTCTGGTGAGAGTCTGACCCTGGCTTGATTCCTCACACTTCTGGGAGGTGGGTCCTCTGCTGTGAGGTCACTCCTGCCTGTCTGGCACACGTCACCTTGGCCACATGGGCCCTCTGGTTGCAGTTGGAGCGTGCTGGGAGCCTCCTCCCGTCGGTTATGAGGGCCCTCTGGCGTCAGGCCCTAACTGCTGGGCTCCCCACATTTTCTGATATGTGCCCACTGGTGCGATGACACTCCTGCCAGGTTCCCATCCCCATGCGGATTTGGGCCTTCTGTTCTGAGATGCCAACGGCTGGGTTGCTCACAGCGTCAGGATGTGGGCCCTCTGCTGTGAGCTCACTCCGGCATGCAACCCATACCCTCGGTGCTCTGGGCCACCTGCTTGGAGCTTCCAACTGCAGGATTCCTTACCTTTTTTCTTCTATGGGCCGTGTGTTGTGAGACACTTCCTGCCTGCCTCACTCTGAGCCCCTTGTTGATGTGGGTCTTCTGGTTTGAGGCCACATGTGGTGGGTTCCTCGCCTTTCAATGATGTGGCCCCACTGGAGTGAGAACACTCCTGCCTGGTTCCCATCCCCTTGGGGATGTGGGCCCTCTGGTGAGAGTCTCATCCTGGTTGGGTTCCTCAGAGTTTCGTAAGGTTGGCCCTCTGCCCTGAGGTCACTCCTGCCTGGCTGGCACACCCCGCCTTGGTGACGTCGGCCCTCTGGCGGCAGTTGGAGCGTGCTGGGAGCCTTCTCCTCTCGGTGATGAGGACATTCTGGTGTCAGGCCCTAACTGCTGGGTACCCACATTTTCTGATACGTGCTAAGTGGTGAGAGGACACTACTGCCAGGTACCCATCCCCATGCGGTTTTGGGCCTTCTTCTCTGGGGTCACAATGGCTGGGTTGCTCACAGTGTCAGGATGTGGCCCCTCTGCTGTGACTTCAATCCGGCATGGATCCCATTGCCTCGGTGCTCTGGGACAACTGCTTGGAGCTTCCAACTGCTGGATTCCCCACATTTTTTATTCTATGGGCCCTGCGTTGTGAGGCTAGTCCTCCGAGCCCCTTGGAGATGTGGGTCCTCTGGTTTAGGTCCTCTGGTTTAGGCCACATGTTCTGGGTTCCTCACCTTTCTATGATTTGGCCACACTGGTGTGAGGCCACTCCTGCCTGGATCCCATTCCCTTGGTGATGTGGGCCTTCTGTTGAGTGTCTTATCCTGGCTGGGTACTTCACCCTTCTGTGACGTAGACACTCTGCTGTGAGGTCACTGCTGCCTGGCTGGCGCACGTTACCTTGGCGACGTGGGCCCTCAGATGGGAGTTGGTGCCTGCTGGGAGTCTCCTCCCCTCGGTCATGAGGGCTCTCTGGCGTCAGGCCCTAACTCCTGGGCTCCCATACTCTTCTGATGTGTGCCCTCTGGTGGGAGTACACTCCTGCCAGGTTCCCAACCACATGGGAATGTGGGCCTTCTGCTCTGTGGTCCCAACCGCTGGGTTGTTCACAGTTTCGTGGTGAGGGCCCTCTGTTGTGAGTTCACACCCGCCGGGATCCCATAGCCTCGCTGCTCCTTGCCGCCTGCTGGGAGGTTCCAACTGCGGGATTCCTCAACTTTTTTATTTTATGGGCCCTCTGTTTGAGACACCTCCTGCCTGCCTCACTCTGAGCCCCTTGTTGATGTGGGTCCTCTGTTTTAGGCCATATGTTCTGGGTTCCTCACCTTTCTATGATTTGGCCACACTGGTGTGAGGCCACTCCTGCCTGGATCCCATTCCCTTGGTGATGTGAGCCCTCTGGTGAGAGATTTATCCTGGCTGGGTTCCTCCACCTTCTGTGACATAGGCCCTCTGCTGTGAGGTCATTCCTGCCTGGCTGATGCACGTCACGTTGGCGACGTGGGCCCTCAGTTGGGAGTTGGTGCCTGCTAGGAGTCTGCTTCCCTCTGTAATTAGGGCCGTCTGGCGTCAGGCCCTAAGTCCTGGGCTCCCAAAATTTTCTGATGTGTGCCCTGTGGTGCGAGTACACTCCTGCCAGGTTCCCATCCCCATGGGGATGTGGGCCTTCTGCTCTGAGGTCCCAACGGCTGGGTTTCTCACAGTTTCATGATGTGAGCCCTCTGCTGTGAGTTCACTTTGGCCTGGATCCCATAGACTCCGTGTTCTGGGCCGCCAGCTGCAAGGTTCCAACTGCTGGATTCCTCACATTTTTTAATCTATGGGCCCTGTGTTGTTAGGCTAGTCCTGCCTTCCTCACTCCAAGCACCTTGGAGATGTGGTTCCTGTGGTTTAGGCCACATGTTCTGGGTTCCTCACCTTTCCATTATTTGGCCACACTGGTGTGATGATACTTCTGCCTAGTTCCGATCCCCTTGGTGATGTGGGCCCTCTGGTGAGAGTGTTATCCAGGCTGGGGTCCTCACCCGTCTGTGACGTATGCCCTCTGCTGTAAGGTCACTCATGCCTGGCTGGCGCACGTCACCTTGGCCACGTGGGCCCTCAGTTGGGAGTTGGTGCCTGCTGGGAGTCTGATCCCCTCGGTAATTAGGGCCGTCTGGCGTCAGGCCCTAACTCCTGGGCTCCCAAACATTTCTGATGTGTGCCCTGTGGTGCGAGTACACTCCTGCCAGGTTCCCAAAGCCATAGGATGTGGGCCTTCTCTTCTGTGGTCCCAACACCTGTGTTATTCACAGTTTCATGATGAGGGCCTTCTTTTGTGAGTTCACACCGGCCGGGATCCCATAGCCTCGCTGCTCCTTGCCGCATGCTAGGAGGTTCCAACTGCGGGATTCCTCACCTTTTTTATTCTATGGGTCCTCTGTTTTGAGGCTCCTCCTGCCTGCCTCCCTCCCAGCCCCTTGGAGATGTGGGTCCTCTTGTTTAGGCCACATGTTCTGGGTTCCTCACATTTCTATGATTTGGCCACACTGGTGTGAGGCCACTCCTGCCTGGCTTGCTCCCGTTGCCTTGGTGACGTCGGACCTCTGGTGGCAGTTGGAGCCTTCTTGTACGCTCCTCTCCAAGGTGATGAGGGCCCTCTTACGTCAGGTTCTAATGGCTGGGCTCCCCAAGATTTCTGATGTGAGCCCAGTGATGCCAGGACACTCTTGTAAGGTTCCAATCCTCATGGGGATGTGGGCCTTCTGCTCTGTGGTCGCAACGCCTGGGTTGCTCACAGTTTCCTTATGTTGCCACTCCGGTGTTAGTTCACTCAGGCCTAGATCCCATAGCCTCTGTGCTCTGGGCCGCCTGCTGGGAGGTTCCAACTGCTGGATTCCTCACCTTTCTTATACTTTGGGCCCTGTGTTTTGAGGCTCCTCCTGCCTGCCTCACACCGAGCCCCTTGGTGATGTAGGTCTTCTGGTTTGAGACCACGTGTGCCATTTGCCTCACCTTTTAGGGATGTGGCCCTACTGGTTCGATGACTCTCCTGCCAGGTTCCCATCCCCATGCAGGTTTGGACCTTCTGTTCTGAGGTCCCAGCAGCTGGGTTGCTCACAGTGTCAGGATGAGCGCCCTCTGCTGTGAGTTCACTCCGGCATGGATCCCATTGCCTCGGTGCCCTGGGCCACCTGCTTGGAGCTTCCAACTGCTGGATTCCTCATCTTTTTTCTTCTATGGGCCCTGTGTTGTGAGACATCTCCTGCATGACTCACTCCGAGCCCCTTTTTGATGTGGCTGTTCTGGTTTGAAGCCACATGTGCTGGGTTCCTCACCTTTCAATGATGTGGCCCCACTGGTGTGAGCACACTCCTGCCTGGTTCGCATCCCCTTGGTGATGTGGACCCTCTGGTGAGAGTCTGATCCTGGTTGGGTTCCTCACACTTCTGTGAGCTTGGCCCTCTGCTCTGAGGTCATTCCTTCCTGGTGGGCACACGCCGCCGTGGCGACGTCGGCCCTCTGGTGGCAGTTGGAGCGGGCTGGGAGCCTCCTCCCCTCAGTGATGAGGGCCCTTTGGCGTCAGGCCCTAACTGCTGGGTACCCACATTTTCTAGTACGTACTAAGTGGTGCGAGGATACTCCTGCCAGGTTCCCATCCCCATGCGGATGTGGGCCTTCTGCTCTGAGGTCCCAACGGCTGGGTTGCTCACAGTTTCATGATGTGGGCCCTCTGCTGTGAGTTCAGTTCGGCCTGGATCCCATAGACTCCGTGCTCTGGGCCGCCTGCTACGAGGTTCCAACTGCTGGATTCCTCACATTTTTTAATCTATGGGCCCTGTGTTGTTAGGCTAGTCCTGCCTGCCTCACTCTGAGCACCTTGGAGATGTGGTTCCTGTGGTTTAGGCCACATGTTCTGGGTTCCTCACCTTTCCATTATTTGGCCACACTGGTGTGAGGATACTTCTGCCTGGTTCCGATCCCCTTGGTGATGTGGGCCCTCTGGTGAGAGTCTTATCCTGGCTGGGTTCCTCACCCTTCTGTGACATTTGCCCTCTTCTGTGAGGTAACTCCTGCCTGTCTTGCTCCCATTGCCTTGGTGACGTTGGCCATCTGGTGGCAGTTGGAGCCTGCTGGGAGCCTCCTCTCCTAGCTGATGAGGGCCCTCTGGCATCAGGCTCTAACTGCTGGGCAACCCACGTTTTCTGACTGAGCCCAGTGATGCCAGGACACTCCTGTAAGGTTCCCATCCCCATGCGGATGTGGGCCTTCTGCTCTGTGGTCCCATCGCCTGGGTTGCTCACAGTTTCGTGATGTTGGTTCTCTGGTGTTAGTTCACTCAGGCCTAGATCCCATAGCCTCTGTGCTCTGGCGCGACTGCTGGGAGGTTCCAACTGCTGGATTCCGCCCCTTTTTTATACTTTGGGCCCTGTGTGTGAGGCTCCTCCTGCCTGCCTCACTCCAAGCCCCTTGGTGATGTAGGTCCTCTGGTTTGAGGCCACATGTGCCGGTTGCCTCACCTTTTAGGTATGTGACCCCACTGGTGTGAGGACACTCCTGACTGGTTCCCATCCTCTTGTTGATGTGGGCCCTCTGGTGAGAGTCTGACCCTGGCTTGATTCCTCACACTTCTGGGAGGTGGGTCCTCTGCTGTGAGGTCACTCCTGCCTGTCTGGCACACGTCACCTTGGCCACATGGGCCCTCTGGTTGCAGTTGGAGCGTGCTGGGAGCCTCCTCCCGTCGGTTATGAGGGCCCTCTGGCGTCAGGCCCTAACTGCTGGGCTCCCCACATTTTCTGATATGTGCCCACTGGTGCGATGACACTCCTGCCAGGTTCCCATCCCCATGCGGATTTGGGCCTTCTGTTCTGAGATGCCAACGGCTGGGTTGCTCACAGCGTCAGGATGTGGGCCCTCTGCTGTGAGCTCACTCCGGCATGCAACCCATACCCTCGGTGCTCTGGGCCACCTGCTTGGAGCTTCCAACTGCAGGATTCCTTACCTTTTTTCTTCTATGGGCCGTGTGTTGTGAGACACTTCCTGCCTGCCTCACTCTGAGCCCCTTGTTGATGTGGGTCTTCTGGTTTGAGGCCACATGTGGTGGGTTCCTCGCCTTTCAATGATGTGGCCCCACTGGAGTGAGAACACTCCTGCCTGGTTCCCATCCCCTTGGGGATGTGGGCCCTCTGGTGAGAGTCTCATCCTGGTTGGGTTCCTCAGAGTTTCGTAAGGTTGGCCCTCTGCCCTGAGGTCACTCCTGCCTGGCTGGCACACCCCGCCTTGGTGACGTCGGCCCTCTGGCGGCAGTTGGAGCGTGCTGGGAGCCTTCTCCTCTCGGTGATGAGGACATTCTGGTGTCAGGCCCTAACTGCTGGGTACCCACATTTTCTGATACGTGCTAAGTGGTGAGAGGACACTACTGCCAGGTACCCATCCCCATGCGGTTTTGGGCCTTCTTCTCTGGGGTCACAATGGCTGGGTTGCTCACAGTGTCAGGATGTGGCCCCTCTGCTGTGACTTCAATCCGGCATGGATCCCATTGCCTCGGTGCTCTGGGACAACTGCTTGGAGCTTCCAACTGCTGGATTCCCCACATTTTTTATTCTATGGGCCCTGCGTTGTGAGGCTAGTCCTCCGAGCCCCTTGGAGATGTGGGTCCTCTGGTTTAGGTCCTCTGGTTTAGGCCACATGTTCTGGGTTCCTCACCTTTCTATGATTTGGCCACACTGGTGTGAGGCCACTCCTGCCTGGATCCCATTCCCTTGGTGATGTGGGCCTTCTGTTGAGTGTCTTATCCTGGCTGGGTACTTCACCCTTCTGTGACGTAGACACTCTGCTGTGAGGTCACTGCTGCCTGGCTGGCGCACGTTACCTTGGCGACGTGGGCCCTCAGATGGGAGTTGGTGCCTGCTGGGAGTCTCCTCCCCTCGGTCATGAGGGCTCTCTGGCGTCAGGCCCTAACTCCTGGGCTCCCATACTCTTCTGATGTGTGCCCTCTGGTGGGAGTACACTCCTGCCAGGTTCCCAACCACATGGGAATGTGGGCCTTCTGCTCTGTGGTCCCAACCGCTGGGTTGTTCACAGTTTCGTGGTGAGGGCCCTCTGTTGTGAGTTCACACCCGCCGGGATCCCATAGCCTCGCTGCTCCTTGCCGCCTGCTGGGAGGTTCCAACTGCGGGATTCCTCAACTTTTTTATTTTATGGGCCCTCTGTTTGAGACACCTCCTGCCTGCCTCACTCTGAGCCCCTTGTTGATGTGGGTCCTCTGTTTTAGGCCATATGTTCTGGGTTCCTCACCTTTCTATGATTTGGCCACACTGGTGTGAGGCCACTCCTGCCTGGATCCCATTCCCTTGGTGATGTGAGCCCTCTGGTGAGAGATTTATCCTGGCTGGGTTCCTCCACCTTCTGTGACATAGGCCCTCTGCTGTGAGGTCATTCCTGCCTGGCTGATGCACGTCACGTTGGCGACGTGGGCCCTCAGTTGGGAGTTGGTGCCTGCTAGGAGTCTGCTTCCCTCTGTAATTAGGGCCGTCTGGCGTCAGGCCCTAAGTCCTGGGCTCCCAAAATTTTCTGATGTGTGCCCTGTGGTGCGAGTACACTCCTGCCAGGTTACCAACCCCATGGGAATGTGGGCCTTCTGTTCTGTGGTCCCAAAACCTGTGTTGTTCACAGTTTCATGATGAGGTCCGCCTGTTGTGAGTTCACACTGGCCGGGATCCCATAGCCTCGCTGTTCCTTGCCGCATGCTAGGAGGTTCCAACTGCGGGATTCCTCAACTTTTTTATTCTATGGGTCCTCTGTTTTGAGGCTCCTCCTGCCTGCCTCCCTCCCAGCCCCTTGGAGATGTGGGTCCTCTTGTTTAGGCCACATGTTCTGGGTTCCTCACCTTTCTATGATTTGGTCACACTGGTGTGAGGCCACTCCTGCCTGGCTTGCTCCCGTTGCCTTGGTGACGTCGGACCTCTGGTGGCAGTTGGAGCCTTCTTGTACCCTCCTCTCCAAGGTGATGAGGGCCCTCTTACGTCAGGCTCTAACTGCTGGGCTCCCCATGATTTCTGATGTGAGCCCAGTGATGCCAGGACACTCCTGTAAGGTTCCAATCCTCATGGGGATGTGGGCCTTCTGCTCTGTGGTCTCAACAACTGGGTTGCTCACAGCTTCGTTATGTTGGCACTCCGGTGTTAGTTCACTCAGGCCTAGATCCCATAGCTTCTGTGCTCTGGGCCGCCTGCTGGGAGGTTCCAACTGCTGGATTCCTCACCTTTCTTATACTTTGGGCCCTGTGTTGTGAGGATCCTCCTGCCTGCCTCACACCGAGCCACTTGGTGATGTAGGTCTTCTCGTTTGAGACCACGTGTGCCGTTTGCCTCACCTTTTAGGGATGTGGCCCTACTGGTGCGATGACACTCCTGCCAGGTTCCCATCCCCATGCAGATTTGGTCCTTCTGTTCTGAGGTCCCAGCGGCTGGGTTGCTCACAGTGTCAGGATGTGCGCCCTCTGCTGTGAGTTCACTCCGGCATGGATCCCATTGCCTCGGTGCCCTGGGACACCTGCTTGGAGCTTCCAACTGCTGGATTCCTCACCTTTTTTCTTCTATGGGCCCTGTGTTTTGAGACATCTCCTGCCTGACTCACTCCGAGCCCCTTTTTGATGTGGCTCTTCTGGTTTGAGGCCACATGTGCTGGGTTCCTCACCTTTGAATGATGTGGGCCCCCCTGGTGTGAGCACACTCCTGCCTGGTTCGCATCCCCTTGGGGATGTGGACCCTCTGGTGAGAGTCTGATCCTGCTTGGGTTCCTCACACTTCTGTGACCTCGGCCCTCTGCTCTGAGGTCACTCCTGCCGGGCTGGCACAACCCACCTTGGCAACGACGGCCCTCTGGTGGCAGTTGGAGTGTGCTGGGAGCCTTTTCCTCTCGGTGATGAGGACACTCTGGTATCAGGCCCTAACTGCTGGGTACCCACATTTTCTGATACGTGCTAAGTGGTGAGAGGACACTCCTGCCAGGTTCCCATCCCTATGCGGTTTTGGGCCTTCTTCTCTGGGGTCACAACTGCTGGGTTTCTCACAGTGTCAGGATGTGGCCCCTCTGCTGTGACTTCAATCTGGCATGGATCCCATAGCCTCGGTGCTCTGGGACAAGTGCTTGGAGCTTCCAACTGCTGGATTCCTCACATTTTTTATTCTATGGGCCCTGCGTTGTGAGGCTAGTCCTCCGAGCCCCTTGGAGATGTGGGTCCTCTGGTTTAGGTCCTCTGGTTTAGGCCACATGTTCTGGGTTCCTCACCTTTCTATGATTTGGCCACACTGGTGTGAGGCCACTCCTGCCTGGATCCCATTCCCTTGGTGATGTGGGCCTTCTGGTGAGAGTCTTATCCTGGCTGGGTACTTCACTCTTCTGTGACGTAGACACTCTGCTGTGAGGTCACTGCTGCCTGGCTTGCGCACATCACCTTGGCGACGTGGGCCCTCAGTTGGGAGTTGGTGCCTGCTGGGAGCCTCCTCTCCTCGGTGATGAGTGCCCTCTGGCGTCAGGTTCTAACTGCTGTGCTCCCCACGTTTTCTGATGTGAGCCCAGTGATGCCAGGACACTCCTGTAAGGTTCCCATCCCCATGGGCATGTGGGCCTTCTGCTCTGAGGTCCCAACGCCTGGGTTGCTTACAGTTTCATGGTGTTGGCTCTCTGGTGTTAGTTCACTAAGGCCTAGATCCCATAGCCTCTGTGCTCTGGGCACCCTGCTGCGTGGTTCGAACTGCTGGATTCCTCACCTTTTTTATTCTTTGTGCCCTGTTTTGTGAGGCTCCTGCTGCCTGCCTCACTCCACCCCGTTTGTGATGTAGGTCCTGTGGTTTGAGGTTACATGTGCCAGTTTCCTCACCTTTTAGTGATGTGGCCCCACTGGTGTGAGGACACTCCTGCCTGGTTCCCATCCCCTTGGTGATGTGGGCCCTCTGGTGAGAGTCTGATCCTGCCTGGATTCCTCACACTTCTGGGAGGTGGGCCCTCTTCTCTGAGGTCAATCCTGCCTGGGTGGCACACCGTGCCTTGGCGACATCGGCCCTCTGGTGGCAGTTGGAGCCTGCTGGGAGCCTCCTCCCCTTGGTGATGAAGGCGCTCTGGTGTCAGGCCCTAACTGCTGGCCTCCCGACATTTTCTGATGTGCGCCCACTGGTGCGATGACACTCCTGCCAGGTTCCCATCCCCATACGGATTTTGGCCTTCTGCTCTGTGGTTCCAACGCCTGGGTTGCTCACAATTTCATGACATAGGCTCTCTGGTGTTAGTTCACTCAGGCCGGGATCCCATAGCCTCTGTGCTCTGGGCCGCCTGCTGGAAGATTCGAACTGCTGGATACCTCACCTTTTTTCTTCTATGGGCACTGTGTTGTGAGACATCTCCTGCCTGACTCACTCCGAGCCCCTTTTTGATGTGGCTCTTCTGGTTTGAGGCCACATGTGCTGGGTTCCTCACCTTTCAATGATGTGGCCCCACTGGAGTGAGCACACTCCTGCCTTGTTCCCATCCCCTTGGTGATGTAGGCCCTCTGGTGAGAGTCTGATCCTGGTTGGGTTCCTCAAGCTTCTGTGAGCTTGGCCCTCTGCTCCAAGGTCACTCCAGCCTGGCTGGCACACCCCACCTTGGCGACGTCGGCCCTCTGGTGGCAGTTGGCACGTGCTGGGAGCCTCGTCCCCTCAGTGATGAGGGACCTTTTGCATCAGGCCCTAACTGCTGGATACCCTCATTCTCTAATACGTACTAAGTGGTGCGAGGACACTCCTGCCAGGTTCCCATCCCCATGGGGATGTGGGCCTTCTGCTCTGAGGTCCCAACGGCTGGGTTTCTCACAGTTTCATGATGTGAGCCCTCTGCTGTGAGTTCACTTTGGCCTGGATCCCATAGACTCCGTGTTCTGGGCCGCCAGCTGCAAGGTTCCAACTGCTGGATTCCTCACATTTTTTAATCTATGGGCCCTGTGTTGTTAGGCTAGTCCTGCCTTCCTCACTCCAAGCACCTTGGAGATGTGGTTCCTGTGGTTTAGGCCACATGTTCTGGGTTCCTCACCTTTCCATTATTTGGCCACACTGGTGTGATGATACTTCTGCCTAGTTCCGATCCCCTTGGTGATGTGGGCCCTCTGGTGAGAGTGTTATCCAGGCTGGGGTCCTCACCCGTCTGTGACGTATGCCCTCTGCTGTAAGGTCACTCATGCCTGGCTGGCGCACGTCACCTTGGCCACGTGGGCCCTCAGTTGGGAGTTGGTGCCTGCTGGGAGTCTGATCCCCTCGGTAATTAGGGCCGTCTGGCGTCAGGCCCTAACTCCTGGGCTCCCAAACATTTCTGATGTGTGCCCTGTGGTGCGAGTACACTCCTGCCAGGTTCCCAAAGCCATAGGATGTGGGCCTTCTCTTCTGTGGTCCCAACACCTGTGTTATTCACAGTTTCATGATGAGGGCCTTCTTTTGTGAGTTCACACCGGCCGGGATCCCATAGCCTCGCTGCTCCTTGCCGCATGCTAGGAGGTTCCAACTGCGGGATTCCTCACCTTTTTTATTCTATGGGTCCTCTGTTTTGAGGCTCCTCCTGCCTGCCTCCCTCCCAGCCCCTTGGAGATGTGGGTCCTCTTGTTTAGGCCACATGTTCTGGGTTCCTCACATTTCTATGATTTGGCCACACTGGTGTGAGGCCACTCCTGCCTGGCTTGCTCCCGTTGCCTTGGTGACGTCGGACCTCTGGTGGCAGTTGGAGCCTTCTTGTACGCTCCTCTCCAAGGTGATGAGGGCCCTCTTACGTCAGGTTCTAATGGCTGGGCTCCCCAAGATTTCTGATGTGAGCCCAGTGATGCCAGGACACTCTTGTAAGGTTCCAATCCTCATGGGGATGTGGGCCTTCTGCTCTGTGGTCGCAACGCCTGGGTTGCTCACAGTTTCCTTATGTTGCCACTCCGGTGTTAGTTCACTCAGGCCTAGATCCCATAGCCTCTGTGCTCTGGGCCGCCTGCTGGGAGGTTCCAACTGCTGGATTCCTCACCTTTCTTATACTTTGGGCCCTGTGTTTTGAGGCTCCTCCTGCCTGCCTCACACCGAGCCCCTTGGTGATGTAGGTCTTCTGGTTTGAGACCACGTGTGCCGTTTGCCTCACCTTTTAGGGATGTGGCCCTACTGGTTCGATGACTCTCCTGCCAGGTTCCCATCCCCATGCAGGTTTGGACCTTCTGTTCTGAGGTCCCAGCAGCTGGGTTGCTCACAGTGTCAGGATGAGCGCCCTCTGCTGTGAGTTCACTCCGGCATGGATCCCATTGCCTCGGTGCCCTGGGCCACCTGCTTGGAGCTTCCAACTGCTGGATTCCTCATCTTTTTTCTTCTATGGGCCCTGTGTTGTGAGACATCTCCTGCATGACTCACTCCGAGCCCCTTTTTGATGTGGCTGTTCTGGTTTGAAGCCACATGTGCTGGGTTCCTCACCTTTCAATGATGTGGCCCCACTGGTGTGAGCACACTCCTGCCTGGTTCGCATCCCCTTGGTGATGTGGACCCTCTGGTGAGAGTCTGATCCTGGTTGGGTTCCTCACACTTCTGTGAGCTTGGCCCTCTGCTCTGAGGTCATTCCTTCCTGGTGGGCACACGCCGCCGTGGCGACGTCGGCCCTCTGGTGGCAGTTGGAGCGGGCTGGGAGCCTCCTCCCCTCAGTGATGAGGGCCCTTTGGCGTCAGGCCCTAACTGCTGGGTACCCACATTTTCTAGTACGTACTAAGTGGTGCGAGGATACTCCTGCCAGGTTCCCATCCCCATGCGGATGTGGGCCTTCTGCTCTGAGGTCCCAACGGCTGGGTTGCTCACAGTTTCATGATGTGGGCCCTCTGCTGTGAGTTCAGTTCGGCCTGGATCCCATAGACTCCGTGCTCTGGGCCGCCTGCTACGAGGTTCCAACTGCTGGATTCCTCACATTTTTTAATCTATGGGCCCTGTGTTGTTAGGCTAGTCCTGCCTGCCTCACTCTGAGCACCTTGGAGATGTGGTTCCTGTGGTTTAGGCCACATGTTCTGGGTTCCTCACCTTTCCATTATTTGGCCACACTGGTGTGAGGATACTTCTGCCTGGTTCCGATCCCCTTGGTGATGTGGGCCCTCTGGTGAGAGTCTTATCCTGGCTGGGTTCCTCACCCTTCTGTGACATTTGCCCTCTTCTGTGAGGTAACTCCTGCCTGTCTTGCTCCCATTGCCTTGGTGACGTTGGCCATCTGGTGGCAGTTGGAGCCTGCTGGGAGCCTCCTCTCCTAGCTGATGAGGGCCCTCTGGCATCAGGCTCTAACTGCTGGGCAACCCACGTTTTCTGACTGAGCCCAGTGATGCCAGGACACTCCTGTAAGGTTCCCATCCCCATGCGGATGTGGGCCTTCTGCTCTGTGGTCCCATCGCCTGGGTTGCTCACAGTTTCGTGATGTTGGTTCTCTGGTGTTAGTTCACTCAGGCCTAGATCCCATAGCCTCTGTGCTCTGGCGCGACTGCTGGGAGGTTCCAACTGCTGGATTCCGCCCCTTTTTTATACTTTGGGCCCTGTGTGTGAGGCTCCTCCTGCCTGCCTCACTCCAAGCCCCTTGGTGATGTAGGTCCTCTGGTTTGAGGCCACATGTGCCGGTTGCCTCACCTTTTAGGTATGTGACCCCACTGGTGTGAGGACACTCCTGACTGGTTCCCATCCTCTTGTTGATGTGGGCCCTCTGGTGAGAGTCTGACCCTGGCTTGATTCCTCACACTTCTGGGAGGTGGGTCCTCTGCTGTGAGGTCACTCCTGCCTGTCTGGCACACGTCACCTTGGCCACATGGGCCCTCTGGTTGCAGTTGGAGCGTGCTGGGAGCCTCCTCCCGTCGGTTATGAGGGCCCTCTGGCATCAGGCCCTAACTGCTGGGCTCCCCACATTTTCTGATATGTGCCCACTGGTGCGATGACACTCCTGCCAGGTTCCCATCCCCATGCGGATTTGGGCCTTCTGTTCTGAGATGCCAACGGCTGGGTTGCTCACAGCGTCAGGATGTGGGCCCTCTGCTGTGAGCTCACTCTGGCATGCAACCCATACCCTCGGTGCTCTGGGCCACCTGCTTGGAGCTTCCAACTGCAGGATTCCTTACCTTTTTTCTTCTATGGGCCGTGTGTTGTGAGACACTTCCTGCCTGCCTCACTCTGAGCCCCTTGTTGATGTGGGTCTTCTGGTTTGAGGCCACATGTGGTGGGTTCCTCGCCTTTCAATGATGTGGCCCCACTGGAGTGAGAACACTCCTGCCTGGTTCCCATCCCCTTGGGGATGTGGGCCCTCTGGTGAGAGTCTCATCCTGGTTGGGTTCCTCAGAGTTTCGTAAGGTTGGCCCTCTGCCCTGAGGTCACTCCTGCCTGGCTGGCACACCCCGCCTTGGTGACGTCGGCCCTCTGGCGGCAGTTGGAGCGTGCTGGGAGCCTTCTCCTCTCGGTGATGAGGACATTCTGGTGTCAGGCCCTAACTGCTGGGTACCCACATTTTCTGATACGTGCTAAGTGGTGAGAGGACACTACTGCCAGGTACCCATCCCCATGCGGTTTTGGGCCTTCTTCTCTGGGGTCACAATGGCTGGGTTGCTCACAGTGTCAGGATGTGGCCCCTCTGCTGTGACTTCAATCCGGCATGGATCCCATTGCCTCGGTGCTCTGGGACAACTGCTTGGAGCTTCCAACTGCTGGATTCCCCACATTTTTTATTCTATGGGCCCTGCGTTGTGAGGCTAGTCCTCCGAGCCCCTTGGAGATGTGGGTCCTCTGGTTTAGGTCCTCTGGTTTAGGCCACATGTTCTGGGTTCCTCACCTTTCTATGATTTGGCCACACTGGTGTGAGGCCACTCCTGCCTGGATCCCATTCCCTTGGTGATGTGGGCCTTCTGTTGAGTGTCTTATCCTGGCTGGGTACTTCACCCTTCTGTGACGTAGACACTCTGCTGTGAGGTCACTGCTGCCTGGCTGGCGCACGTTACCTTGGCGACGTGGGCCCTCAGATGGGAGTTGGTGCCTGCTGGGAGTCTCCTCCCCTCGGTCATGAGGGCTCTCTGGCGTCAGGCCCTAACTCCTGGGCTCCCATACTCTTCTGATGTGTGCCCTCTGGTGGGAGTACACTCCTGCCAGGTTCCCAACCACATGGGAATGTGGGCCTTCTGCTCTGTGGTCCCAACCGCTGGGTTGTTCACAGTTTCGTGGTGAGGGCCCTCTGTTGTGAGTTCACACCCGCCGGGATCCCATAGCCTCGCTGCTCCTTGCCGCCTGCTGGGAGGTTCCAACTGCGGGATTCCTCAACTTTTTTATTTTATGGGCCCTCTGTTTGAGACACCTCCTGCCTGCCTCACTCTGAGCCCCTTGTTGATGTGGGTCCTCTGTTTTAGGCCATATGTTCTGGGTTCCTCACCTTTCTATGATTTGGCCACACTGGTGTGAGGCCACTCCTGCCTGGATCCCATTCCCTTGGTGATGTGAGCCCTCTGGTGAGAGATTTATCCTGGCTGGGTTCCTCCACCTTCTGTGACATAGGCCCTCTGCTGTGAGGTCATTCCTGCCTGGCTGATGCACGTCACGTTGGCGACGTGGGCCCTCAGTTGGGAGTTGGTGCCTGCTAGGAGTCTGCTTCCCTCTGTAATTAGGGCCGTCTGGCGTCAGGCCCTAAGTCCTGGGCTCCCAAAATTTTCTGATGTGTGCCCTGTGGTGCGAGTACACTCCTGCCAGGTTACCAACCCCATGGGAATGTGGGCCTTCTGTTCTGTGGTCCCAAAACCTGTGTTGTTCACAGTTTCATGATGAGGTCCGCCTGTTGTGAGTTCACACTGGCCGGGATCCCATAGCCTCGCTGTTCCTTGCCGCATGCTAGGAGGTTCCAACTGCGGGATTCCTCAACTTTTTTATTCTATGGGTCCTCTGTTTTGAGGCTCCTCCTGCCTGCCTCCCTCCCAGCCCCTTGGAGATGTGGGTCCTCTTGTTTAGGCCACATGTTCTGGGTTCCTCACCTTTCTATGATTTGGTCACACTGGTGTGAGGCCACTCCTGCCTGGCTTGCTCCCGTTGCCTTGGTGACGTCGGACCTCTGGTGGCAGTTGGAGCCTTCTTGTACCCTCCTCTCCAAGGTGATGAGGGCCCTCTTACGTCAGGCTCTAACTGCTGGGCTCCCCATGATTTCTGATGTGAGCCCAGTGATGCCAGGACACTCCTGTAAGGTTCCAATCCTCATGGGGATGTGGGCCTTCTGCTCTGTGGTCTCAACAACTGGGTTGCTCACAGCTTCGTTATGTTGGCACTCCGGTGTTAGTTCACTCAGGCCTAGATCCCATAGCTTCTGTGCTCTGGGCCGCCTGCTGGGAGGTTCCAACTGCTGGATTCCTCACCTTTCTTATACTTTGGGCCCTGTGTTGTGAGGATCCTCCTGCCTGCCTCACACCGAGCCACTTGGTGATGTAGGTCTTCTCGTTTGAGACCACGTGTGCCGTTTGCCTCACCTTTTAGGGATGTGGCCCTACTGGTGCGATGACACTCCTGCCAGGTTCCCATCCCCATGCAGATTTGGTCCTTCTGTTCTGAGGTCCCAGCGGCTGGGTTGCTCACAGTGTCAGGATGTGCGCCCTCTGCTGTGAGTTCACTCCGGCATGGATCCCATTGCCTCGGTGCCCTGGGACACCTGCTTGGAGCTTCCAACTGCTGGATTCCTCACCTTTTTTCTTCTATGGGCCCTGTGTTTTGAGACATCTCCTGCCTGACTCACTCCGAGCCCCTTTTTGATGTGGCTCTTCTGGTTTGAGGCCACATGTGCTGGGTTCCTCACCTTTGAATGATGTGGGCCCCCCTGGTGTGAGCACACTCCTGCCTGGTTCGCATCCCCTTGGGGATGTGGACCCTCTGGTGAGAGTCTGATCCTGCTTGGGTTCCTCACACTTCTGTGACCTCGGCCCTCTGCTCTGAGGTCACTCCTGCCGGGCTGGCACAACCCACCTTGGCAACGACGGCCCTCTGGCGGCAGTTGGAGTGTGCTGGGAGCCTTTTCCTCTCGGTGATGAGGACACTCTGGTATCAGGCCCTAACTGCTGGGTACCCACATTTTCTGATACGTGCTAAGTGGTGAGAGGACACTCCTGCCAGGTTCCCATCCCTATGCGGTTTTGGGCCTTCTTCTCTGGGGTCACAACTGCTGGGTTTCTCACAGTGTCAGGATGTGGCCCCTCTGCTGTGACTTCAATCTGGCATGGATCCCATAGCCTCGGTGCTCTGGGACAAGTGCTTGGAGCTTCCAACTGCTGGATTCCTCACATTTTTTATTCTATGGGCCCTGCGTTGTGAGGCTAGTCCTCCGAGCCCCTTGGAGATGTGGGTCCTCTGGTTTAGGTCCTCTGGTTTAGGCCACATGTTCTGGGTTCCTCACCTTTCTATGATTTGGCCACACTGGTGTGAGGCCACTCCTGCCTGGATCCCATTCCCTTGGTGATGTGGGCCTTCTGGTGAGAGTCTTATCCTGGCTGGGTACTTCACTCTTCTGTGACGTAGACACTCTGCTGTGAGGTCACTGCTGCCTGGCTTGCGCACATCACCTTGGCGACGTGGGCCCTCAGTTGGGAGTTGGTGCCTGCTGGGAGCCTCCTCTCCTCGGTGATGAGTGCCCTCTGGCGTCAGGTTCTAACTGCTGTGCTCCCCACGTTTTCTGATGTGAGCCCAGTGATGCCAGGACACTCCTGTAAGGTTCCCATCCCCATGGGCATGTGGGCCTTCTGCTCTGAGGTCCCAACGCCTGGGTTGCTTACAGTTTCATGGTGTTGGCTCTCTGGTGTTAGTTCACTAAGGCCTAGATCCCATAGCCTCTGTGCTCTGGGCACCCTGCTGCGTGGTTCGAACTGCTGGATTCCTCACCTTTTTTATTCTTTGTGCCCTGTTTTGTGAGGCTCCTGCTGCCTGCCTCACTCCACCCCGTTTGTGATGTAGGTCCTGTGGTTTGAGGTTACATGTGCCAGTTTCCTCACCTTTTAGTGATGTGGCCCCACTGGTGTGAGGACACTCCTGCCTGGTTCCCATCCCCTTGGTGATGTGGGCCCTCTGGTGAGAGTCTGATCCTGCCTGGATTCCTCACACTTCTGGGAGGTGGGCCCTCTTCTCTGAGGTCAATCCTGCCTGGGTGGCACACCGTGCCTTGGCGACATCGGCCCTCTGGTGGCAGTTGGAGCCTGCTGGGAGCCTCCTCCCCTTGGTGATGAAGGCGCTCTGGTGTCAGGCCCTAACTGCTGGCCTCCCGACATTTTCTGATGTGCGCCCACTGGTGCGATGACACTCCTGCCAGGTTCCCATCCCCATACGGATTTTGGCCTTCTGCTCTGTGGTTCCAACGCCTGGGTTGCTCACAATTTCATGACATAGGCTCTCTGGTGTTAGTTCACTCAGGCCGGGATCCCATAGCCTCTGTGCTCTGGGCCGCCTGCTGGAAGATTCGAACTGCTGGATACCTCACCTTTTTTCTTCTATGGGCACTGTGTTGTGAGACATCTCCTGCCTGACTCACTCCGAGCCCCTTTTTGATGTGGCTCTTCTGGTTTGAGGCCACATGTGCTGGGTTCCTCACCTTTCAATGATGTGGCCCCACTGGAGTGAGCACACTCCTGCCTTGTTCCCATCCCCTTGGTGATGTAGGCCCTCTGGTGAGAGTCTGATCCTGGTTGGGTTCCTCAAGCTTCTGTGAGCTTGGCCCTCTGCTCCAAGGTCACTCCAGCCTGGCTGGCACACCCCACCTTGGCGACGTCGGCCCTCTGGTGGCAGTTGGCACGTGCTGGGAGCCTCGTCCCCTCAGTGATGAGGGACCTTTTGCATCAGGCCCTAACTGCTGGATACCCTCATTGTCTAATACGTACTAAGTGGTGCGAGGACACTCCTGCCAGGTTCCCATCCCCATGGGGATGTGGGCCTTCTGCTCTGAGGTCCCAACGGCTGGGTTTCTCACAGTTTCATGATGTGAGCCCTCTGCTGTTAGTTCACTTTGGCCTGGATCCCATAGACTCCGTGTTCTGGGCCGCCAGCTGCAAGGTTCCAACTGCTGGATTCCTCACATTTTTTAATCTATGGGCCCTGTGTTGTTAGGCTAGTCCTGCCTTCCTCACTCCAAGCACCTTGGAGATGTGGTTCCTGTGGTTTAGGCCACATGTTCTGGGTTCCTCACCTTTCCATTATTTGGCCACACTGGTGTGATGATACTTCTGCCTAGTTCCGATCCCCTTGGTGATGTGGGCCCTCTGGTGAGAGTGTTATCCAGGCTGGGGTCCTCACCCGTCTGTGACGTATGCCCTCTGCTGTAAGGTCACTCATGCCTGGCTGGCGCACGTCACCTTGGCCACGTGGGCCCTCAGTTGGGAGTTGGTGCCTGCTGGGAGTCTGATCCCCTCGGTAATTAGGGCCGTCTGGCGTCAGGCCCTAACTCCTGGGCTCCCAAACATTTCTGATGTGTGCCCTGTGGTGCGAGTACACTCCTGCCAGGTTCCCAAAGCCATAGGATGTGGGCCTTCTCTTCTGTGGTCCCAACACCTGTGTTATTCACAGTTTCATGATGAGGGCCTTCTTTTGTGAGTTCACACCGGCCGGGATCCCATAGCCTCGCTGCTCCTTGCCGCATGCTAGGAGGTTCCAACTGCGGGATTCCTCACCTTTTTTATTCTATGGGTCCTCTGTTTTGAGGCTCCTCCTGCCTGCCTCCCTCCCAGCCCCTTGGAGATGTGGGTCCTCTTGTTTAGGCCACATGTTCTGGGTTCCTCACATTTCTATGATTTGGCCACACTGGTGTGAGGCCACTCCTGCCTGGCTTGCTCCCGTTGCCTTGGTGACGTCGGACCTCTGGTGGCAGTTGGAGCCTTCTTGTACGCTCCTCTCCAAGGTGATGAGGGCCCTCTTACGTCAGGTTCTAATGGCTGGGCTCCCCAAGATTTCTGATGTGAGCCCAGTGATGCCAGGACACTCTTGTAAGGTTCCAATCCTCATGGGGATGTGGGCCTTCTGCTCTGTGGTCGCAACGCCTGGGTTGCTCACAGTTTCCTTATGTTGCCACTCCGGTGTTAGTTCACTCAGGCCTAGATCCCATAGCCTCTGTGCTCTGGGCCGCCTGCTGGGAGGTTCCAACTGCTGGATTCCTCACCTTTCTTATACTTTGGGCCCTGTGTTTTGAGGCTCCTCCTGCCTGCCTCACACCGAGCCCCTTGGTGATGTAGGTCTTCTGGTTTGAGACCACGTGTGCCGTTTGCCTCACCTTTTAGGGATGTGGCCCTACTGGTTCGATGACTCTCCTGCCAGGTTCCCATCCCCATGCAGGTTTGGACCTTCTGTTCTGAGGTCCCAGCAGCTGGGTTGCTCACAGTGTCAGGATGAGCGCCCTCTGCTGTGAGTTCACTCCGGCATGGATCCCATTGCCTCGGTGCCCTGGGCCACCTGCTTGGAGCTTCCAACTGCTGGATTCCTCATCTTTTTTCTTCTATGGGCCCTGTGTTGTGAGACATCTCCTGCCTGACTCACTCCGAGCCCCTTTTTGATGTGGCTGTTCTGGTTTGAAGCCACATGTGCTGGGTTCCTCACCTTTCAATGATGTGGCCCCACTGGTGTGAGCACACTCCTGCCTGGTTCGCATCCACTTGGTGATGTGGACCCTCTGGTGAGAGTCTGATCCTGGTTGGGTTCCTCACACTTCTGTGAGCTTGGCCCTCTGCTCTGAGGTCATTCCTTCCTGGTGGGCACACGCCGCCGTGGCGACGTCGGCCCTCTGGTGGCAGTTGGAGCGGGCTGGGAGCCTCCTCCCCTCAGTGATGAGGGCCCTTTGGCGTCAGGCCCTAACTGCTGGGTACCCACATTTTCTAGTACGTACTAAGTGGTGCGAGGATACTCCTGCCAGGTTCCCATCCCCATGCGGATGTGGGCCTTCTGCTCTGAGGTCCCAACGGCTGGGTTGCTCACAGTTTCATGATGTGGGCCCTCTGCTGTGAGTTCAGTTCGGCCTGGATCCCATAGACTCCGTGCTCTGGGCCGCCTGCTACGAGGTTCCAACTGCTGGATTCCTCACATTTTTTAATCTATGGGCCCTGTGTTGTTAGGCTAGTCCTGCCTGCCTCACTCTGAGCACCTTGGAGATGTGGTTCCTGTGGTTTAGGCCACATGTTCTGGGTTCCTCACCTTTCCATTATTTGGCCACACTGGTGTGAGGATACTTCTGCCTGGTTCCGATCCCCTTGGTGATGTGGGCCCTCTGGTGAGAGTCTTATCCTGGCTGGGTTCCTCACCCTTCTGTGACATTTGCCCTCTTCTGTGAGGTAACTCCTGCCTGTCTTGCTCCCATTGCCTTGGTGACGTTGGCCATCTGGTGGCAGTTGGAGCCTGCTGGGAGCCTCCTCTCCTAGCTGATGAGGGCCCTCTGGCATCAGGCTCTAACTGCTGGGCAACCCACGTTTTCTGACTGAGCCCAGTGATGCCAGGACACTCCTGTAAGGTTCCCATCCCCATGCGGATGTGGGCCTTCTGCTCTGTGGTCCCATCGCCTGGGTTGCTCACAGTTTCGTGATGTTGGTTCTCTGGTGTTAGTTCACTCAGGCCTAGATCCCATAGCCTCTGTGCTCTGGCACGACTGCTGGGAGGTTCCAACTGCTGGATTCCGCCCCTTTTTTATACTTTGGGCCCTGTGTGTGAGGCTCCTCCTGCCTGCCTCACTCCAAGCCCCTTGGTGATGTAGGTCCTCTGGTTTGAGGCCACATGTGCCGGTTGCCTCACCTTTTAGGTATGTGACCCCACTGGTGTGAGGACACTCCTGACTGGTTCCCATCCTCTTGTTGATGTGGGCCCTCTGGTGAGAGTCTGACCCTGGCTTGATTCCTCACACTTCTGGGAGGTGGGTCCTCTGCTGTGAGGTCACTCCTGCTTGTCTGGCACACGTCACCTTGGCCACATGGGCCCTCTGGTTGCAGTTGGAGCGTGCTGGGAGCCTCCTCCCGTCGGTTATGAGGGCCCTCTGGCGTCAGGCCCTAACTGCTGGGCTCCCCACATTTTCTGATGTGTGCCCACTGGTGCGATGACACTCCTGCCAGGTTCCCATCCCCATGCGGATTTGGGCCTTCTGTTCTGAGGTGCCAACGGCTGGGTTGCTCACAGTGTCAGGATGTGGGCCCTCTGCTGTGAGTTCACTCCGGCATGCATCCCATACCCTCGGTGCTCTGGGCCACCTGCTTGGAGCTTCCAACTGCAGGATTCCTTACCTTTTTTCTTCTATGGGCCGTGTGTTGTGAGACACTTCCTGCATGCCTCACTCTGAGCCCCTTGTTGATGTGGGTCTTCTGGTTTGAGGCCACATGTGGAGGGTTCCTCGCCTTTCAATGATGTGGCCCCACTGGAGTGAGAACACTCCTGCCTGGTTCCCATCCCCTTGGGGATGTGGGCCCTCTGGTGAGAGTCTCATCCTGGTTGGGTTCCTCACAGTTTCGTAAGGTTGGCCCTCTGCCCTGAGGTCACTCCTGCCTGGCTGGCACACCCCGCCTTGGTGAGGTCGGCCCTCTGGAGGCAGTTGGAGCGTGCTGGGAGCCTTCTCCTCTCGGTGATGAGGACATTCTGGTGTCAGGACCTAACTGCTGGGTACCCACATTTTCTGATACGTGCTGAGTGGTGAGAGGACACTACTGCCAGGTACCCATCCCCATGCGGTTTTGGGCCTTCTTCTCTGGGGTCACAATGGCTGGGTTGCTCACAGTGTCAGGATGTGGCCCCTCTGCTGTGACTTCAATCCGGCATGGATCCCATTGCCTCGGTGCTCTGGGACAAGTGCTTGGAGCTTCCAACTGCTGGATTCCTCACATTTTTTATTCTATGGGCCCTGCGTTGTGAGGCTAGTCCTCCGAGCCCCTTGGAGATGTGGGTCCTCTGGTTTAGGTCCTCTGGTTTAGGCCACATGTTCTGGGTTCCTCACCTTTCTATGATTTGGCCACACTGGTGTGAGGCCACTCCTGCCTGGATCCCATTCCCTTGGTGATGTGGGCCTTCTGGTGAGTGTCTTATCCTGGCTGGGTACTTCACCCTTCTGTGACGTAGACACTCTGCTGTGAGGTCACTGCTGCCTGGCTGGCGCACGTCACCTTGGCGACGTGGGCCCTCAGCTGGGAGTTGGTGCCTGCTGGGAGTCTCCTCCCCTCGGTAATGAGGGCCCTCTTGCGTCAGGCCCTAACTCCTGGGCTCCCATACTCTTCTGATGTGTGCCCTCTGGTGGGAGTACACTCCTGCCAGGTTCCCAACCACATGGGAATGTGGGCCTTCTGCTCTGTGGTCCCAACCGCTGGGTTGTTCACACTTTCGTGATGAGGGCCCTCTGTTGTAAGTTCACACCGGCCGGGATCCCATAGCCTCGCTGCTCCTTGCCGCCTGCTGGGAGGTTCCAACTGCGGGATTCCTCAACTTTTTTATTTTATGGGCCCTCTGTTTGAGACACCTCCTGCCTGCCTCACTCTGAGCCCCTTGTTGATGTGGGTCCTCTGTTTTAGGCCATATATTCTGGGTTCCTCACCTTTCTATGATTTGGCCACACTGGTGTGAGGCCACTCCTGCCTGGATCCCATTCCCTTGGTGATGTGAGCCCACTGGTGAGAGACTTATCCTGGCTGGGTTCCTCCACCTTCTGTGACATAGGCCGTCTGCTGTGAGGTCATTCCTGCCTGGCTGATGCATGTCACGTTGGCGACGTGGGCCCTCAGTTGGGAGTTGGTGCCTGCTAGGAGTCTGCTTCCCTCTGTAATTAGGGCCGTCTGGCGTCAGGCCCTACGTCCTGGGATCCCAAAATTTTCTGATGTGTGCCCTGTGGTGCGAGTACACTCCTGCCAGGTTACCAACCCCATGGGAATGTGGGCCTTCTGTTCTGTGGTCCCAACACCTGTGTTGTTCACAGTTTCATGATGAGGACCGTCTGTTGTGAGTTCACACTGGCCGGGATCCCATAGCCTCGCTGTTCCTTGCCGCATGCTAGGAGGTTCCAACTGCGGGATTCCTCACCTTTTTTATTCTATGGGTCCTCTGTTTTGAGGCTCCTCCTGCCTGCCTCCCTCCCAGCACCTTGGAGATGTGGGTCCTCTTGTTTAGGCCACATGTTCTGGGTTCCTCACCTTTCTATGATTTGGTCACACTGGTGTGAGGCCACTCCTGCCTGGCTTGCTCCCGTTGCCTTGGTGACGTCGGACCTCTGGTGGCAGTTGGAGCCTTCTTGTACCCTCCTCTCCAAGGTGATTAGGGCCCTCTTACGTCAGGCTCTAACTGCTGGGCTCCCCATGATTTCTGATGTGAGCCCAGTGATGCCAGGACACTCCTGTAAGGTTCCAATCCTCATGGGGATGTGGGCCTTCTGCTCTGTGGTCTCAACAACTGGGTTGCTCACAGCTTCGTTATGTTGGCACTCCGGTGTTAGTTCACTCAGGCCTAGATCCCATAGCTTCTGTGCTCTGGGCCGCCTGCTGGGAGGTTCCAACTGCTGGATTCCTCACCTTTCTTATACTTTGGGCCCTGTGTTGTGAGGATCCTCCTGCCTGCCTCACACCGAGCCACTTGGTGATGTAGGTCTTCTCGTTTGAGACCACGTGTGCCGTTTGCCTCACCTTTTAGGGATGTGGCCCTACTGGTGCGATGACACTCCTGCCAGGTTCCCATCCCCATGCAGATTTGGACCTTCTGTTCTGAGGTCCCAGTGGCTGGGTTGCTCACAGTGTCAGGATGTGCGCCCTCTGCTGTGAGTTCACTCCGGCATGGATCCCATTGCCTCGGTGCCCTGGGCCACCTGCTTGGAGCTTCCAACTGCTGGATTCCTCACCTTTTTTCTTCTATGGGCCCTGTGTTGTGAGACATCTCCTGCCTGACTCACTCCGAGCCCCTTTTTGATGTGGCTGTTCTGGTTTGAAGCCACATGTGCTGGGTTCCTCACCTTTCAATGATGTGGCCCCACTGGTGTGAGCACACTCCTGCCTGGTTCGCATCCCCTTGGTGATGTGGACCCTCTGGTGAGAATCTGATCCTGGTTGGGTTCCTCACACTTCTGTGAGCTTGGCCCTCTGCTCTGAGGTCATTCCTTCCTGGTTGGCACACCCCACCGTGGCGACGTCGGCCCTCTGGTGGCAGTTGGAGCGGGCTGGGAGCCTCTTCCCCTCAGTGAGGAGGGCCCTTTGGCGTCAGGCCCTAACTGCTGGGTACCCACATTTTCTAGTACGTACTAAGTGGTGCGAGGATACTCCTGCCAGGTTCCCATCCCCATGCGGATGTGGGCCTTCTGCTCTGAGGTCCCAACGGCTGGGTTGCTCACAGTTTCATGATGTGAGCCCTCTGCTGTGAGTTCAGTTCGGCCTGGATCCCATAGACTCCGTGCTCTGGGCCGCCTGCTGCGGGGTTCCAACTGCTGGATTCCTCACATTTTTTAATCTATGGGCCCTGTGTTGTTAGGCTAGTCCTGCCTGCCTCACTCCGAGCACTTTGGAGATGTGGTTCCTGTGGTTTAGGCCACATGTTCTGGGTTCCTCACCTTTCCATGATTTGGCCACACTGGTGTGAGGATACTTCTGCCTGGTTCCGATCCCCTTGGTGATGTGGGCCCTCTGGTGAGAGTCTTATCCTGGCTGGGTTCCTCACCCTTCTGTGACATTTGCCCTCTTCTGTGATGTAACTCCTGCCTGTCTTGCTCCCATTTCCTTGGTGACGTCGGCCATCTGGTGGCAGTTGGAGCCTGCTGGGAGCCTCCTCTCCTAGCTGATGAGGGCCCTCTGGCATCAGGCTCTAACTGCTGGGCAACCCACGTTTTCTGACTGAGCCCAGTGATGCCAGGACACTCCTGTAAGTTTCCCATCCCCATGCGGATGTGGGCCTTCTGCTCTGTGGTCCCATCGCCTGGGTTGCTCACAGTTTCGTGATGTTGGTTCTCTGGTGTTAGTTCACTCAGGCCTAGATCCCATAGCCTCTGTGCTCTGGCGCGACTGCTGGGAGGTTCCAACTGCTGGATTCCGCCCCTTTTTTATACTTTGGGCCCTGTGTGTGAGGCTCCTCCTGCCTGCCTCACTCCAAGCCCCTTGGTGATGTAGGTCCTCTGGTTTGAGGCCACATGTGCCGGTTGCCTCACCTTTTAGGTATGTGACCCCACTGGTGTGAGGACACTCCTGACTGGTTCCCATCCTCTTGTTGATGTGGGCCCTCTGGTGAGAGTCTGACCCTGGCTTGATTCCTCACACTTCTGGGAGGTGGGTCCTCTGCTGTGAGGTCACTCCTGCCTGGGTGGCACATGTCACCTTGGCCACATGGGCCCTCTGGTTGCAGTTGGAGTGTGCTGGGAGCCTCCTCCCGTCGGTGATGAGGGCCCTCTGGCGTCAGGCCCTAACTGCTGGGCTCCCCACATTTTCTGATGTGTGCCCACTGGTGCGATGACACTCCTGCCAGGTTCCCATCCCCATGCGGATTTGGGCCTTCTGTTCTGAGGTGCCAACGGCTGGGTAGCTCACAGCGTCAGGACGTGGGCCCTCTGCTGTGAGTTCACTCCGGCATGCATCCCATACCCTCGGTGCACTGGGCCACCTGCTTGGAGCTTCCAACTGCAGGATTCCTTACCTTTTATCTTCTATGGGCCGTGTGTTGTGAGACACTTCCTGCCTGCCTCACTCTGAGCCCCTTGTTGATGTGGGTCTTCTGGTTTGAGGCCACATGTGGTGGGTTCCTCGCCTTTCAATGATGTGGCCCCACTGGAGTGAGAACACTCCTGCCTGGTTCCCATCCCCTTGGGGATGTGGGCCCTCTGGTGAGAGTCTCATCCTGGTTGGGTTCCTCAGAGTTTCGTAAGGTTGGCCCTCTGCCCTGAGGTCACTCCTGCCTGGCTGGCACACCCCGCCTTGGTGACGTCGGCCCTCTGGCGGCAGTTGGAGCGTGCTGGGAGCCTTCTCCTCTCGGTGATGAGGACATTCTGGTGTCAGGCCCTAACTGCTGGGTACCCACATTTTCTGATACGTGCTAAGTGGTGAGAGGACACTACTGCCAGGTACCCATCCCCATGCGGTTTTGGGCCTTCTTCTCTGGGGTCACAACGGCTGGGTTGCTCACAGTGTCAGGATGTGGCCCCTCTGCTGTGACTTCAATCCGGCATGGATCCCATTGCCTTGGTGCTCTGGGACAAGTGCTTGGAGCTTCCAACTGCTGGATTCCTCACATTTTTTATTCTATGGGCCCTGCGTTGTGAGGCTAGTCCTCCGAGCCCCTTGGAGATGTGGGTCCTCTGGTTTAGGCCACATGTTCTGGGTTCCTCACCTTTCTATGATTTGGCCACACTGGTGTGAGGCCACTCCTGCCTGGATCCCATTCCCTTGGTGATGTGGGCCTTCTGGTGAGAGTCTTATCCTGGCTGGGTACTTCACCCTTCTGTGACGTAGACACTCTGCTGTGAGGTCACTGCTGCCTGGCTGGCGCACGTCACCTTGGCGACGTGGGCCCTCAGCTGGGAGTTGGTGCCTGCTGGGAGTCTCCTCCCCTCGGTAATGAGGGCCCTCTGGCGTCAGGCCCTAACTCCTGGGCTCCCATACTCTTCTGATGTGTGCCCTCTGGTGGGAGTACACTCCTGCCAGGTTCCCAACCACATGGGAATATGGGCCTTCTGCTCTGTGGTCCCAACCGCTGGGTTGTTCACAGTTTCGTGATGAGGGCCCTCTGTTGTGAGTTCACACCGGCCGGGATCCCAGAGCCTCGCTGCTCCTTGCTGCCTGCTGGGAGGTTCCAACTGCGGGATTCCTCACCTTTTTTATTTTATGGGCCCTCTGTTTGAGACACCTCCTGCCTGCCTCACTCTGAGCCCCTTGTTGATGTGGGTCCTCTGGTTTAGGCCATATGTTCTGGGATCCTCACTTTTCTATGATTTGGCCATTCTGGTGTTAGGACACTCCTGCCTGGTTCTGATCCCCTTGGTGATGTGGGCCCTCTGGTGAGAGTCTTATCCTGGCTGGGTTCCCTCCCCTTCTGTGACGTAGGCCCTCTGCTGTGAGGTCACTCCTGCCTGGCTGACGCACGTCACCTTGGCGACGTGGGCCCTCAGTTGGGACTTGGTGCCTGCTGGGAGTCTCCTCCCCTCGGTAATGAGGGCCTTCTGGCGTCAGGCCCCAACTCCTGGGCTCCCAAAGTTTTCTGATGTGTGCCCTGTGGTGCGAGTACACTCCTGCCAGGTTACCAACCCCATGGGAATGTGGGCCTTCTGTTCTGTGGTCCCAACACCTGTGTTGTTCACAGTTTCATGATGAGGGCCCTCTGTTGTGAGTTCACACTGGCCGGGATCCCATAGCCTCGCTGCTCCTTGCCGCATGCTAGGAGGTTCCAACTGCGGGATTCCTCACCTTTTTTATTCTATGGGTCCTCTGTTTTGAGGCTCCTCCTGCCTGCCTCACTCCCAGCCTCTTGGAGATGTGGGTCCTCTTTTTTAGGCCACATGTTCTGGGTTCTTCGCCTTTCTATGATTTGGTCACACTGGTGTGAGGCCACTCCTGCCTGCATCCGATCCCCTTGGTGATGTGGGCCCTTTTGTAACAGTCTGATCCTGGCTGGGTTCCTTACTCTTCTGTGAGGTGGGACCTCTGCAGTGAGGTAACTCCTGCCTGGACTGCTCCCGTTGCCTTGGTGATGTCGGACCTCTGGTGGCAGTTGGAGCCTTCTTGTACACTCCTCTCCAAGGTGATGCGGGCCCTCTTGCATCAGGCTCTAACTGCTGGGCTCCCCACGTTTTCTGATGTGAGCCCAGTGATGCCAGGACACTCCTGTATGTTTCCAATTCTCATGGGGATGTGGGCCTTCTGCTCTGTGGTCGCAACGTCTGGGTTGCACAAAGTTTCGTTATGTTGGCACTCCGGTGTTAGTTCACTCAGGCCTAGATCCCATAGCCTCTGTGCCCTGGGCCACCTGCTGGGAGGTTCCAAGTGCTGGATTCCTCACCTTTCTTATACTTTGGGCCCTGTGTTGTGAGGCTCCTCCTGCCTGCCTCACACCGAGCCCCTTGGTGATGTAGGTCTTCTGGTTTGAGACCACGTGTGCCGTTTGCCTCAACTTTTAGGGATGTGGCCCTACTGGTGCGATGACACTCCTGCCAGGTTCCCATCCCCATGCAGATTTGGACCTTCTGTTCTGAGGTCCCAGCGGCTGGGTTGCTCACAGTGTCAGGATGTGGGCCCTCTGCTGTGAGTTCACTTCGGCATGGATCCCATACCCTCGGTGCCCTGGGCCACCTGCTTGGACCTTCCAACTGCTGGATTCCTCACCTTTTTTCTTCTATGGGCCCTGTGTTGTGAGACATCTCCTGCCTGACTCACTCCGAGCCCCCTTTTTATGTGGCTCTTTTAGTTTGAGGCCACATGTGCTGGGTGCCTCACCTTTCAATGATGTGGCCCCACTGTTATGAGCACACTCCTGCCTGGTTCGCATCCCCTTGGTGCTGTGGGCCCTCTGGTGAGAGTCTGATCCTGGTTGGGTTCCTCACACTTCCGTGAGTTTGGCCCTCTGCTCTTAGGTCACTCCTGCCTGGTTGGCACACCTCGCCTTGGCGACGTAGGCCCTCTGGTGGCATTTGGAACGTGCTGGGAGCCTCCTCCCCACAGTGATGAGGGCCCTTTGGCGTCAGGCCCTAACTGCTGGGTACTCACATTTTCTATTACGTACTAAGTGGTACTGGGACACTCCTGCCAGGTTCCCATCCCCATGGGGATGTGGGCCTTCTGCTCTGAGGTCCCAATGGCTGGGTTGCTCACAGTTTCATGATGTGGGCCCTGTGCTGTGAGTTCGCTTTGGCCTGGATCCCATAGACTCCGTGCTCTGGGCCGCTTGCTGCGAGGTTTCAACTGCTGGATTCCTCACATTTTTTAATCTATGGGCCCTGTGTTGTTAGGCTAGTCCTGCCTGCCTCACTCCGAGCACCTTGGAGAGGTGGGCCCTCTGGTGAGAGTCTCATCCTTGCTGGGTTCCTCACTCTCCTTTGAGGTGGGCCCTCTTCTGTGAGGTAACTCCTGCCTGGCTTGCTCCCGTTGCCTTGGTGACGTCGGCCATCTGGTGGCAGTTGGAGCCTGCTGGGAGCCTCCTCTCCTAGGTGATGAGGGCCCTCTGGCGTCAGGCTCTAAGTGCTGGCACCCCACGTTTTCTGACTGAGCCCAGTGATGCCAGGACACTCCTGTAAGTTCCCATCCCTATGGGGATGTGGGCCTTCTGCTCTGTGGTCCCAACGCCTGGGTTGCTCACAGTTTCGTGATGTTGGTTCTCTGGTGTTAGTTCACTCAGGCCTAGATCCCATAGCCTCTGTGCTCTGGGCCGCCTGCTGGGAGGTTCCAACTGCTGGATTCCTCACCTTTCTTATACTTCGTGCCCTGTGTTGTGAGGCTCCTCCTGCCTGCCTCACACCGAGCCCCTTGGTGATGTAGGTCTTCTGGTTTGAGACCACGTGTGCCGTTAGCCTCAACTTTTTGGGATGTGGCCCTACTGGTGCGATGACACTCCTGCCAGGTTCCCATCCCCATGCAGATTTGGACCTTCTGTTCTGAGGACCCAGCGGCTGGGTTGCTCACAGTGTCAGGATGTGCGCCCTCTATTGTGAGTTCACTCCGGCATGGATCCCATTGCCTCGGTGCCCTGGGCCACCTGCTTGGAGCTTCCAACTGCTGGATTCCTCACCTTTTTTCTTCTATGGGCCCTGTGTTGTGAGACATCTCCTGCCTGACTCACTCCGAGCCCCATTTTGATTTGGCTGTTCTGGTTTGAAGCCACATGTGCTGGGTTCCTCACCTTTCAATGATGTGGCCCCACTGGTGTGAGCACACTCCTGCCTGGTTCGCATCCCCTTGGTGATGTGGACCCTCTGGTGAGAGTCTGATCCTGGTTGGGTTCCTCACACTTCTGTGAGCTTGGCCCTCTTCTCTGAGGTCATTCCTTCCTGGCTGGCACACCCCGCCATGGCGACGTCGGCCCTCTGGTGGCAGTTGGAGCATGCTGGGAGCCTCCTCCCCTCAGTGATGAGGGCCCTTTGGTGTCAGGCCCTAACTGCTGGGTACCCACATATTCTAGTACGTACTAAGTGGTGCGAGGATACTCCTGCCAGGTTCCCATCCCCATGCGGATGTGGGCCTTCTGCTCTGAGGTCCCAACGGCTGGGCTGCTCACAGTTTCATGATGTGGGCCCTCTGCTGTGAGCTCACTTCGGCCTGGATCCCATAGACTCCGTGCTCTGGGCCACCTGCTGCGAGGTTCCAACTGCTGGATTCCTCACATTTTTTAATCTATGGGCCCTGTGTTGTTAGGCTAGTCCTGCCTGCCTCACTCCGAGCACCTTGGAGATGTGGTTCCTGTGGTTTAGGCCACATGTTCTGGGTTCCTCACCTTTCATTATTTGGCCACACTGGTGTGAGGATACTTTTACCTGGTTCCGATCCCCTTGGTGATGTGGGCCCTCTGGTGAGAGTCTTATACTGGCTGGGTTCCTCAACCTTCTGTGACGTTTGCCCTCTGCTGTGAGGTCACCCCTGCCTCGCGCTAGCGCACATCACCTTGGCGACGTGGGCCCTCAGTTGGGATTTGGTGCCTGCTGGGAGTTTCCTCCCTTCGGTAATGAGGGCCCTCTGGCGTCAGACCCTAATTCCTGGGCTCCCAAACTTTTCTGATGTGTGCCCTGTGGTGCGAGTACACTCCTGCCATGTTCCCAACCCCATGGGAATGTGGGCCTTCTGCTCTGTGGACACAACGCCTTGGTTGTTGACAGTTTCATGATGAGGGCCCTCTGTTGTGAGTTCACACCGGCCGGGATCCCATAGCCTCGCTGCTCCTTGCCACCGGCTGGGACGTTCCAACTGCGGGATTCCTCACCTTTTTTATTCTATGGGCCCTCTGTTTTGAGGCTACTCCTGCCTGCCTCCCTCGCAGACCCTTGGTGATGTGTGTCCTCTGGTTTGAGGCCACGTGTGTTGGGTCCCTCACCTTTCGATGATATGGCCCCAATGGTGTGAGGACACTCCTGCCTGGTTCACATCCCCTTGTTGTTGTGGGCCCTCTCCTGAAAGTCTGATCCTGGCTGGGTTCCTGACCCTTCTTTGAGGTGGGCCCTCTTCCTTGAGGTAACTCCTGCCTGGCTTGCTCCCATTGCCTTGGTGACGTCGGCCATCTGGTGGCAGTTGGAGCCTGCTGGGAGCCTCCTCTCCTAGCTGATGAGGGCCCTCTGGTATCAGGCTCTAACTGCTGGGCACCCCACGTTTTCTGACTGAGCCCAGTGATGCCAGGACACTCCTGTAAGGTTCCCATCCCCATGCGGATGTGGGCCTTCTGCTCTGTGGTCCCATCGCCTGGGATGCTCACAGTTTCGTGATGTTGGTTCTCTGGTGTTAGTTCACTCAGGCCTAGATCCCATAGCCTCTGTGCTCTGGCGCGACTGCTGGGAGGTTCCAACTGCTGGATTCCGCCCCTTTTTTATACTTTGGGCCCTGTGTGTGAGGCTCCTCCTGCCTGCCTCACTCCAAGCCCCTTGGTGATGTAGGTCCTCTGGTTTGAGGCCACATGTGCCGGTTGCCTCACCTTTTAGGTATGTGACCCCACTGGTGTGAGGACACTCCTGACTGGTTCCCATCCTCTTGTTGATGTGGGCCCTCTGGTGAGAGTCTGACCCTGGCTTGATTCCTCACACTTCTGGGAGGTGGGTCCTCTGCTGTGAGGTCACTCCTGCCTGGGTGGCACACGTCGCCTTGGCCACATGGGCCCTCTGGTTGCAGTTGGAGCGTGCTGGGAGCCTCCTCCCGTCGGTGATGAGGGCCCTCTGGCGTCAGGCCCTAACTGCTGGGCTCCCCACATTTTCTGATGTGTGCCCACTGGTGCGATGACACTCCTGCCAGGTTCCCATCCCCATGCGGATTTGGGCCTTCTGTTCTGAGGTGCCAACGGCTGGGTAGCTCACAGCGTCAGGATGTGGGCCCTCTGCTGTGAGTTCACTCCGGCATGCATCCCATACCCTCGGTGCTCTGGGCCACCTGCTTGGAGCTTCCAACTGCAGGATTCCTTACCTTTTTTCTTCTATGGGCCGTGTGTTGTGAGACACTTCCTGCCTGCCTCACTCTGAGCCCCTTGTTGATGTGGGTCTTCTGGTTTGAGGCCACATGTGGTGGGTTCCTCGCCTTTCAATGATGTGGCCCCACTGGAGTGAGAACACTCCTGCCTGGTTCCCATCCCCTTGGGGATGTGGGCTCTCTGGTGAGAGTCTCATCCTGGTTGGGTTCCTCAGAGTTTCGTAAGGTTGGCCCTCTGCCCTGAGGTCACTCCTGCCTGGCTGGCACACCCCGCCTTGGTGACGTCGGCCCTCTGGCGGCAGTTGGAGCGTGCTGGGAGCCTTCTCCTCTCGGTGATGAGGACATTCTGGTGTCAGGCCCTAACTGCTGGGTACCCACATTTTCTGATACGTGTTAAGTGGTGAGAGGACACTACTGCCAGGTACCCATCCCCATGCGGTTTTGGGCCTTCTTCTCTGGGGTCACAACGGCTGGGTTGCTCACAGTGTCAGGATGTGGCCCCTCTGCTGTGACTTCAATCCGGCATGGATCCCATTGCCTCGGTGCTCTGGGACAAGTGCTTGGAGCTTCCAACTGCTGGATTCCTCACATTTTTTATTCTATGGGCCCTGCGTTGTGAGGCTAGTCCTCCGAGCCCCTTGGAGATGTGGGTCCTCTGGTTTAGGCCACATGTTCTGGGTTCCTCACCTTTTTATGATTTGGCCACACTGGTGTGAGGCCACTCCTGCCTGGATCCCATTCCCTTGGTGATGTGGGCCTTCTGGTGAGAGTCTCACCCTGGCTGGGTACTTCACCCTTCTGTGACGTAGACACTCTGCTGTGAGGTCACTGCTGCCTGGCTGGTGCATGTCACCTTGGCGTCGTGGGCCCTCAGCTGGGAGTTGGTGCCTGCTGGGAGTCTTCTCCCCTCGGTAATGAGGGCCTTCTGGCGTAAGGCCCTAACTCCTGGGCTCCCATACTCTTCTGATGTGTGCCCTCTGTTGGGAGTACACTCCTGCCAGGTTCCCAACCCCATGGGAATGTGGGCCTTCTGCTCTGTGGTCCCAACCGCTGGATTGTTCACAGTTTCGTGATGAGGGCACTCTGTTGTGAGTTCACACCGCCCGGGATCCCATAGCCTCGCTGCTCCTTGCCGCCTGCTGGGAGGTTCCAACTGCGGCATACCTCACCTTTTTTATTTTATGGGCCCTCTGTTTGAGACACCTCCTGCCTGCCTCACTCTGAGCCCCTTGTTGATGTGGGTCCTCTGGTTTAGGCCATATGTTCTGGGTTCCTCACTTTTCTATGATTTGGCCATACTGGTGTGAGGCCACTCCTGCCTGGTTCTGATCCCCTTGGTGATGTGGGCCCTCTGGTGAGAGTCTTATCCTGGCTGGGTTCCTCCCCCTTCTGTGACGTAGGCCCTCTGCTGTGAGGTCACTCCTGCCTGGCTGACGCACGTCACCTTGGCGACGTGGGCCCTCAGTTGGGAGTTGGTGCCTGCTAGGAGTCTGCTCCCCTCCGTAATTAGGGCCGTCTGGCGTCAGGCCCTAACTCCTGGGCTCCCAAAATTTTCTGTTGTGTGCCCTGTGGTGCGAGTACACTCCTGCCAGGTTACCAACCCCATGGGAATTTGGGCCTTCTGTTCTGTGGTCCCAACCCCTATGTTGTTCACAGTTTCATGATGAGAGCCCTCTGTTGTGAGTTCACACTGGCCGGGATCCCATAGCCTCGCTGCTCCTTGCCGCATGCTAGGAGGTTCCAACTGCGGGATTCCTCATCTTTTTTATTCTATGGGTCCACTGTTTGGAGGCTCCTCCTGCCTGCCTCACTCCCAGCCCCTTGGAGATGTGGGTCCTCTTGTTTAGGCCACATGTTCTGGGTTCCTCACCTTTCTATGATTTGGCCACAGTGGTGTGAGGCCACTCCTGCCTGGCTTGCTCCCGTTGCCTTGGTGACGTCGGACCTCTGGTGGCAGTTGGAGCCTTCTTGTACCCTCCTCTCCAAGGTGATGAGGGCCCTCTTACGTCAGGCTCTAACTGCTGGGCTCCCCACGATTTCTGATGTGAGCCCAGTGATGCCAGGACACTCCTGTAAGGTTCCAATCCTCATGGGGATGTGGGCCTTCTGCTCTGTGGTCTCAACGTCTGGGTTGCTCACAGTTTCGTTATGTTGGCACTCCGGTGTTAGTTCACTCAGGCCTAGATCCCATAGCCTCTGTGCTCTGGGCCGCCTGCTGGGAGATTCCAACTGCTGGATTCCTCACCTTTCTTATACTTTGCGCCCTGTGTTGTGAGGCTCCTCCTGCCTGCCTCACACCGAGCCCCTTGGTGATGTAGGTCTTCTGGTTTGAGACCACGTGTGCCGTTTGCCTCACCTTTTATGGATGTGGCCCTACTGGTGCGATGACACTCCTGCCAGGTTCCCATCCCCATGCAGGTTTGGACCTTCTGTTCTGATGTCCCAGCGGCTGGGTTGCTCACAATGTCAGGATGTGCGCCCTCTGCTGTGAGTTCACTCCGGCATGGATCCCATTGCCTCGGTGCCCTGGGTCACCTGCTTGGAGCTTCCAACTGCTGGATTCCTAACCTTTTTTCTTCTATGGGCCCTGTGTTTTGAGACATCTCCTGCATGACTCACTCCGAGCTCCTTTTTGATGTGGCTGTTCTGGTTTGAAGCCACATGTGCTGGGTTCCTCACCTTTCAATGATGTGGCCCCACTGGTGTGAGCACACTCCTGCCTGGTTCGCATCCCCTTGGTGATGTGGACCCTCTGGTGAGAGTCTGATCCTGGTTGGGTTCCTCACACTTCTGTGAGCTTGGCCCTCTGCTCTGAGGTCATTCCTTCCTGGCTGGCACACTCAGCCGTGGCGACGTCGGCCCTCTGGTGGCAGTTGGAGCGGGCTGGGAACCTCCTCCCCTCAGTGATGAGGGCCCTTTGGCGTCAGGCCCTAACTGCTGGGTACCCACATTTTCTAGTATGTACTAAGTGGTGCGAGGATACTCCTGCCAGGTTCCCATCCACATGGGGATGTGGGCCTTCTGCTCTGAGGTCCCAACGGCTGGGTTGCTCACAGTTTCATGATGTGGGCCCTCTGCTGTGAGTTCAGTTCGGCCTGTATCCCATAGACTCCGTGCTCTGGGCCGCCTGCTGCGAGGTTCCAACTGCTGGATTTCTCACATTTTTTAATCTATGGGCCCTGTGTTGTTAGGCTAGTCCTGCCTGCCTCACTCCGAGCACCTTGGAGACGTGGTTCCTGTGGTTTAGGCCACATGTTCTGGGTTCCTCACCTTTCCATTATTTGGCCACACTGGTGTGAGGATACTTCTGCCTGGTTCCGATCCCCTTGGTGATGTGGGCCCTCTGGTGAGAGTCTTATCCTGGCTGGGTTCCTCACCCTTCTGTGACATTTGCCCTCTTCTGTGAGGTCACTCCTGCCTGGCTAGCGCACGTCACCTTGGCGACGTGGGGCCTCAGTTGGGATTTGGTGCCTGCTGGGAGTTTCCTCCCTTCGATAATGAGGGCTCTCTGGCGTCAGGCCCTAACTCCTGGGCTCCCAAACTTTTCTGATGTGTGCCCTGTGGTGCGAGTACACTCCTGCCAAGTTGCCATCCCCATGGGAATGTGGGCCTTCTGCTCTGTGGACTCAACGCCTGGGTTGTTCACAGTTTCATGATGAGGGCCCTCTGTTGTGAGTTCACACCGGCCGGGATCCCATAGCCTCGCTGCTCCTTGCCACCGGCTGGGACGTTCCAACTGCGGGATTCCTCACCTTTTTTATTCTATGGGCCCTCTGTTTTGAGGCTACTCCTGCCTGCCTCCCTCCCAGACCATTGGTGATGTGTGTCCTCTGGTTTGAGGCCACGTGTGTTGGGTCCCTCACCTTTCGATGATATGGCCCCAATGGTGTGAGGACACTCCTGCCTGGTTCACATCCCCTTGTTGTTGTGGGCCCTCTGCTGAAAGTCTGATCCTTGCTGGGTTCCTGACCCTTCTTTGAGGTGGGCCCTCTTCCTTGAGGTAACTCCTGCCTGGCTTGCTCCCATTGCCTTGGTGACGTCGGCCAACTGGTGGCAGTTGGAGCCTGCTGAGAGCCTCCTCTCCTAGGTGATGAGGGCCCTCTGGTATCAGGCTCTAACTGCTGGGCACCCCACGTTTTCTGACTGAGCCCAGTGATGCCAGGACACTCCTGTAAGGTTCCCATCCCCATGCGGATGTGGGCCTTCTGCTCTGTGGTCCCATCGCCTGGGTTGCTCACAGTTTCGTGATGTTGGTTCTCTGGTGTTAGTTCACTCAGGCCTAGATCCCATAGCCTCTGTGCTCTGGCGCGACTGCTGGGAGGTTCCAACTGCTGGATTCCGCCCCTTTTTTATACTTTGGGCCCTGTGTGTGAGGCTCCTCCTGCCTGCCTCACTCCAAGCCCCTTGGTGATGTAGGTCCTCTGGTTTGAGGCCACATGTGCCGGTTGCCTCACCTTTTAGGTATGTGACTCCACTGGTGTGAGGACACTCCTGACTGGTTCCCATCCTCTTGTTGATGTGGGCCCTCTGGTGAGAGTCTGACCCTGGCTTGATTCCTCACACTTCTGGGAGGTGGGTCCTCTGCTGTGAGGTCACTCCTGCCTGGGTGGCACATGTCGCCTTGGCCACATGGGCCCTCTGGTTGCAGTTGGAACGTGCTGGGAGCCTCCTCCCGTCGGTGATGAGGGCCCTCTGGCGTCAGGCCCTAACTGCTGGGCTCCCCACATTTTCTGATGTGTGCCCACTGGTGCGATGACACTCCTGCCAGGTTCCCATCCCCATGCGGATTTGGGCCTTCTGTTCTGAGGTGCCAACGGCTGGGTTGCTCACAGCGTCAGGATGTGGGCCCTCTGCTGTGAGTTCACCCCGGCATGCATCCCATACCCTCGGTGCTCTGGGCCACCTGCTTGGAGCTTCCAACTGCAGGATTCCTTACCTTTTTTCTTCTATGGGCCGTGTGTTGTGAGACACTTCCTACCTGCCTCACTCTGAGCCCCTTGTTGATGTGGGTCTTCTGGTTTGAGGCCACATGTGGTGGGTTCCTCGCCTTTCAATGATGTGGCCCCACTGGAGTGAGAACACTCCTGCCTGGTTCCCATCCCCTTGGGGATGTGGGCCCTCTGGTGAGAGTCTCATCCTGGTTGGGTTCCTCAGAGTTTCGTAAGGTTGGCCCTCTGCCCTGAGGTCACTCCTGCCTGGCTGGCACACCCCGCCTTGGTGACGTCGGCCCTCTGGCGGCAGTTGGAGCGTGCTGGGAGCCTTCTCCTCTCGGTGATGAGGACATTCTGGTGTCAGGCCCTAACTGCTGGGTACCCACATTTTCTGATACGTGTTAAGTGGTGAGAGGACACTACTGCCAGGTACCCATCCCCATGCGGTTTTGGGCCTTCTTCTCTGGGGTCACAACGGCTGGGTTGCTCACAGTGTCAGGATGTGGCCCCTCTGCTGTGACTTCAATCCGGCATGGATCCCATTGCCTTGGTGCTCTGGGACAAGTGCTTGGAGCTTCCAACTGCTGGATTCCTCACATTTTTTATTCTATGGGCCCTGCGTTGTGAGTCTAGTCCTCCGAGCCCCTTGGAGATGTGGGTCCTCTGGTTTTGGTCCTCTGGTTTAGGCCACATGTCCTGGGTTCCTCACCTTTCTATGATTTGGCCACACTGGTGTGAGGCCACTCCTGCCTGGATCCCATTCCCTTGGTGATGTGGGCCTTCTGGTGAGAGTCTTATCCTGGCTGGGTACTTCACCCTTCTGTGACGTAGACACTCTGCTGTGAGGTCACTGCTGCCTGGCTGGCGCACGTCACCTTGGCGACGTGGGCCCTCAGCTGGGAGTTGGTGCCTGCTGGGAGTCTCCTCCCCTCGGTAATGAGGGCCCTCTGGCGTCAAGCCCTAACTCCTGGGCTCCCATACTCTTCTGATGTGTGCCCTCTGGTGGGAGTACACTCCTGCCAGGTTCCCAACCACATGGGAATATGGGCCTTCTGCTCTCTGGTCCCAACCGCTGGGTTGTTCACAGTTTCGTGATGAGGGCCCTCTGTTGTGAGTTCACACCGGCCGGGATCCCAGAGCCTCGCTGCCCCTTGCCCCCTGCTGGGAGGTTCCAACTGCGGGATTCCTCACCTTTTTTATTTTATGGGCCCTCTGTTTGAGACACCTCCTGCCTGCCTCACTCTGAGCCCCTTGTTGATGTGGGACCTCTGGTTTAGGCCATATGTTCTGGGTTCCTCACTTTTCTATGATTTGGCCATACTGGTGTGTGGCCACTCCTGCCTGGTTCTGATCCCCTTGGTGATGTGGGCCCTCTGGTGAGAGTCTTATCCTGGCTGGGTTCCTCCCCCTTCTGTGACGTAGGCCCTCTGCTGTGAGGTCACTCCTGCCTGGCTGACGCACGTCACCTTGGCGACGTGGGCCCTTAGTTGGGACTTGGTGCCTGCTGGGAGTCTCCTCCCCTCGGTCATGAGGGCCTTCTGGCGTCAGGCCCCAACTCCTGGGCTCCCAAAGTTTTCTGATGTGTGCCCTGTGGTGCAAGTACACTCCTGCCAGGTTACCAACCCCATGGGAATGTGGGCCTTCTGTTCTGTGGTCCCAACACCTTTGTTGTTCACAGTTTCATGGTGAGGGCCCTCTGTTGTGAGTTCACACTGGCCGGGATCCCATAGCCTCGCTGCTCCTTGCCGCATGCTAGGAGGTTCCAACTGCGGGATTCCTCACCTTTTTTATTCTATGGGTCCTCTGTTTTGAGGCTCCTCCTGCCTGCCTCACTCCCAGCCTCTTGGAGATGTGGGTCCTCTTTTTTAGGCCACATGTTCTGGGTTCTTCGCCTTTCTATGATTTGGTCACACTGGTGTGAGGCCACTCCTACCTGCATCCGATCCCCTTGGTGATGTGGGCCCTCTTGTGACAGTCTGATCCTGGCTGGGTTCCTTACTCTTCTGTGAGGTGTGACCTCTGCTGTGAGGTAACTCCTGCCTGGATTGCTCCCGTTGTCTTGGTGATGTCGGACCTCTGGTGGCAGTTGGAGCCTTCTTGTACACTCCTCTCCAAGGTGATGCGGGCCCTCTTGCGTCAGGCTCTAACTGCTGGGCTCCCCACGATTTCTGATGTGAGCCCAGTGATGCCAGGACACTCCTGTATGTTTCCAATTCTCATGGGGATGTGGGCCTTCTGCTCTGTGGTCGCAACGTCTGGGTTGCACAAAGTTTCGTTATGTTGGCACTCCGGTGTTAGTTCACTCAGGCCTAGATCCCATAGCCTCTGTGCCCTGGGCCACCTGCTGGGAGGTTCCAAGTGCTGGATTCCTCACCTTTCTTATACTTTGGGCCCTGTGTTGTGAGGCTCCTCCTGCCTGCCTCACACCGAGCCCCTTGGTGATGTAGGTCTTCTGGTTTGAGACCACGTGTGCCGTTTGCCTCAACTTTTTGGGATGTGGCCCTACTGGTGCGATGACACTCCTGCCAGGTTCCCATCCCCATGCAGATTTGGACCTTCTGTTCTGAGGTCCCAGCGGCTGGGTTGCTCACAGTGTCAGGATGTGGGCCCTCTGCTGTGAGTTCACTTCGGCATGGATCCCATACCCTCGGTGCCCTGGGCCACCTGCTTGGACCTTCCAACTGCTGGATTCCTCACCTTTTTTCTTCTATGGGCCCTGTGTTGTGAGACATCTCCTGCCTGACTCACTCCGAGCCCCCTTTTTATGTGGCTCTTTTGGTTTGAGGCCACATGTGCTGGGTGCCTCACCTTTCAATGATGTGGCCCCACTGTTATGAGCACACTCCTGCCTGGTTCGCATCCCCTTGGTGCTGTGGGCCCTCTGGTGAGAGTCTGATCCTGGTTGGGTTCCTCACACTTCTGTGAGTTTGGCCCTCTGCTCTGAGGTCATTCTTTCCTGGCTGGAACACCCAGCCGTGGCGATGTCGGCCCTCTGGTGGCAGTTGGAGCGGGCTGGGAGCCTCCTCCCCTCAGTGATGAGGGCCCTTTGGTGTCAGGCCCTAACTGCTGGGTACCCACATTTTCTAGTACGTACTAAGTGGTGCGAGGATAGTCCTGCCAGGTTCCCATCCACATGGGGATGTGGGCTTTCTGCTCTGAGGTCCCAACGGCTGGGTTGCTCACAGTTTCATGATGTGGGCCCTCTGCTGTGAGTTCACTTCGGCCTGGATCCCATAGACTCCGTGCTCTGGGCGGCCTGCTGAGAGGTTCCAACTGCTGGATTCCTCACATTTTTTAATCTATGGGCCCTGTGTTGTTAGGCTAGTCCTGCCTGCCTCACTCCGAGCACCTTGGAGATATGGTTCCTGTGGTTTAGGCCACATGTTGTGGGTTCCTCACCTTTCCATTATTTGGCCACACTGGTGTGAGGATACTTCTGCCTGGTTCCGATCCCCTTGGTGATGTGGGCCCTCTGGTGAGAGTCTTATCCTGGCTGGGCTCCTCACCCTTCTGTGACATTTGCCCTCTTCTGTGAGGCCACTCCTGCCTGGCTAGCGCACGTCACCTTGGCAACGTGGGCCCTCAGTTGGGATTTGGTGCCTGCTGGGAGTTTCCTCCCTTCGGCAATGAGGGCCCTCTGGCGTCAGGCCCTAACTCCTGGGCTCCCAAACTTTTCTGATGTGTGCCCTGTGGTGCGAGTACACTCCTGCCAAGTTGCCAACCCCATGGGAATATGGGCCTTCTGCTCTGTGGACTCAACACCTGGGTTGTTCACAGTTTCATGATGAGGGCCCTCTGTTGTGAGTTCACACCGGCCGGGATCCCATAGCCTCGCTGCTCCTTGCCACCGGCTGGGACGTTCCAACTGCGGGATTCCTCACCTTTTTTATTCTATGGGCCCTCTGTTTTGAGGCTACTCCTGCCTGCCTCCCTCGCAGACCCTTGGTGATGTGTGTCCTCTGGTTTGAGGCCACGTGTGTTGGGTCCCTCACCTTTCGATGATATGGCCCCAATGGTGTGAGGACACTCCTGCCTGGTTCACATCCCCTTGTTGTTGTGGGCCCTCTGGTGAAAGTCTGATCCTTGCTGGGTTCCTGACCCTTCTTTGAGGTGGGCCCTCTTCTGTGAGGTAACTCCTGCCTGGCTTGCTCCCATTGCCTTGGTGACGTCGGCCATCTGGTGGCAGTTGCAGCCTGCTGGGAGCCTCCTCTCCTAGGTGATGAGGGCCCTCTGGCATCAGGCTCTAACTGCTGGGCACCCCACGTTTTCTGACTGAGCCCAGTGATGCCAGGACACTCCTGTAAGGTTCCCATCCCCATGCGGATGTGGGCCTTCTGCTCTGTGGTCCCATCGCCTGGGTTGCTCACAGTTTCGTGATGTTGGTTCTCTGGTGTTAGTTCACTCAGGCCTAGATCCCATAGCCTCTGTGCTCTGGCGCGACTGCTGGGAGGTTTCAACTGCTGGATTCCGCCCCTTTTTTATACTTTGGGCCCTGTGTGTGAGGCTCCTCCTGCCTGCCTCACTCCAAGCCCCTTGGTGATGTAGGTCCTCTGGTTTGAGGCCACATGTGCTGGTTGCCTCACCTTTTAGGTATGTGACCCCACTGGTGTGAGGACACTCCTGACTGGTTCCCATCCTCTTGTTGATGTGGGCCCTCTGGTGAGAGTCTGACCCTGGCTTGATTCCTCACACTTCTGGGAGGTGGGTCCTCTGCTGTGAGGTCACTCCTGCCTGGGTGGCACATGTCGCCTTGGCCACATGGGCCCTCTGGTTGCAGTTGGAACGTGCTGGGAGCCTCCTCCCGTCGGTGATGAGGGCCCTCTGGCGTCAGGCCCTAACTGCTGGGCTCCCCACATTTTCTGATGTGTGCCCACTGGTGCGATGACACTCCTGCCAGGTTCCCATCCCCATGCGGATTTGGGCCTTCTGTTCTGAGGTGCCAACGGCTGGGTTGCTCACAGCGTCAGGATGTGGGCCCTCTGCTGTGAGTTCACCCCGGCATGCATCCCATACCCTCGGTGCTCTGGGCCACCTGCTTGGAGCTTCCAACTGCAGGATTCCTTACCTTTTTTCTTCTATGGGCCGTGTGTTGTGAGACACTTCCTACCTGCCTCACTCTGAGCCCCTTGTTGATGTGGGTCTTCTGGTTTGAGGCCACATGTGGTGGGTTCCTCCCCTTTCAATGATGTGGCCCCACTGGAGTGAGAACACTCCTGCCTGGTTCCCATCCCCTTGGGGATGTGGGCCCTCTGGTGAGAGTCTCATCCTGGTTGGGTTCCTCAGAGTTTCGTAAGGTTGGCCCTCTGCCCTGAGGTCACTCCTGCCTGGCTGGCACACCCCGCCTTGGTGACGTCGGCCCTCTGGCGGCAGTTGGAGCGTGCTGGGAGCCTTCTCCTCTCGGTGATGAGGACATTCTGGTGTCAGGCCCTAACTGCTGGGTACCCACATTTTCTGATACGTGTTAAGTGGTGAGAGGACACTACTGCCAGGTACCCATCCCCATGCGGTTTTGGGCCTTCTTCTCTGGGGTCACAACGGCTGGGTTGCTCACAGTGTCAGGATGTGGCCCCTCTGCTGTGACTTCAATCCGGCATGGATCCCATTGCCTTGGTGCTCTGGGACAAGTGCTTGGAGCTTCCAACTGCTGGATTCCTCACATTTTTTATTCTATGGGCCCTGCGTTGTGAGGCTAGTCCTCCGAGCCCCTTGGAGATGTGGGTCCTCTGGTTTTGGTCCTCTGGTTTAGGCCACATGTCCTGGGTTCCTCACCTTTCTATGATTTGGCCACACTGGTGTGAGGCCACTCCTGCCTGGATCCCATTCCCTTGGTGATGTGGGCCTTCTGGTGAGAGTCTTATCCTGGCTGGGTACTTCACCCTTCTGTGACGTAGACACTCTGCTGTGAGGTCACTGCTGCCTGGCTGGCGCACGTCACCTTGGCGACGTGGGCCCTCAGCTGGGAGTTGGTGCCTGCTGGGAGTCTCCTCCCCTCGGTAATGAGGGCCCTCTGGCGTCAAGCCCTAACTCCTGGGCTCCCATACTCTTCTGATGTGTGCCCTCTGGTGGGAGTACACTCCTGCCAGGTTCCCAACCACATGGGAATATGGGCCTTCTGCTCTCTGGTCCCAACCGCTGGGTTGTTCACAGTTTCGTGATGAGGGCCCTCTGTTGTGAGTTCACACCGGCCGGGATCCCAGAGCCTCGCTGCCCCTTGCCCCCTGCTGGGAGGTTCCAACTGCGGGATTCCTCACCTTTTTTATTTTATGGGCCCTCTGTTTGAGACACCTCCTGCCTGCCTCACTCTGAGCCCCTTGTTGATGTGGGACCTCTGGTTTAGGCCATATGTTCTGGGTTCCTCACTTTTCTATGATTTGGCCATACTGGTGTGTGGCCACTCCTGCCTGGTTCTGATCCCCTTGGTGATTTGGGCCCTCTGGTGAGAGTCTTATCCTGGCTGGGTTCCTCCCCCTTCTGTGACGTAGGCCCTCTGCTGTGAGGTCACTCCTGCCTGGCTGACGCACGTCACCTTGGCGACGTGGGCCCTTAGTTGGGACTTGGTGCCTGCTGGGAGTCTCCTCCCCTCGGTCATGAGGGCCTTCTGGCGTCAGGCCCCAACTCCTGGGCTCCCAAAGTTTTCTGATGTGTGCCCTGTGGTGCAAGTACACTCCTGCCAGGTTACCAACCCCATGGGAATGTGGGCCTTCTGTTCTGTGGTCCCAACACCTTTGTTGTTCACAGTTTCATGGTGAGGGCCCTCTGTTGTGAGTTCACACTGGCCGGGATCCCATAGCCTCGCTGCTCCTTGCCGCATGCTAGGAGGTTCCAACTGCGGGATTCCTCACCTTTTTTATTCTATGGGTCCTCTGTTTTGAGGCTCCTCCTGCCTGCCTCACTCCCAGCCTCTTGGAGATGTGGGTCCTCTTTTTTAGGCCACATGTTCTGGGTTCTTCGCCTTTCTATGATTTGGTCACACTGGTGTGAGGCCACTCCTACCTGCATCCGATCCCCTTGGTGATGTGGGCCCTCTTGTGACAGTCTGATCCTGGCTGGGTTCCTTACTCTTCTGTGAGGTGGGACCTCTGCTGTGAGGTAACTCCTGCCTGGATTGCTCCCGTTGTCTTGGTGATGTCGGACCTCTGGTGGCAGTTGGAGCCTTCTTGTACACTCCTCTCCAAGGTGATGCGGGCCCTCTTGCGTCAGGCTCTAACTGCTGGGCTCCCCACGATTTCTGATGTGAGCCCAGTGATGCCAGGACACTCCTGTATGTTTCCAATTCTCATGGGGATGTGGGCCTTCTGCTCTGTGGTCGCAACGTCTGGGTTGCACAAAGTTTCGTTATGTTGGCACTCCGGTGTTAGTTCACTCAGGCCTAGATCCCATAGCCTCTGTGCCCTGGGCCACCTGCTGGGAGGTTCCAAGTGCTGGATTCCTCACCTTTCTTATACTTTGGGCCCTGTGTTGTGAGGCTCCTCCTGCCTGCCTCACACCGAGCCCCTTGGTGATGTAGGTCTTCTGGTTTGAGACCACGTGTGCCGTTTGCCTCAACTTTTAGGGATGTGGCCCTACTGGTGCGATGACACTCCTGCCAGGTTCCCATCCCCATGCAGATTTGGACCTTCTGTTCTGAGGTCCCAGTGGCTGGGTTGCTCACAGTGTCAGGATGTGGGCCCTCTGCTGTGAGTTCACTTCGGCATGGATCCCATACCCTCGGTGCCCTGGGCCACCTGCTTGGACCTTCCAACTGCTGGATTCCTCACCTTTTTTCTTCTATGGGCCCTGTGTTGTGAGACATCTCCTGCCTGACTCACTCCGAGCCCCCTTTTTATGTGGCTCTTTTGGTTTGAGGCCACATGTGCTGGGTGCCTCACCTTTCAATGATGTGGCCCCACTGTTATGAGCACACTCCTGCCTGGTTCGCATCCCCTTGGTGCTGTGGGCCCTCTGGTGAGAGTCTGATCCTGGTTGGGTTCCTCACACTTCTGTCAGTTTGGCCCTCTGCTCTGAGGTCATTCTTTCCTGGCTGGAACACCCAGCCGTGGCGATGTCGGCCCTCTGGTGGCAGTTGGAGCGGGCTGGGAGCCTCCTCCCCTCAGTGATGAGGGCCCTTTGGTGTCAGGCCCTAACTGCTGGGTACCCACATTTTCTAGTACGTACTAAGTGGTGCGAGGATAGTCCTGCCAGGTTCCCATCCACATGGGGATGTGGGCTTTCTGCTCTGAGGTCCCAACGGCTGGGTTGCTTACAGTTTCATGATGTGGGCCCTCTGCTGTGAGTTCACTTCGGCCTGGATCCCATAGACTCCGTGCTCTGGGCGGCCTGCTGAGAGGTTCCAACTGCTGGATTCCTCACATTTTTTAATCTATGGGCCCTGTGTTGTTAGGCTAGTCCTGCCTGCCTCACTCCGAGCACCTTGGAGATATGGTTCCTGTGGTTTAGGCCACATGTTGTGGGTTCCTCACCTTTCCATTATTTGGCCACACTGGTGTGAGGATACTTCTGCCTGGTTCCGATCCCCTTGGTGATGTGGGCCCTCTGGTGAGAGTCTTATCCTGGCTGGGCTCCTCACCCTTCTGTGACATTTGCCCTCTTCTGTGAGGCCACTCCTGCCTGGCTAGCGCACGTCACCTTGGCAACGTGGGCCCTCAGTTGGGATTTGGTGCCTGCTGGGAGTTTCCTCCCTTCGGCAATGAGGGCCCTCTGGCGTCAGGCCCTAACTCCTGGGCTCCCAAACTTTTCTGATGTGTGCCCTGTGGTGCGAGTACACTCCTGCCAAGTTGCCAACCCCATGGGAATGTGGGCCTTCTGCTCTGTGGACTCAACACCTGGGTTGTTCACAGTTTCATGATGAGGGCCCTCTGTTGTGAGTTCACACCGGCCGGGATCCCATAGCCTCGCTGCTCCTTGCCACCGGCTGGGACGTTCCAACTGCGGGATTCCTCACCTTTTTTATTCTATGGGCCCTCTGTTTTGAGGCTACTCCTGCCTGCCTCCCTCGCAGACCCTTGGTGATGTGTGTCCTCTGGTTTGAGGCCACGTGTGTTGGGTCCCTCACCTTTCGATGATATGGCCCCAATGGTGTGAGGACACTCCTGCCTGGTTCACATCCCCTTGTTGTTGTGGGCCCTCTGGTGAAAGTCTGATCCTTGCTGGGTTCCTGACCCTTCTTTGAGGTGGGCCCTCTTCTGTGAGGTAACTCCTGCCTGGCTTGCTCCCATTGCCTTGGTGACGTCGGCCATCTGGTGGCAGTTGCAGCCTGCTGGGAGCCTCCTCTCCTAGGTGATGAGGGCCCTCTGGCATCAGGCTCTAACTGCTGGGCACCCCACGTTTTCTGACTGAGCCCAGTGATGCCAGGACACTCCTGTAAGGTTCCCATCCCCATGCGGATGTGGGCCTTCTGCTCTGTGGTCCCATCGCCTGGGTTGCTCACAGTTTCGTGATGTTGGTTCTCTGGTGTTAGTTCACTCAGGCCTAGATCCCATAGCCTCTGTGCTCTGGCGCGACTGCTGGGAGGTTCCAACTGCTGGATTCCGCCCCTTTTTTATACTTTGGGCCCTGTGTGTGAGGCTCTTCCTGCCTGCCTCACTCCAAGCCCCTTGGTGATGTAGGTCCTCTGGTTTGAGGCCACATGTGCCGGTTGCCTCACCTTTTAGGTATGTGACCCCACTGGTGTGAGGACACTCCTGACTGGTTCCCATCCTCTTGTTGATGTGGGCCCTCTGGTGAGAGTCTGACCCTGGCTTGATTCCTCACACTTCTGGGAGGTGGGTCCTCTGCTGTGAGGTCACTCCTGCCTGGCTGGCACACGTCGCCTTGGCCACATGGGCCCTCTGGTTGCAGTTGGAGCGTGCTGGGAGCCTCCTCCCGTCGGTGATGAGGGCCCTCTGGCGTCAGGCCCTAACTGCTGGGCTCCCCACATTTTCTGATGTGTGCCCACTGGTGCGATGACACTCCTGCCAGGTTCCCATCCCCATGCGGATTTGGGCCTTCTGTTCTGAGTTGCCAACGGCTGGGTTGCTCACAGCGTCAGGATGTGGGCCCTCTGCTGTGAGTTCACTCCGGCATGCATCCCATACCCTCGGTGCTCTGGGCCACCTGCTTGGAGCTTCCAACTGCAGGATTCCTTACCTTTTTTCTTCTATGGGCCGTGTGTTGTGAGACACTTCCTGCATGCCTCACTCTGAGCCCCTTGTTGATGTGGGTCTTCTGGTTTGAGGCCACATGTGGTGGGTTCCTCGCCTTTCAATGATGTGGCCCCACTGGAGTGAGAACACTCCTGCCTGGTTCCCATCCCCTTGGGGATGTGGGCCCTCTGGTGAGAGTCTCATCCTGGTTGGGTTCCTCAGAGTTTCGTAAGGTTGGCCCTCTGCCCTGAGGTCACTCCTGCCTGGCTGGCACACCCCGTCTTGGTGACGTCGGCCCTCTGGCGGCAGTTGGAGCGTGCTGAGAGCCTTCTCCTCTCGGTGATGAGGACATTCTGGTGTCAGGCCCTAACTGCTGGGTACCCACATTTTCTGATACGTGTTAAGTGGTGAGAGGACACTACTGCCAGGTACCCATCCCCATGCGGTTTTGGGCCTTCTTCTCTGGGGTCACAACGGCTGGGTTGCTCACAGTGTCAGGATGTGGCCCCTCTGCTGTGACTTCAATCCAGCATGGATCCCATTGCCTCGGTGCTCTGGGACAAGTGCTTGGAGCTTCCAACTGCTGGATTCCTCACATTTTTTATTCTATGGGCCCTGCGTTTTGAGGCTAGTCCTCCGAGCCCTTTGGAGATGTGGGTCCTCTGGTTTAGGTCCTCTGGTTTAGGCCACATGTTCTGGGTTCCTCACCTTTCTATGATTTGGCCACACTGGTGTGAGGCCACTCCTGCCTGGATCCCATTCCCTTGGTGATGTGGGCCTTCTGGTGAGAGTCTTATCCTGGCTGGGTACTTCACCCTTCTGTGACGTAGACACTCTGCTGTGAGGTCACTGCTACCTGGCTGGCGCACGTCACCTTGGCGACGTGGGCCCTCAGCTGGGAGTTGGTGCCTGCTGGGAGTCTCCTCCCCTCGGTAATGAGGGTCCTCTGGCATCAGGCCCTAACTCCTGGGCTCCCATACTCTTCTGATGTGTGCCCTCTGGTGGGAGTACACTCCTGCCAGGTTCCCAACCACATGGGAATATGGGCCTTCTGCTCTGTGGTTCCAACCGCTGGGTTGTTCACAGTTTCCTGATGAGGGCCCTCTGTTGTGAGTTCACACCGGCCGGGATCCCATAGCCTCGCTGCTCCTTGCCGCCTGCTGGGAGGTTCCAACTGCGGGATTCCTCACCTTTTTTATTTTATGGGCCCTCTGTTTGAGACACCTCCTACCTGCCTCACTCTGAGCCCCTTGTTGATGTGGGTCCTCTGGTTTAGGCCATATGTTCTGGGTTCCTCACTTTTCTATGATTTGGCCATACTGGTGTGAGGCCACTCCTGCCTGGTTCTGATCCCCTTGGTGATGTGGGCCCTCTGGTGAGAGTCTTATCCTGGCTGGGTTCCTCCCCCTTCTGTGACGTAGGCCCTCTGCTGTGAGGTCACTCCTGCCTGGCTGACGCACGTCACCTTGGCGACGTGGGCCCTCAGTTGGGACTTGGTGCCTGCTGGGAGTCTCCTCCCCTCGGTAATGAGGGCCTTCTGGCGTCAGGCCCCAACTCCTGGGCTCCCAAAGTTTTCTGATGTGTGCCCTGTGGTGCGAGTACACTCCTGCCAGTTTACCAACCCCATGGGAATGTGGGCCTTCTGTTCTGTGGTCCCAACACCTATGTTGTTCACAGTTTCATGATGAGGGCCCTCTGTTGTGAGTTCACACTGGCCGGGATCCCATAGCCTCGCTGCTCCTTGCCGCATGCTAGGAGGTTCCAACTGCGGGATTCCTCACCTTTTTTATTTTATGGGTTCACTGTTTGGAGGCTCCTCCTGCCTGCCTCACTCCCAGCCCCTTGGAGATGTGGGTCCTCTTGTTTAGGCCACATGTTCTGGGTTCCTCACCTTTCTATGATTTGGCCACAGTGGTGTGAGGCCACTCCTGCCTGGCTTGCTCCCGTTGCCTTGGTGACGTCGGACCTCTGGTGGCAGTTGGAGCCTTCTTGTACCCTCCTCTCCAAGGTGATGAGGGCCCTCTTACGTCAGGCTCTAACTTCTGGGCTCCCCACGATTTCTGATGTGAGCCCAGTGATGCCAGGACACTCCTGTAAGGTTCCAATCCTCATGGGGATGTGGGCCTTCTGCTCTGTGGTCTCAACGTCTGGGTTGCTCACAGTTTCGTTATGTTGGCACTCCGGTGTTAGTTCACTCAGGCCTAGATCCCATAGCCTCTGTGCTCTGGGCCGCCTGCTGGGAGGTTCCAACTGCTGGATTCCTCACCTTTCTTATACTTTGGGCCCTGTGTTGTGAGGCTCCTCCTGCCTGCCTCACACCGAGCCCCTTGGTGATGTAGGTCTTCTGGTTTGAGACCACGTGTGCCGTTTGCCTCACCTTTTAGGGATGTGGCCCTACTGGTGCGATGACACTCCTGCCAGGTTCCCATCCCCATGCAGGTTTGGACCTTCTGTTCTGAGGTCCCAGCGGCTGGGTTGCTCACAGTGTCAGGATGTGCGCCCTCTGCTGTGAGTTCACTCCGGCATGGATCCCATTGCCTCGGTTCCCTGGGCCACCTGCTTGGAGCTTCCAACTGCTGGATTCCTCACCTTTTTTCTTCTATGGGCCCTGTGTTGTGAGACATCTCCTGCCTGACTCACTCCGAGCCCCTTTTTGATGTGGCTGTTCTGGTTTGAAGCCACATGTGCTGGGTTCCTCACCTTTCAATGATGTGGCCCCACTGGTGTGAGCACACTCCTGCCTGGTTCGCATCCCCTTGGTGATGTGGACCCTCTGGTGAGAGTCTGATCCTGGTTGGGTTCCTCACACTTCTGTGAGTTTGGCTCTCTGCTCTGAGGTCATTCCTTCCTGGCTGGAACACCCAGCCGTGGCGACGTCGGCCCTCTGGTGGCAGTTGGAGTGGGCTGGGAGCCTCCTCCCCTCAGTGATGAGGGCCCTTTGGTGTCAGGCCCTAACTGCTGGGTACCCACATTTTCTAGTACGTACTAAGTGGTGCGAGGATAGTCCTGCCAGGTTCCCATCCACATGGGGATGTGGGCCTTCTGCTCTGAGGTCCCAACGGCTGGGTTGCTCACAGTTTCATGATGTGGGCCCTCTGCTGTGAGTTCACTTCGGCCTGGATCCCATAGACTCCGTGCTCTGGGCCGCCTGCTGCGAGGTTCCAACTGCTGGATTCCTCACATTTTTTAATCTATGGGCCCTGTGTTGTTAGGCTAGTCCTGCCTGCCTCACTCCGAGCACCTTGGAGATGTGGTTCCTGTGGTTTAGGCCACATGTTCTGGGTTCCTCACCTTTCCATTATTTGGCCACACTGGTGTGAGGATACTTCTGCCTGGTTCCGATCCCCTTGGTGATGTGGGCCCTCTGGTGAGAGTCTTATCCTGGCTGGGTTCCTCACCCTTCTGTGACATTTGCCCTCTTCTGTGAGGTCACTCCTGCCTGGCTAGCGCACGTCACCTTGGCGACGTGGGCCCTCAGTTGGGATTTGGTGCCTGCTGGGAGTTTCCTCCTTTCGGTAATGAGGGCCCTCTGGCGTCAGGCCCTAACTCCTGGGCTCCCAAACTTTTCTGATGTGTGCCCTGTGGTGCGAGTACACTCCTGCCAAGTTGCCAACCCCATGGGAATGTGGGCCTTCTGCTCTGTGGACTCAACGCCTGGGTTGTTCACAGTTTCATGATGAGGGCCCTCTGTTGTGAGTTCACACCGGCCGGGATCCCATAGCCTCGCTGCTCCTTGCCACTGGCTGGGACGTTCCAACTGCGGGATTCCTCACCTTTTTTCATTCTATGGGCCCTCTGTTTTGAGGCTACTCCTGCCTGCCTCCCTCGCAGACCCTTGGTGATGTGTGTCCTCTGGTTTGAGGCCACGTGTGTTGGGTCCCTCACCTTTCGATGATATGGCCCCAATGGTGTGAGGACACTCCTGCCTGGTTCACATCCCCTTGTTGTTGTGGGCCCTCTGGTGAAAGTCTGATCCTTGCTGGGTTCCTGACCCTTCTTTGAGGTGGGCCCTCTTCTGTGAGGTAACTCCTGCCTGGCTTGCTCCCATTGCCTTGGTGACGTCGGCCATCTGGTGGCAGTTGGAGCCTGCTGGGAGCCTCCTCTCCTAGGTGATGAGGGCCCTCTGGCATCAGGCTCTAACTGCTGGGCACCCCACGTTTTCTGACTGAGCCCAGTGATGCCAGGACACTCCTGTAAGGTTCCCATCCCCATGCGGATGTGGGCCTTCTGCTCTGTGGTCCCATCGCCTTGGTTGCTCACAGTTTCGTGATGTTGGTTCTCTGGTGTTAGTTCACTCAGGCCTAGATCCCATAGCCTCTGTGCTCTGGCACGACTGCTGGGAGGTTCCAACTGCTGGATTCCGCCCCTTTTTTATACTTTGGGCCCTGTGTGTGAGGCTCCTCCTGCCTGCCTCACTCCAAGCCCCTTGGTGATGTAGGTCCTCTGGTTTGAGGCCACATGTGCCGGTTGCCTCACCTTTTAGGTATGTGACCCCACTGGTGTGAGGACACTCCTGACTGGTTCCCATCCTCTTGTTGATGTGGGCCCTCTGGTGAGAGTCTGACCCTGGCTTGATTCCTCACACTTCTGGGAGGTGGGTCCTCTGCTGTGAGGTCACTCCTGCCTGGGTGGCACATGTCGCCTTGGCCACATGGGCCCTCTGGTTGCAGTTGGAGCGTGCTGGGAGCCCCCTCCCGTCGGTGATGAGGGCCCTCTGGCGTCAGGCCCTAACTGCTGGGCTCCCCACATTTTCTGATGTGTGCCCACTGGTGCGATGACACTCCTGCCAGGTTCCCATCCCCATGCGGATTTGGGCCTTCTGTTCTGAGGTGCCAACGGCTGGGTTGCTCACAACGTCAGGATGTGGGCCCTCTGCTGTGAGTTCACTCCGGCATGCATCCCATACCCTCGGTGCTCTGGGCCACCTGCTTGGAGCTTCCAACTGCAGGATTCCTTACCTTTTTTCTTCTATGGGCCGTGTGTTGTGAGACACTTCCTGCATGCCTCACTCTGAGCCCCTTGTTGATGTGGGTCTTCTGGTTTGAGGCCACATGTGGTGGGTTCCTCGCCTTTCAATGATGTGGCCCCACTGGAGTGAGAACACTCCTGCCTGGTTCCCATCCCCTTGGGGATGTGGGCCCTCTGGTGAGAGTCTCATCCTGGTTGGGTTCCTCAGAGTTTCGTAAGGTTGGCCCTCTGCCCTGAGGTCACTCCTGCCTGGCTGGCACACCCCGCCTTGGTGACGTCGGCCCTCTGGCGGCAGTTGGAGCGTGCTGGGAGCCTTCTCCTCTCGGTGATGAGGACATTCTGGTGTCAGGCCCTAACTGCTGGGTACCCACATTTTCTGATACGTGTTAAGTGGTGAGAGGACACTACTGCCAGGTACCCATCCCCATGCGGTTTTGGGCCTTCTTCTCTGGGGTCACAACGGCTGGGTTGCTCACAGTGTCAGGATGTGGCCCCTCTGCTGTGACTTCAATCCGGCATGGATCCCATTGCCTCGGTGCTCTGGGACAAGTGCTTGGAGCTTCCAACTGCTGGATTCCTCACATTTTTTATTCTATGGGCCCTGCGTTGTGAGGCTAGTCCTCCGAGCCCCTTGGAGATGTGGGTCCTCTGGTTTAGGTCCTCTGGTTTAGGCCACATGTTCTGGGTTCCTCACCTTTCTATGATTTGGCCACACTGGTGTGAGGCCACTCCTGCCTGGATCCCATTCCCTTGGTGATGTGGGCCTTCTGGTGAGAGTCTTATCCTGGCTGGGTACTTCACCCTTCTGTGACGTAGACACTCTGCTGTGAGGTCACTGCTGCCTGGCTGGCGCACGTCACCTTGGCGACGTGGGCCCTCAGCTGGGAGTTGGTGCCTGCTGGGAGTCTCCTCCCCTCGGTAATGAGGGTCCTCTGGCGTCAGGCCCTAACTCCTGGGCTCCCATACTCTTCTGATGTGTGCCCTCTGGTGGGAGTACACTCCTGCCAGGTTCCCAACCACATGGGAATATGGGCCTTCTGCTCTGTGGTCCCAACCGCTGGGTTGTTCACAGTTTCCTGATGAGGGCCCTCTGTTGTGAGTTCACACCGGCCGGGATCCCATAGCCTCGCTGCTCCTTGCCGCCTGCTGGGAGGTTCCAACTGCGGGATTCCTCACCTTTTTTATTTTATGGGCCCTCTGTTTGAGACACCTCCTGCCTGCCTCACTCTGAGCCCCTTGTTGATGTGGGTCCTCTGGTTTAGGCCATATGTTCTGGGTTCCTCACTTTTCTATGATTTGGCCATACTGGTGTGAGGCCACTCCTGCCTGGTTCTGATCCCCTTGGTGATGTGGGCCCTCTGGTGAGAGTCTTATCCTGGCTGGGTTCCTCCCCCTTCTGTGACGTAGGCCCTCTGCTGTGAGGTCACTCCTGCCTGGCTGACGCACGTCACCTTGGCGACGTGGGCACTCAGTTGGGACTTGGTGCCTGCTGGGAGTCTCCTCCCCTCGGTAATGAGGGCCTTCTGGCGTCAGGCCCCAACTCCTGGGCTCCCAAAGTTTTCTGATGTGTGCCCTGTGGTGCGAGTACACTCCTGCCAGGTTACCAACCCCATGGGAATGTGGGCCTTCTGTTCTGTGGTCCCAACACCTATGTTGTTCACAGTTTCATGATGAGGGCCCTCTGTTGTGAGTTCACACTGGCCGGAATCCCATAGCCTCGCTGCTCCTTGCCGCATGCTAGGAGGTTCCAACTGCGGGATTCCTCACCTTTTTTATTCTATGGGTCCACTGTTTGGAGGCTCCTCCTGCCTGCCTCACTCCCAGCCCCTTGGAGATGTGGGTCCTCTTGTTTAGGCCACATGTTCTGGGTTCCTCACCTTTCTATGATTTGGCCACAGTGGTGTGAGGCCACTCCTGCCTGGCTTGCTCCCGTTGCCTTGGTGACGTCGGACCTCTGGTGGCAGTTGGAGCCTTCTTGTACCCTCCTCTCCAAGGTGATGAGGGCCCTCTTACGTCAGGCTCTAACTGCTGGGCTCCCCACGATTTCTGATGTGAGCCCAGTGATGCCAGGACACTCCTGTAAGGTTCCAATCCTCATGGGGATGTGGGCCTTCTGCTCTGTGGTCTCAACGTCTGGGTTGCTCACAGTTTCGTTATGTTGGCACTCCGGTGTTAGTTCACTCAGGCCTAGATCCCATAGCCTCTGTGCTCTGGGCCGCCTGCTGGGAGGTTCCAACTGCTGGATTCCTCACCTTTCTTATACTTTGGGCCCTGTGTTGTGAGGCTCCTCCTGCCTGCCTCACACCGAGCCCCTTGGTGATGTAGGTCTTCTGGTTTGAGACCACGTGTGCCGTTTGCCTCACCTTTTAGGGATGTGGCCCTACTGGTGCGATGACACTCCTGCCAGGTTCCCATCCCCATGCAGGTTTGGACCTTCTGTTCTGAGGTCCCAGCGGCTGGGTTGCTCACAGTGTCAGGATGTGCGCCCTCTGCTGTGAGTTCACTCCGGCATGGATCCCATTGCCTCGGTGCCCTGGGCCACCTGCTTGGAGCTTCCAACTGCTGGATTCCTCACCTTTTTTCTTCTATGGGCCCTGTGTTGTGAGACATCTCCTGCCTGACTCACTCCGAGCCCCTTTTTGATGTGGCTGTTCTGGTTTGAAGCCACATGTGCTGGGTTCCTCACCTTTCAATGATGTGGCCCCACTGGTGTGAGCACACTCCTGCCTGGTTCGCATCCCCTTGGTGATGTGGACCCTCTGGTGAGAGTCTGATCCTGGTTGGGTTCCTCACACTTCTGTGAGTTTGGCTCTCTGCTCTGAGGTCATTCCTTCCTGGCTGGAACACCCAGCCGTGGCGACGTCGGCCCTCTGGTGGCAGTTGGAGTGGGCTGGGAGCCTCCTCCCCTCAGTGATGAGGGCCCTTTGGTGTCAGGCCCTAACTGCTGTGTACCCACATTTTCTAGTACGTACTAAGTGGTGCGAGGATAGTCCTGCCAGGTTCCCATCCACATGGGGATGTGGGCCTTCTGCTCTGAGGTCCCAACGGCTGGGTTGCTCACAGTTTCATGATGTGGGCCCTCTGCTGTGAGTTCACTTCGGCCTGCATCCCATAGACTCCGTGCTCTGGGCCGCCTGCTGCGAGGTTCCAACTGCTGGATTCCTCACATTTTTTAATCTATGGGCCCTGTGTTGTTAGGCTAGTCCTGCCTGCCTCACTCCGAGCACCTTGGAGATGTGGTTCCTGTGGTTTAGGCCACATGTTCTGGGTTCCTCACCTTTCCATTATTTGGCCACACTGGTGTGAGGATACTTCTGCCTGGTTCCGATCCCCTTGGTGATGTGGGCCCTCTGGTGAGAGTCTTATCCTGGCTGGGCTCCTCACCCTTCTGTGACATTTGCCCTCTTCTGTGAGGTCACTCCTGCCTGGCTAGCGCACGTCACCTTGGCGACGTGGGCCCTCAGTTGGGATTTGGTGCCTGCTGGGAGTTTCCTCCTTTCGGTAATGAGGGCCCTCTGGCGTCAGGCCCTAACTCCTGGGCTCCCAAACATTTCTGATGTGTGCCCTGTGGTGCGAGTACACTCCTGCCAAGTTGCCAACCCCATGGGAATGTGGGCCTTCTGCTCTGTGGACTCAACGCCTGGGTTGTTCACAGTTTCATGATGAGGGCCCTCTGTTGTGAGTTCACACTGGCCGGGATCCCATAGCCTCGCTGCTCCTTGCCACCGGCTGGGACGTTCCATCTGCGGAATTCCTCACCTTTTTTATTCTATGGGCCCTCTGTTTTGAGGCTACTCCTGCCTGCCTCCCTCGCAGACCCTTGGTGATGTGTGTCCTCTGGTTTGAGGCCACGTGTGTTGGGTCCCTCACCTTTCGATGATATGGCCCCAATGGTGTGAGGACACTCCTGCCTGGTTCACATCCCCTTGTTGTTGTGGGCCCTCTGGTGAAAGTCTGATCCTTGCTGGGTTCCTGACCCTTCTTTGAGGTGGGCCCTCTTCTGTGAGGTAACTCCTGCCTGGCTTGCTCCCATTGCCTTGGTGACGTCGGCCATCTGGTGGCAGTTGGAGCCTGCTGGGAGCCTCCTCTCCTAGGTGATGAGCGCCCTCTGGCATCAGGCTCTAACTGCTGGGCACCCCACGTTTTCTGACTGAGCCCAGTGATGCCAGGACACTCCTGTAAGGTTCCCATCCCCATGCGGATGTGGGCTTCTGCTCTGTGGTCCCATCGCCTGGGTTGCTCACAGTTTCGTGATGTTGGTTCTCTGGTGTTAGTTCACTCAGGCCTAGATCCCATAGCCTCTGTGCTCTGGCGCGACTGCTGGGAGGTTCCAACTGCTGGATTCCGCCCCTTTTTTATACTTTGGGCCCTGTGTGTGAGGCTCCTCCTGCCTGCCTCACTCCAAGCCCCTTGGTGATGTAGGTCCTCTGGTTTGAGGCCACATGTGCTGGTTGCCTCACCTTTTAGGTATGTGACCCCACTGGTGTGAGGACACTCCTGACTTGTTCCCATCCTCTTGTTGATGTGGGCCCTCTGGTGAGAGTCTGACCCTGGCTTGATTCCTCACACTTCTGGGAGGTGGGTCCTCTGCTGTGAGGTCACTCCTGCCTGGGTGGCACATGTCGCCTTGGCCACATGGGCCCTCTGGTTGCAGTTGGAGCGTGCTGGGAGCCTCCTCCCGTCGGTGATGAGGGCCCTCTGGCGTCAGGCCCTAACTGCTGGGCTCCCCACATTTTCTGATGTGTGCCCACTGGTGCGATGACACTCCTGCCAGGTTCCCATCCCCATGCGGATTTGGGCCTTCTGTTCTGAGGTGCCAACGGCTGGGTTGCTCACAGTGTCAGGATGTGGGCCCTCTGCTGTGAGTTCACTCCGGCATGCATCCCATACCCTCGGTGCTCTGGGCCACCTGCTTGGAGCTTCCAACTGCAGGATTCCTTACCTTTTTCCTTCTATGGGCCGTGTGTTGTGAGACACTTCCTGCATGCCTCACTCTGAGCCCCTTGTTGATGTGGGTCTTCTGGTTTGAGGCCACATGTGGTGGGTTCCTCGCCTTTCAATGATGTGGCCCCACTGGAGTGAGAACACTCCTGCCTGGTTCCCATCCCCTTGGGGATGTGGGCCCTCTGGTGAGAGTCTCATCCTGGTTGGGTTCCTCAGAGTTTCGTAAGGTTGGCCCTCTGCCCTGAGGTCACTCCTGCCTGGCTGGCACACCCCGTCTTGGTGACGTCGGCCCTCTGGCGGCAGTTGGAGCGTGCTGAGAGCCTTCTCCTCTCGGTGATGAGGACATTCTGGTGTCAGGCCCTAACTGCTGGGTACCCACATTTTCTGATACGTGTTAAGTGGTGAGAGGACACTACTGCCAGGTACCCATCCCCATGCGGTTTTGGGCCTTATTCTCTGGGGTCACAACGGCTGGGTTGCTCACAGTGTCAGGATGTGGCCCCTCTGCTGTGACTTCAATTCAGCATGGATCCCATTGCCTCGGTGCTCTGGGACAAGTGCTTGGAGCTTCCAACTGCTGGATTCCTCACATTTTTTATTCTATGGGCCCTGCGTTTTGAGGCTAGTCCTCCGAGCCCTTTGGAGATGTGGGTCCTCTGGTTTAGGTCCTCTGGTTTAGGCCACATGTTCTGGGTTCCTCACCTTTCTATGATTTGGCCACACTGGTGTGAGGCCACTCCTGCCTGGATCCCATTCCCTTGGTGATGTGGGACTTCTGGTGAGAGTCTTATCCTGGCTGGGTACTTCACCCTTCTGTGACGTAGACACTCTGCTGTGAGGTCACTGCTACCTGGCTGGCGCACGTCACCTTGGCGACGTGGGCCCTCAGCTGGGAGTTGGTGCCTGCTGGGAGTCTCCTCCCCTCGGTAATGAGGGTCCTCTGGCGTCAGGCCCTAACTCCTGGGCTCCCATACTCTTCTGATGTGTGCCCTCTGGTGGGAGTACACTCCTGCCAGGTTCCCAACCACATGGGAATATGGGCCTTCTGCTCTGTGGTCCCAACCGCTGGGTTGTTCACAGTTTCCTGATGAGGGCCCTCTGTTGTGAGTTCACACCGGCCGGGATCCCATAGCCTCGCTGCTCCTTGCCGCCTGCTGGGAGGTTCCAACTGCGGGATTCCTCACCTTTTTTATTTTATGGGCCCTCTGTTTGAGACACCTCCTACCTGCCTCACTCTGAGCCCCTTGTTGATGTGGGTCCTCTGGTTTAGGCCATATGTTCTGGGTTCCTCACTTTTCTATGATTTGGCCATACTGGTGTGAGGCCACTCCTGCCTGGTTCTGATCCCCTTGGTGATGTGGGCCCTCTGGTGAGAGTCTTATCCTGGCTGGGTTCCTCCCCCTTCTGTGACGTAGGCCCTCTGCTGTGAGGTCACTCCTGCCTGGCTGACGCACGTCACCTTGGCGACGTGGGCCCTCAGTTGGGACTTGGTGCCTGCTGGGAGTCTCCTCCCCTCGGTAATGAGGGCCTTCTGGCGTCAGGCCCCAACTCCTGGGCTCCCAAAGTTTTCTGATGTGTGCCCTGTGGTGCGAGTACACTCCTGCCAGTTTACCAACCCCATGGGAATGTGGGCCTTCTGTTCTGTGGTCCCAACACCTATGTTGTTCACAGTTTCATGATGAGGGCCCTCTGTTGTGAGTTCACACTGGCCGGGATCCCATAGCCTCGCTGCTCCTTGCCGCATGCTAGGAGGTTCCAACTGCGGGATTCCTCACCTTTTTTATTTTATGGGTTCACTGTTTGGAGGCTCCTCCTGCCTGCCTCACTCCCAGCCCCTTGGAGATGTGGGTCCTCTTGTTTAGGCCACATGTTCTGGGTTCCTCACCTTTCTATGATTTGGCCACAGTGGTGTGAGGCCACTCCTGCCTGGCTTGCTCCCGTTGCCTTGGTGACGTCGGACCTCTGGTGGCAGTTGGAGCCTTCTTGTACCCTCCTCTCCAAGGTGATGAGGGCCCTCTTACGTCAGGCTCTAACTGCTGGGCTCCCCACGATTTCTGATGTGAGCCCAGTGATGCCAGGACACTCCTGTAAGGTTCCAATCCTCATGGGGATGTGGGCCTTCTGCTCTGTGGTCTCAACGTCTGGGTTGCTCACAGTTTCGTTATGTTGGCACTCCGGTGTTAGTTCACTCAGGCCTAGATCCCATAGCCTCTGTGCTCTGGGCCGCCTGCTGGGAGGTTCCAACTGCTGGATTCCTCACCTTTCTTATACTTTGGGCCCTGTGTTGTGAGGCTCCTCCTGCCTGCCTCACACCGAGCCCCTTGGTGATGTAGGTCTTCTGGTTTGAGACCACGTGTGCCGTTTGCCTCACCTTTTATGGATGTGGCCCTACTGGTGCGATGACACTCCTGCCAGGTTCCCATCCCCATGCAGGTTTGGACCTTCTGTTCTGAGGTCCCAGCGGCTGGGTTGCTCACAGTGTCAGGATGTGCGCCCTCTGCTGTGAGTTCACTCCGGCATGGATCCCATTGCCTCGGTGCCCTGGGCCACCTGCTTGGAGCTTCCAACTGCTGGATTCCTCACCTTTTTTCTTCTATGGGCCCTGTGTTGTGAGACATCTCCTGCCTGACTCACTCCGAGCCCCTTTTTGATGTGGCTGTTCTGGTTTGAAGCCACATGTGCTGGGTTCCTCACCTTTCAATGATGTGGCCCCACTGGTGTGAGCACACTCCTGCCTGGTTCGCATCCCCTTGGTGATGTGGACCCTCTGGTGAGAGTCTGATCCTGGTTGGGTTCCTCACACTTCTGTGAGTTTGGCTCTCTGCTCTGAGGTCATTCCTTCCTGGCTGGAACACCCAGCCGTGGCGACGTCGGCCCTCTGGTGGCAGTTGGAGTGGGCTGGGAGCCTCCTCCCCTCAGTGATGAGGGCCCTTTGGTGTCAGGCCCTAACTGCTGGGTACCCACATTTTCTAGTACGTACTAAGTGGTGCGAGGATAGTCCTGCCAGGTTCCCATCCACATGGGGATGTGGGCCTTCTGCTCTGAGGTCCCAACGGCTGGGTTGCTCACAGTTTCATGATGTGGGCCCTCTGCTGTGAGTTCACTTCGGCCTGGATCCCATAGACTCCGTGCTCTGGGCCGCCTGCTGCGAGGTTCCAACTGCTGGATTCCTCACATTTTTTAATCTATGGGCCCTGTGTTGTTAGGCTAGTCCTGCCTGCCTCACTCCGAGCACCTTGGAGATGTGGTTCCTGTGGTTTAGGCCACATGTTCTGGGTTCCTCACCTTTCCATTATTTGGCCACACTGGTGTGAGGATACTTCTGCCTGGTTCCGATCCCCTTGGTGATGTGGGCCCTCTGGTGAGAGTCTTATCCTGGCTGGGTTCCTCACCCTTCTGTGACATTTGCCCTCTTCTGTGAGGTCACTCCTGCCTGGCTAGCGCACGTCACCTTGGCGACGTGGGCCCTCAGTTGGGATTTGGTGCCTGCTGGGAGTTTCCTCCTTTCGGTAATGAGGGCCCTCTGGCGTCAGGCCCTAACTCCTGGGCTCCCAAACTTTTCTGATGTGTGCCCTGTGGTGCGAGTACACTCCTGCCAAGTTGCCAACCCCATGGGAATGTGGGCCTTCTGCTCTGTGGACTCAACGCCTGGGTTGTTCACAGTTTCATGATGAGGGCCCTCTGTTGTGAGTTCACACCGGCCGGGATCCCATAGCCTCGCTGCTCCTTGCCACCGGCTGGGACGTTCCAACTGCGGGATTCCTCACCTTTTTTCATTCTATGGGCCCTCTGTTTTGAGGCTACTCCTGCCTGCCTCCCTCGCAGACCCTTGGTGATGTGTGTCCTCTGGTTTGAGGCCACGTGTGTTGGGTCCCTCACCTTTCGATGATATGGCCCCAATGGTGTGAGGACACTCCTGCCTGGTTCACATCCCCTTGTTGTTGTGGGCCCTCTGGTGAAAGTCTGATCCTTGCTGGGTTCCTGACCCTTCTTTGAGGTGGGCCCTCTTCTGTGAGGTAACTCCTGCCTGGCTTTCTCCCATTGCCTTGGTGACGTCGGCCATCTGGTGGCAGTTGGAGCCTGCTGGGAGCCTCCTCTCCTAGGTGATGAGGGCCCTCTGGCATCAGGCTCTAACTGCTGGGCACCCCACGTTTTCTGACTGAGCCCAGTGATGCCAGGACACTCCTGTAAGGTTCCCATCCCCATGCGGATGTGGGCCTTCTGCTCTGTGGTCCCATCGCCTTGGTTGCTCACAGTTTCGTGATGTTGGTTCTCTGGTGTTAGTTCACTCAGGCCTAGATCCCATAGCCTCTGTGCTCTGGCACGACTGCTGGGAGGTTCCAACTGCTGGATTCCGCCCCTTTTTTATACTTTGGGCCCTGTGTGTGAGGCTCCTCCTGCCTGCCTCACTCCAAGCCCCTTGGTGATGTAGGTCCTCTGGTTTGAGGCCACATGTGCCGGTTGCCTCACCTTTTAGGTATGTGACCCCACTGGTGTGAGGACACTCCTGACTGGTTCCCATCCTCTTGTTGATGTGGGCCCTCTGGTGAGAGTCTGACCCTGGCTTGATTCCTCACACTTCTGGGAGGTGGGTCCTCTGCTGTGAGGTCACTCCTGCCTGGGTGGCACATGTCGCCTTGGCCACATGGGCCCTCTGGTTGCAGTTGGAGCGTGCTGGGAGCCCCCTCCCGTCGGTGATGAGGGCCCTCTGGCGTCAGGCCCTAACTGCTGGGCTCCCCACATTTTCTGATGTGTGCCCACTGGTGCGATGACACTCCTGCCAGGTTCCCATCCCCATGCGGATTTGGGCCTTCTGTTCTGAGGTGCCAACGGCTGGGTTGCTCACAACGTCAGGATGTGGGCCCTCTGCTGTGAGTTCACTCCGGCATGCATCCCATACCCTCGGTGCTCTGGGCCATCTGCTTGGAGCTTCCAACTGCAGGATTCCTTACCTTTTTTCTTCTATGGGCCGTGTGTTGTGAGACACTTCCTGCATGCCTCACTCTGAGCCCCTTGTTGATGTGGGTCTTCTGGTTTGAGGCCACATGTGGTGGGTTCCTCGCCTTTCAATGATGTGGCCCCACTGGAGTGAGAACACTCCTGCCTGGTTCCCATCCCCTTGGGGATGTGGGCCCTCTGGTGAGAGTCTCATCCTGGTTGGGTTCCTCAGAGTTTCGTAAGGTTGGCCCTCTGCCCTGAGGTCACTCCTGCCTGGCTGGCACACCCCGCCTTGGTGACGTCGGCCCTCTGGCGGCAGTTGGAGCGTGCTGGGAGCCTTCTCCTCTCGGTGATGAGGACATTCTGGTGTCAGGCCCTAACTGCTGGGTACCCACATTTTCTGATACGTGTTAAGTGGTGAGAGGACACTACTGCCAGGTACCCATCCCCATGCGGTTTTGGGCCTTCTTCTCTGGGGTCACAACGGCTGGGTTGCTCACAGTGTCAGGATGTGGTCCCTCTGCTGTGACTTCAATCCGGCATGGATCCCATTGCCTCGGTGCTCTGGGAGAAGTGCTTGGAGCTTCCAACTGCTGGATTCCTCACATTTTTTATTCTATGGGCCCTGCGTTGTGAGGCTAGTCCTCCGAGCCCCTTGGAGATGTGGGTCCTCTGGTTTAGGTCCTCTGGTTTAGGCCACATGTTCTGGGTTCCTCACCTTTCTATGATTTGGCCACACTGGTGTGAGGCCACTCCTGCCTGGATCCCATTCCCTTGGTGATGTGGGCCTTCTGGTGAGAGTCTTATCCTGGCTGGGTACTTCACCCTTCTGTGACGTAGACACTCTGCTGTGAGGTCACTGCTGCCTGGCTGGCGCACGTCACCTTGGCGACGTGGGCCCTCAGCTGGGAGTTGGTGCCTGCTGGGAGTCTCCTCCCCTCGGTAATGAGGGTCCTCTGGCGTCAGGCCCTAACTCCTGGGCTCCCATACTCTTCTGATGTGTGCCCTCTGGTGGGAGTACACTCCTGCCAGGTTCCCAACCACATGGGAATATGGGCCTTCTGCTCTGTGGTCCCAACCGCTGGGTTGTTCACAGTTTCGTGATGAGGGCCCTCTGTTGTGAGTTCACACCGGCCGGGATCCCATAGCCTCGCTGCTCCTTGCCGCCTGCTGGGAGGTTCCAACTGCGGGATTCCTCACCTTTTTTATTTTATGGGCCCTCTGTTTGAGACACCTCCTACCTGCCTCACTCTGAGCCCCTTGTTGATGTGGGTCCTCTGGTTTAGGCCATATGTTCTGGGTTCCTCACTTTTCTATGATTTGGCCATACTGGTGTGAGGCCACTCCTGCCTGGTTCTGATCCCCTTGGTGATGTGGGCCCTCTGGTGAGAGTCTTATCCTGGCTGGGTTCCTCCCCCTTCTGTGACGTAGGCCCTCTGCTGTGAGGTCACTCCTGCCTGGCTGACGCACGTCACCTTGGCGACGTGGGCCCTCAGTTGGGACTTGGTGCCTGCTGGGAGTCTCCTCCCCTCGGTAATGAGGGCCTTCTGGCGTCAGGCCCCAACTCCTGGGCTCCCAAAGTTTTCTGATGTGTGCCCTGTGGTGCGAGTACACTCCTGCCAGGTTACCAACCCCATGGGAATGTGGGCCTTCTGTTCTGTGGTCCCAACACCTATGTTGTTCACAGTTTCATGATGAGGGCCCTCTGTTGTGAGTTCACACTGGCCGGAATCCCATAGCCTCGCTGCTCCTTGCCGCATGCTAGGAGGTTCCAACTGCGGGATTCCTCATCTTTTTTATTCTATGGGTCCACTGTTTGGAGGCTCCTCCTGCCTGCCTCACTCCCAGCCCCTTGGAGATGTGGGTCCTCTTGTTTAGGCCACATGTTCTGGGTTCCTCACCTTTCTATGATTTGGCCACAGTGGTGTGAGGCCACTCCTGCCTGGCTTGCTCCCGTTGCCTTGGTGACGTCGGACCTCTGGTGGCAGTTGGAGCCTTCTTGTACCCTCCTCTCCAAGGTGATGAGGGCCCTCTTACGTCAGGCTCTAACTGCTGGGCTCCCCACGATTTCTGATGTGAGCCCAGTGATGCCAGGACACTCCTGTAAGGTTCCAATCCTCATGGGGATGTGGGCCTTCTGCTCTGTGGTCTCAACGTCTGGGTTGCTCACAGTTTCGTTATGTTGGCACTCCGGTGTTAGTTCACTCAGGCCTAGATCCCATAGCCTCTGTGCTCTGGGCCGCCTGCTGGGAGGTTCCAACTGCTGGATTCCTCACCTTTCTTATACTTTGGGCCCTGTGTTGTGAGGCTCCTCCTGCCTGCCTCACACCGAGCCCCTTGGTGATGTAGGTCTTCTGGTTTGAGACCACGTGTGCCGTTTGCCTCACCTTTTAGGGATGTGGCCCTACTGGTGCGATGACACTCCTGCCAGGTTCCCATCCCCATGCAGGTTTGGACCTTCTGTTCTGAGGTCCCAGCGGCTGGGTTGCTCACAGTGTCAGGATGTGCGCCCTCTGCTGTGAGTTCACTCCGGCATGGATCCCATTGCCTCGGTGCCCTGGGCCACCTGCTTGGAGCTTCCAACTGCTGGATTCCTCACCTTTTTTCTTCTATGGGCCCTGTGTTGTGAGACATCTCCTGCCTGACTCACTCCGAGCCCCTTTTTGATGTGGCTGTTCTGGTTTGAAGCCACATGTGCTGGGTTCCTCACCTTTCAATGATGTGGCCCCACTGGTGTGAGCACACTCCTGCCTGGTTCGCATCCCCTTGGTGATGTGGACCCTCTGGTGAGAGTCTGATCCTGGTTGGGTTCCTCACACTTCTGTGAGTTTGGCTCTCTGCTCTGAGGTCATTCCTTCCTGGCTGGAACACCCAGCCGTGGCGACGTCGGCCCTCTGGTGGCAGTTGGAGTGGGCTGGGAGCCTCCTCCCCTCAGTGATGAGGGCCCTTTGGTGTCAGGCCCTAACTGCTGTGTACCCACATTTTCTAGTACGTACTAAGTGGTGCGAGGATAGTCCTGCCAGGTTCCCATCCACATGGGGATGTGGGCCTTCTGCTCTGAGGTCCCAACGGCTGGGTTGCTCACAGTTTCATGATGTGGGCCCTCTGCTGTGAGTTCACTTCGGCCTGCATCCCATAGACTCCGTGCTCTGGGCCGCCTGCTGCGAGGTTCCAACTGCTGGATTCCTCACATTTTTTAATCTATGGGCCCTGTGTTGTTAGGCTAGTCCTGCCTGCCTCACTCCGAGCACCTTGGAGATGTGGTTCCTGTGGTTTAGGCCACATGTTCTGGGTTCCTCACCTTTCCATTATTTGGCCACACTGGTGTGAGGATACTTCTGCCTGGTTCCGATCCCCTTGGTGATGTGGGCCCTCTGGTGAGAGTCTTATCCTGGCTGGGTTCCTCACCCTTCTGTGACATTTGCCCTCTTCTGTGAGGTCACTCCTGCCTGGCTAGCGCACGTCACCTTGGCGACGTGGGCCCTCAGTTGGGATTTGGTGCCTGCTGGGAGTTTCCTCCTTTCGGTAATGAGGGCCCTCTGGCGTCAGGCCCTAACTCCTGGGCTCCCAAACTTTTCTGATGTGTGCCCTGTGGTGCGAGTACACTCCTGCCAAGTTGCCAACCCCATGGGAATGTGGGCCTTCTGCTCTGTGGACTCAACGCCTGGGTTGTTCACAGTTTCATGATGAGGGCCCTCTGTTGTGAGTTCACACCGGCCGGGATCCCATAGCCTCGCTGCTCCTTGCCACCGGCTGGGACGTTCCAACTGCGGGATTCCTCACCTTTTTTCATTCTATGGGCCCTCTGTTTTGAGGCTACTCCTGCCTGCCTCCCTCGCAGACCCTTGGTGATGTGTGTCCTCTGGTTTGAGGCCACGTGTGTTGGGTCCCTCACCTTTCGATGATATGGCCCCAATGGTGTGAGGACACTCCTGCCTGGTTCACATCCCCTTGTTGTTGTGGGCCCTCTGGTGAAAGTCTGATCCTTGCTGGGTTCCTGACCCTTCTTTGAGGTGGGCCCTCTTCTGTGAGGTAACTCCTGCCTGGCTTGCTCCCATTGCCTTGGTGACGTCGGCCATCTGGTGGCAGTTGGAGCCTGCTGGGAGCCTCCTCTCCTAGGTGATGAGGGCCCTCTGGCATCAGGCTCTAACTGCTGGGCACCCCACGTTTTCTGACTGAGCCCAGTGATGCCAGGACACTCCTGTAAGGTTCCCATCCCCATGCGGATGTGGGCCTTCTGCTCTGTGGTCCCATCGCCTGGGTTGCTCACAGTTTCGTGATGTTGGTTCTCTGGTGTTAGTTCACTCAGGCCTAGATCCCATAGCCTCTGTGCTCTGGCGCGACTGCTGGGAGGTTCCAACTGCTGGATTCCGCCCCTTTTTTATACTTTGGGCCCTGTGTGTGAGGCTCCTCCTGCCTGCCTCACTCCAAGCCCCTTGGTGATGTAGGTCCTCTGGTTTGAGGCCACATGTGCCGGTTGCCTCACCTTTTAGGTATGTGACCCCACTGGTGTGAGGACACTCCTGACTGGTTCCCATCCTCTTGTTGATGTGGGCCCTCTGGTGAGAGTCTGACCCTGGCTTGATTCCTCACACTTCTGGGAGGTGGGTCCTCTGCTGTGAGGTCACTCCTGCCTGGGTGGCACATGTCGCCTTGGCCACATGGGCCCTCTGGTTGCAGTTGGAGCGTGCTGGGAGCCCCCTCCCGTCGGTGATGAGGGCCCTCTGGCGTCAGGCCCTAACTGCTGGGCTCCCCACATTTTCTGATGTGTGCCCACTGGTGCGATGACACTCCTGCCAGGTTCCCATCCCCATGCGGATTTGGGCCTTCTGTTCTGAGGTGCCAACGGCTGGGTTGCTCACAGCGTCAGGATGTGGGCCCTCTGCTGTGAGTTCACTCCGGCATGCATCCCATACCCTCGGTGCTCTGGGCCACCTGCTTGGAGCTTCCAACTGCAGGATTCCTTACCTTTTTTCTTCTATGGGCCGTGTGTTGTGAGACACTTCCTGCATGCCTCACTCTGAGCCCCTTGTTGATGTGGGTCTTCTGGTTTGAGGCCACATGTGGTGGGTTCCTCGCCTTTCAATGATGTGGCCCCACTGGAGTGAGAACACTCCTGCCTGGTTCCCATCCCCTTGGGGATGTGGGCCCTCTGGTGAGAGTCTCATCCTGGTTGGGTTCCTCAGAGTTTCGTAAGGTTGGCCCTCTGCCCTGAGGTCACTCCTGCCTGGCTGGCACACCCCGCCTTGGTGACGTCGGCCCTCTGGCGGCAGTTGGAGCGTGCTGGGAGCCTTCTCCTCTCGGTGATGAGGACATTCTGGTGTCAGGCCCTAACTGCTGGGTACCCACATTTTCTGATACGTGTTAAGTGGTGAGAGGACACTACTGCCAGGTACCCATCCCCATGCGGTTTTGGGCCTTCTTCTCTGGGGTCACAACGGCTGGGTTGCTCACAGTGTCAGGATGTGGCCCCTCTGCTGTGACTTCAATCCGGCATGGATCCCATTGCCTCGGTGCTCTGGGACAAGTGCTTGGAGCTTCCAACTGCTGGATTCCTCACATTTTTTATTCTATGGGCCCTGCGTTGTGAGGCTAGTCCTCCGAGCCCCTTGGAGATGTGGGTCCTCTGGTTTAGGTCCTCTGGTTTAGGCCACATGTTCTGGGTTCCTCACCTTTCTATGATTTGGCCACACTGGTGTGAGGCCACTCCTGCCTGGATCCCATTCCCTTGGTGATGTGGGCCTTCTGGTGAGAGTCTTATCCTGGCTGGGTACTTCACCCTTCTGTGACGTAGACACTCTGCTGTGAGGTCACTGCTGCCTGGCTGGCGCACGTCACCTTGGCGACGTGGGCCCTCAGCTGGGAGTTGGTGCCTGCTGGGAGTCTCCTCCCCTCGGTAATGAGGGTCCTCTGGCGTCAGGCCCTAACTCCTGGGCTCCCATACTCTTCTGATGTGTGCCCTCTGGTGGGAGTACACTCCTGCCAGGTTCCCAACCACATGGGAATATGGGCCTTCTGCTCTGTGGTCCCAACCGCTGGGTTGTTCACAGTTTCCTGATGAGGGCCCTCTGTTGTGAGTTCACACCGGCCGGGATCCCATAGCCTCGCTGCTCCTTGCCGCCTGCTGGGAGGTTCCAACTGCGGGATTCCTCACCTTTTTTATTTTATGGGCCCTCTGTTTGAGACACCTCCTACCTGCCTCACTCTGAGCCCCTTGTTGATGTGGGTCCTCTGGTTTAGGCCATATGTTCTGGGTTCCTCACTTTTCTATGATTTGGCCATACTGGTGTGAGGCCACTCCTGGCTGGTTCTGATCCCCTTGGTGATGTGGGCCCTCTGGTGAGAGTCTTATCCTGGCTGGGTTCCTCCCCCTTCTGTGACGTAGGCCCTCTGCTGTGAGGTCACTCCTGCCTGGCTGACGCACGTCACCTTGGCGACGTGGGCCCTCAGTTGGGACTTGGTGCCTGCTGGGAGTCTCCTCCCCTCGGTAATGAGGGCCTTCTGGCGTCAGGCCCCAACTCCTGGGCTCCCAAAGTTTTCTGATGTGTGCCCTGTGGTGCGAGTACACTCCTGCCAGGTTACCAACCCCATGGGAATGTGGGCCTTCTGTTCTGTGGTCCCAACACCTATGTTCTTCACAGTTTCATGATGAGGGCCCTCTGTTGTGAGTTCACACTGGCCGGGATCCCATAGCCTCGCTGCTCCTTGCCGCATGCTAGGAGGTTCCAACTGCGGGATTCCTCACCTTTTTATTCTATGGGTCCACTGTTTGGAGGCTCCTCCTGCCTGCCTCACTCCCAGCCCCTTGGAGATGTGGGTCCTCTTGTTTAGGCCACATGTTCTGGGTTCCTCACCTTTCTATGATTTGGCCACAGTGGTGTGAGGCCACTCCTGCCTGGCTTGCTCCCGTTGCCTTGGTGACGTCGGACCTCTGGTGGCAGTTGGAGCTTTCTTGTACCCTCCTCTCCAAGGTGATGAGGGCCCTCTTACGTCAGGCTCTAACTGCTGGGCTCCCCACGATTTCTGATGTGAGCCCAGTGATGCCAGGACACTCCTGTAAGGTTCCAATCCTCATGGGGATGTGGGCCTTCTGCTCTGTGGTCTCAACGTCTGGGTTGCTCACAGTTTCGTTATGTTGGCACTCCGGTGTTAGTTCACTCAGGCCTAGATCCCATAGCCTCTGTGCTCTGGGCCGCCTGCTGGGAGGTTCCAACTGCTGGATTCCTCACCTTTCTTATACTTTGGGCCCTGTGTTGTGAGGCTCCTCCTGCCTGCCTCACACCGAGCCCCTTGGTGATGTAGGTCTTCTGGTTTGAGACCACGTGTGCCGTTTGCCTCACCTTTTATGGATGTGGCCCTACTGGTGCGATGACACTCCTGCCAGGTTCCCATCCCCATGCAGGTTTGGACCTTCTGTTCTGAGGTCCCAGCGGCTGGGTTGCTCACAGTGTCAGGATGTGCGCCCTCTGCTGTGAGTTCACTCCGGCATGGATCCCATTGCCTCGGTGCCCTGGGCCACCTGCTTGGAGCTTCCAACTGCTGGATTCCTCACCTTTTTTCTTCTATGGGCCCTGTGTTGTGAGACATCTCCTGCCTGACTCACTCCGAGCCCCTTTTTGATGTGGCTGTTCTGGTTTGAAGCCACATGTGCTGGGTTCCTCACCTTTCAATGATGTGGCCCCACTGGTGTGAGCACACTCCTGCCTGGTTCGCATCCCCTTGGTGATGTGGACCCTCTGGTGAGAGTCTGATCCTGGTTGGGTTCCTCACACTTCTGTGAGTTTGGCTCTCTGCTCTGAGGTCATTCCTTCCTGGCTGGAACACCCAGCCGTGGCGACGTCGGCCCTCTGGTGGCAGTTGGAGCGGGCTGGGAGCCTCCTCCCCTCAGTGATGAGGGCCCTTTGGCGTCAGGCCCTAACTGCTGGGTACCCACATTTTCTAGTACGTACTAAGTGGTGCGAGGATAGTCCTGCCAGGTTCCCATCCACATGGGGATGTGGGCCTTCTGCTCTGAGGTCCCAACAGCTGGGTTGCTCACAGTTTCATGATGTGGGCCCTCTGCTGTGAGTTCACTTCGGCCTGGATCCCATAGACTCCGTGCTCTGGGCCGCCTGCTGCGAGGTTCCAACTGCTGGATTCCTCACATTTTTTAATCTATGGGCCCTGTGTTGTTAGGCTAGTCCTGCCTGCCTCACTCCGAGCACCTTGGAGATGTGGTTCCTGTGGTTTAGGCCACATGTTCTGGGTTCCTCACCTTTCCATTATTTGGCCACACTGGTGTGAGGATACTTCTGCCTGGTTCCGATCCCCTTGGTGATGTGGGCCCTCTGGTGAGAATCTTATCCTGGCTGGGTTCCTCACCCTTCTGTGACATTTGCCCTCTTCTGTGAGGTCACTCCTGCCTGGCTAGTGCACGTCACCTTGGCGACGTGGGCCCTCAGTTGGGATTTGGTGCCTGCTGGGAGTTTCCTCCCTTCGGTAATGAGGGCCCTCTGGCGTCAGGCCCTAACTCCTGGGCTCCCAAACTTTTCTGATGTGTGCCCTGTGGTGCGAGTACACTCCTGCCAAGTTGCCAACCCCATGGGAATGTGGGCCTTCTGCTCTGTGGACTCAACGCCTGGGTTGTTCACAGTTTCATGATGAGGGCCCTCTGTTGTGAGTTCACACCGGCCGGGATCCCATAGCCTCGCTGCTCCTTGCCACCGGCTGGGACGTTCCAACTGCGGGATTCCTCACCTTTTTTCATTCTATGGGCCCTCTGTTTTGAGGCTACTCCTGCCTGCCTCCCTCGCAGACCCTTGGTGATGTGTGTCCTCTGGTTTGAGGCCACGTGTGTTGGGTCCCTCACCTTTCGATGATATGGCCCCAATGGTGTGAGGACACTTCTGCCTGGTTCACATCCCCTTGTAGTTGTGGGCCCTCTGGTGAAAGTCTGATCCTTGCTGGGTTCCTGACCCTTTTTTGAGGTGGGCCCTCTTCTGTGAGGTAACTCCTGCCTGGCTTGCTCCCATTGCCTTGGTGACGTCGGCCATCTGGTGGCAGTTGGAGCCTGCTGGGAGCCTCCTCTCCTAGGTGATGAGGGCCCTCTGGCATCAGGCTCTAACTGCTGGGCACCCCACGTTTTCTGACTGAGCCCAGTGATGCCAGGACACTCCTGTAAGGTTCCCATCCCCATGCGGATGTGGGCCTTCTGCTCTGTGGTCCCATCGCCTGGGTTGCTCACAGTTTCGTGATGTTGGTTCTCTGGTGTTAGTTCACTCAGGCCTAGATCCCATAGCCTCTGTGCTCTGGCGCGACTGCTGGGAGGTTCCAACTGCTGGATTCCGCCCCTTTTTTATACTTTGGGCCCTGTGTGTGAGGCTCCTCCTGCCTGCCTCACTCCAAGCCCCTTGGTGATGTAGGTCCTCTGGTTTGAGGCCACATGTGCCGGTTGCCTCACCTTTTAGGTATGTGACCCCACTGGTGTGAGGACACTCCTGACTGGTTCCCATCCTCTTGTTGATGTGGGCCCTCTGGTGAGAGTCTGACCCTGGCTTGATTCCTCACACTTCTGGGAGGTGGGTCCTCTGCTGTGAGGTCACTCCGGCCTGGGTGGCACATGTCGCCTTGGCCACATGGGCCCTCTGGTTGCAGTTGGAGCATGCTGGGAGCCCCCTCCCGTCGGTGATGAGGGCCCTCTGGCGTCAGGCCCTAACTGCTGGGCTCCCCACATTTTCTGATGTGTGCCCACTGGTGCGATGACACTCCTGCCAGGTTCCCATCCCCATGCGGATTTGGGCCTTCTGTTCTGAGGTGCCAACGGCTGGGTTGCTCACAGCGTCAGGATGTGGGCCCTCTGCTGTGAGTTCACTCCGGCATGCATCCCATACCCTCGGTGCTCTGGGCCACCTGCTTGGAGCTTCCAACTGCAGGATTCCTTACCTTTTTTCTTCTATGGGCCGTGTGTTGTGAGACACTTCCTGCATGCCTCACTCTGAGCCCCTTGTTGATGTGGGTCTTCTGGTTTGAGGCCACATGTGGTGGGTTCCTCGCCTTTCAATGATGTGGCCCCACTGGAGTGAGAACACTCCTGCCTGGTTCCCATCCCCTTGGGGATGTGGGCCCTCTGGTGAGAGTCTCATCCTGGTTGGGTTCCTCAGAGTTTCGTAAGGTTGGCCCTCTGCCCTGAGGTCACTCCTGCCTGGCTGGCACACCCCGCCTTGGTGACGTCGGCCCTCTGGCGGCAGTTGGAGCGTGCTGGGAGCCTTCTCCTCTCGGTGATGAGGACATTCTGGTGTCAGGCCCTAACTGCTGGGTACCCACATTTTCTGATACGTGTTAAGTGGTGAGAGGACACTACTGCCAGGTACCCATCCCCATGCGGTTTTGGGCCTTCTTCTCTGGGGTCACAACGGCTGGGTTGCTCACAGTGTCAGGATGTGGCCCCTCTGCTGTGACTTCAATCCGGCATGGATCCCATTGCCTCGGTGCTCTGGGACAAGTGCTTGGAGCTTCCAACTGCTGGATTCCTCACATTTTTTATTCTATGGGCCCTGCGTTGTGAGGCTAGTCCTCCGAGCCCCTTGGAGATGTGGGTCCTCTGGTTTAGGTCCTCTGGTTTAGGCCACATGTTCTGGGTTCCTCACCTTTCTATGATTTGGCCACACTGGTGTGAGGCCACTCCTGCCTGGATCCCATTCCCTTGGTGATGTGGGCCTTCTGGTGAGAGTCTTATCCTGGCTGGGTACTTCACCCTTCTGTGACGTAGACACTCTGCTGTGAGGTCACTGCTGCCTGGCTGGCGCACGTCACCTTGGCGACGTGGGCCCTCAGCTGGGAGTTGGTGCCTGCTGGGAGTCTCCTCCCCTCGGTAATGAGGGTCCTCTGGCGTCAGGCCCTAACTCCTGGGCTCCCATACTCTTCTGATGTGTGCCCTCTGGTGGGAGTACACTCCTGCCAGGTTCCCAACCACATGGGAATATGGGCCTTCTGCTCTCTGGTCCCAACCGCTGGGTTGTTCACAGTTTCGTGATGAGGGCCCTCTGTTGTGAGTTCACACCGGCCGGGATCCCATAGCCTCGCTGCTCCTTGCCGCCTGCTGGGAGGTTCCAACTGCGGGATTCCTCACCTTTTTTATTTTATGGGCCCTCTGTTTGAGACACCTCCTACCTGCCTCACTCTGAGCCCCTTGTTGATGTGGGTCCTCTGGTTTAGGCCATATGTTCTGGGTTCCTCACTTTTCTATGATTTGGCCATACTGGTGTGAGGCCACTTCTGCCTGGTTCTGATCCCCTTGGTGATGTGGGCCCTCTGGTGAGAGTCTTATCCTGGCTGGGTTCCTCCCCCTTCTGTGACGTAGGCCCTCTGCTGTGAGGTCACTCTTGCCTGGCTGACGCACGTCACCTTGGCGACGTGGGCCCTCAGTTGGGACTTGGTGCCTGCTGGGAGTCTCCTCCCCTCGGTAATGAGGGCCTTCTGGCGTCAGGCCCCAACTCCTGGGCTCCCAAAGTTTTCTGATGTGTGCCCTGTGGTGCGAGTACACTCCTGCCAGGTTACCAACCCCATGGGAATGTGGGCCTTCTGTTCTGTGGTCCCAACACCTATGTTGTTCACAGTTTCATGATGAGGGCCCTCTGTTGTGAGTTCACACTGGCCGGGATCCCATAGCCTCGCTGCTCCTTGCCGCATGCTAGGAGGTTCCAACTGCGGGATTCCTCACCTTTTTATTCTATGGGTCCACTGTTTGGAGGCTCCTCCTGCCTGCCTCACTCCCAGCCCCTTGGAGATGTGGGTCCTCTTGTTTAGGCCACATGTTCTGGGTTCCTCACCTTTCTATGATTTGGCCACAGTGGTGTGAGGCCACTCCTGCCTGGCTTGCTCCCGTTGCCTTGTTGACGTCGGACCTCTGGTGGCAGTTGGAGCCTTCTTGTACCCTCCTCTCCAAGGTGATGAGGGCCCTCTTACGTCAGGCTCTAACTGCTGGGCTCCCCACGATTTCTGATGTGAGCCCAGTGATGCCAGGACACTCCTGTAAGGTTCCAATCCTCATGGGGATGTGGGCCTTCTGCTCTGTGGTCTCAACGTCTGGGTTGCTCACAGTTTCGTTATGTTGGCACTCCGGTGTTAGTTCACTCAGGCCTAGATCCCATAGCCTCTGTGCTCTGGGCCGCCTGCTGGGAGGTTCCAACTGCTGGATTCCTCACCTTTCTTATACTTTGGGCCCTGTGTTGTGAGGCTCCTCCTGCCTGCCTCACACCGAGCCCCTTGGTGATGTAGGTCTTCTGGTTTGAGACCACGTGTGCCGTTTGCCTCACCTTTTATGGATGTGGCCCTACTGGTGCGATGACACTCCTGCCAGGTTCCCATCCCCATGCAGGTTTGGACCTTCTGTTCTGAGGTCCCAGCGGCTGGGTTGCTCACAGTGTCAGGATGTGCGCCCTCTGCTGTGAGTTCACTCCGGCATGGATCCCATTGCCTCGGTGCCCTGGGCCACCTGCTTGGAGCTTCCAACTGCTGGATTCCTCACCTTTTTTCTTCTATGGGCCCTGTGTTGTGAGACATCTCCTGCCTGACTCACTCCGAGCCCCTTTTTGATGTGGCTGTTCTGGTTTGAAGCCACATGTGCTGGGTTCCTCACCTTTCAATGATGTGGCCCCACTGGTGTGAGCACACTCCTGCCTGGTTCGCATCCCCTTGGTGATGTGGACCCTCTGGTGAGAGTCTGATCCTGGTTGGGTACCTCACACTTCTGTGAGTTTGGCTCTCTGCTCTGAGGTCATTCCTTCCTGGCTGGAACACCCAGCCGTGGCGACGTCGGCCCTCTGGTGGCAGTTGGAGCGGGCTGGGAGCCTCCTCCCCTCAGTGATGAGGGCCCTTTGGCGTCAGGCCCTAACTGCTGGGTACCCACATTTTCTAGTACGTACTAAGTGGTGCGAGGATAGTCCTGCCAGGTTCCCATCCACATGGGGATGTGGGCCTTCTGCTCTGAGGTCCCAACAGCTGGGTTGCTCACAGTTTCATGATGTGGGCCCTCTGCTGTGAGTTCACTTCAGCCTGGATCCCATAGACTCCGTGCTCTGGGCCGCCTGCTGCGAGGTTCCAACTGCTGGATTCCTCACATTTTTTAATCTATGGGCCCTGTGTTGTTAGGCTAGTCCTGCCTGCCTCACTCCGAGCACCTTGGAGATGTGGTTCCTGTGGTTTAGGCCACATGTTCTGGGTTCCTAACCTTTCCATTATTTGGCCACACTGGTGTGAGGATACTTCTGCCTGGTTCCGATCCCCTTGGTGATGTGGGCCCTCTGGTGAGAGTCTTATCCTGGCTGGGTTCCTCACCCTTCTGTGACATTTGCCCTCTTCTGTGAGGTCACTCCTGCCTGGCTAGCGCACGTCACCTTGGCGACGTGGGCCCTCAGTTGGGATTTGGTGCCTGCTGGGAGTTTCCTCCCTTCGGTAATGAGGGCCCTCTGGCGTCAGGCCCTAACTCCTGGGCTCCCAAACTTTTCTGATGTGTGCCCTGTGGTGCGAGTACACTCCTGCCAAGTTGCCAACCCCATGGGAATGTGGGCCTTCTGCTCTGTGGACTCAACGCCTGGGTTGTTCACAGTTTCATGATGAGGGCCCTCTGTTGTGAGTTCACACCGGCCGGGATCCCATAGCCTCGCTGCTCCTTGCCACCGGCTGGGACGTTCCAACTGCGGGATTCCTCACCTTTTTTCATTCTATGGGCCCTCTGTTTTGAGGCTACTCCTGCCTGCCTCCCTCGCAGACCCTTGGTGATGTGTGTCCTCTGGTTTGAGGCCACGTGTGTTGGGTCCCTCACCTTTCGATGATATGGCCCCAATGGTGTGAGGACACTTCTGCCTGGTTCACATCCCCTTGTAGTTGTGGGCCCTCTGGTGAAAGTCTGATCCTTGCTGGGTTCCTGACCCTTCTTTGAGGTGGGCCCTCTTCTGTGAGGTAACTCCTGCCTGGCTTGCTCCCATTGCCTTGGTGACGTCGGCCATCTGGTGGCAGTTGGAGCCTGCTGGGAGCCTCCTCTCCTAGGTGATGAGGGCCCTCTGGTATCAGGCTCTAACTGCTGGGCACCCCACGTTTTCTGACTGAGCCCAGTGATGCCAGGACACTCCTGTAAGGTTCCCATCCCCATGCGGATGTGGGCCTTCTGCTCTGTGGTCCCATCGCCTGGGTTGCTCACAGTTTCGTGATGTTGGTTCTCTGGTGTTAGTTCACTCAGGCCTAGATCCCATAGCCTCTGTGCTCTGGCGCGACTGCTGGGAGGTTCCAACTGCTGGATTCCGCCCCTTTTTTATACTTTGGGCCCTGTGTGTGAGGCTCCTCCTGCCTGCCTCACTCCAAGCCCCTTGGTGTTTTAGGTCCTCTGGTTTGAGGCCACATGTGCCGGTTGCCTCACCTTTTAGGTATGTGACCCCACTGGTGTGAGGACACTCCTGACTGGTTCCCATCCTCTTGTTGATGTGGGCCCTCTGGTGAGAGTCTGACCCTGGCTTGATTCCTCACACTTCTGGGAGGTGGGTCCTCTGCTGTGAGGTCACTCCTGCCTGGGTGGCATATGTCGCCTTGGCCACATGGGCCCTCTGGTTGCAGTTGGAGCGTGCTGGGAGCCACCTCCCGTCGGTGATGAGGGCCCTCTGGCGTCAGGCCCTAACTGCTGGGCTCCCCACATTTTCTGATATGTGACCACTGGTGCGATGACACTCCTGCCAGGTTCCCATCCCCATGCGGATTTGGGCCTTCTGTTCTGAGGTGCCAACGGCTGGGTTGCTCACAGCGTCAGGATGTGGGCCCTCTGCTGTGAGTTCACTCCGGCATGCATTCCATACCCTCGGTGCTCTGGGCCACCTGCTTGGAGCTTCCAACTGCAGGATTCCTTACCTTTTTTCTACTATGGGCCGTGTGTTGTGAGACACTTCCTGCATGCCTCACTCTGAGCCCCTTGTTGATGTGGGTCTTCTGGTTTGAGGCCACATGTGGTGGGTTCCTCGCCTTTCAATGATGTGGCCCCACTGGAGTGAGAAAACTCCTGCCTGGTTCCCATCCCCTTGGGGATGTGGGCCCTCTGGTGAGAGTCTCATCCTGGTTGGGTTCCTCAGAGTTTCGTAAGGTTGGCCCTCTGCCCTGAGGTCACTCCTGCCTGGCTGGCACACCCCGCCTTGGTGACGTCGGCCCTCTGGCGGCAGTTGGAGCGTGCTGGGAGCCTTCTCCTCTCGGTGATGAGGACATTCTGGTGTCAGGCCCTAACTGCTGGGTACCCACATTTTCTGATACGTGTTAAGTGGTGAGAGGACACTACTGCCAGGTACCCATCCCCATGCGGTTTTGGGCCTTCTTCTCTGGGGTCACAACGGCTGGGTTGCCCACAGTGTCATGATGTGGCCCCTCTGCTGTGACTTCAATCCGGCATGGATCCCATTGCCTCGGTGCTCTGGGACAAGTGCTTGGAGCTTCCAACTGCTGGATTCCTCACATTTTTTATTCTATGGGCCCTGCGTTGTGAGGCTAGTCCTCCGAGCCCCTTGGAGATGTGGGTCCTCTGGTTTAGGTCCTCTGGTTTAGGCCACATGTTCTGGGTTCCTCACCTTTCTATGATTTGGCCACACTGGTGTGAGGCCACTCCTGCCTGGATCCCATTCCCTTGGTGATGTGGGCCTTCTGGTGAGAGTCTTATCCTGGCTGGGTACTTCACCCTTCTGTGACGTAGACACTCTGCTGTGAGGTCACTGCTACCTGGCTGGCGCACGTCACCTTGGCGACGTGGGCCCTCAGCTGGGAGTTGGTGCCTGCTGGGAGTCTCCTCCCCTCTGTAATGAGGGTCCTCTGGCGTCAGGCCCTAACTCCTGGGCTCCCATACTCTTCTGATGTGTGCCCTCTGGTGGGAGTACACTCCTGCCAGGTTCCCAACCACATGGGAATATGGGCCTTCTGCTCTGTGGTCCCAACCGCTGGGTTTTTCACAGTTTCGTGATGAGGGCCCTCTGTTGTGAGTTCACACCGGCCGGGATCCCATAGCCTCGCTGCTCCTTGCCGCCTGCTGGGAGGTTCCAACTGCGGGATTCCTCACCTTTTTTATTTTATGGGCCCTCTGTTTGAGACACCTCCTACCTGCCTCACTCTGAGCCCCTTGTTGATGTGGGTCCACTGGTTTAGGCCATATGTTCTGGGTTCCTCACTTTTCTATGATTTGGCCATACTGGTGTGAGGCCACTCCTGCCTGGTTCTGATCCCCTTGGTGATGTGGGCCCTCTGGTGAGAGTCTTATCCTGGCTGGGTTCCTCTCCCTTCTGTGATGTAGGCCCTCTGCTGTGAGGTCACTCCTGCCTGGCTGACGCACGTCACCTTGGCAACGTGGGCCCTCAGTTGGGACTTGGTGCCTGCTGGGAGTCTCCTCCCCTCGGTAATGAGGGCCTTCTGGCGTCAGGCCCCAACTCCTGGGCTCCCAAAGTTTTCTGATGTGTGCCCTGTGGTGCGAGTACACTCCTGCCAGGTTACCAACCCCATGGGAATGTGGGCCTTCTGTTCTGTGGTCCCAACACCTATGTTGTTCACAGTTTCATGATGAGGGCCCTCTGTTGTGAGTTCACAATGGCCGGGATCCCATAGCCTCGCTGCTCCTTGCTGCATGCTAGGAGTTACCAACTGCGGGATTCCTTACCTTTTTTATTCTATGGGTCCACTGTTTGGAGGCTCCTCCTGCCTGCCTCACTCCCAGCCTCTTGGAGATGTGGGTCCTCTTGTTCAGGCTACATGTTCTGGGTTCCTCACCTTTCTATGATTTGGCCACAGTGGTGTGAGGCCACTCCTGCCTGGCTTGCTCCCGTTGCCTTGGTGACGTCGGACCTCTGGTGGCAGTTGGAGCCTTCTTGTACCCTCCTCTCCAAGGTGATGAGGGCCCTCTTACGTCAGGCTCTAACTGCTGGGCTCCCCACGATTTCTGATATGAGCCCAGTGATGCCAGGACACTCCTGTAAGGTTCCAATCCTCATGGGGATGTGGGCCTTCTGCTCTGTGGTCTCAACGTCTGGGTTGCTCACAGTTTCGTTATGTTGGCACTCCGGTGTTAGTTCACTCAGGCCTAGATCCCATAGCCTCTGTGCTCTGGGCCGCCTGCTGGGAGGTTCCAACTGCTGGATTCTTCACCTTTCTTATACTTTGGGCCCTGTGTTGTGAGGCTCCTCCTGCCTGCCTCACACCGAGCCCCTTGGTGATGTAGGTCTTCTGGTTTGAGACCACGTGTGCCGTTTGCCTCACCTTTTATGGATGTGGCCCTACTGGTGCGATGACACTCCTGCCAGGTTCCCATCCCCATGCAGGTTTGGACCTTCTGTTCTGAGGTCCCAGCGGCTGGGTTGCTCACAGTGTCAGGATGTGCGCCCTCTGCTGTGAGTTCACTCCGGCATGGATCCCATTGCCTCGGTGCCCTGGGCCACCTGCTTGGAGCTTCCAACTGCTGGATTCCTCACCTTTTTTCTTCTATGGGCCCTGTGTTGTGAGACATCTCCTGCCTGACTCACTCCGAGCCCGTTTTTGATGTGGCTGTTCTGGTTTGAAGCCACATGTGCTGGGTTCCTCACCTTTCAATGATGTGGCCCCACTGGTGTGAGCACACTCCTGCCTGGTTCGCCTCCCCTTGGTGATGTGGACCCTCTGGTGAGAGTCTGATCCTGGTTGGGTTCCTCACACTTCTGTGAGTTTGGCCCTCTGCTCTGAGGTCATTCCTTCCTGGCTGGAACACCCAGGCGTGGCGACGTCGGCCCTCTGGTGGCAGTTGGAGTGGGCTGGGAGCCTCCTCCCCTCAGTGATGAGGGCCCTTTGGCGTCAGGCCCTAACTGCTGGGTACCCACATTTTCTAGTACGTACTAAGTGGTGCGAGGATAGTCCTGCCAGGTTCCCATCCACATGGGGATGTGGGCCTTCTGCTCTGAGGTCCCAACGGCTGGGTTGCTCACAGTTTCATGATGTGGGCCCTCTGCTGTGAGTTCAGTTCGGCCTGGATACCATAGACTCCGTGCTCTGGGCCGCCTGCTGCGAGGTTCCAACTGCTGGATTCCTCACATTTTTTAATCTATGGGCCCTGTGTTGTTAGGCTAGTCCTGCCTGCCTCACTCTGAGCACCTTGGAGATGTGGTTCCTGTGGTTTAGGACACATGTTCTGGGTTCCTCACCTTTCCATTATTTGGCCACACTGGTGTGAGGATACTTCTGCCTGGTTCCGATCCCCTTGGTGATGTGGGCCCTCTGGTGAGAGTCTTATCCTGGCTGGGTTCCTCACCCTTCTGTGACATTTGCCCTCTTCTGTGAGGTCACTCCTGCCTGGCTAGCGCACGTCACCTTGGCGACGTGGGCCTTCAGTTGGGATTTGGTGCCTGCTGGGAGTTTCCTCCCTTCGGTAATGAGAGCCCTCTGGCGTCAGGCCCTAACTCCTGGGCTCCCAAACTTTTCTGATGTGTGCCCTGTGGTGCGAGTACACTCCTGCCAAGTTGCCAACCCCATGGGAATGTGGGCCTTCTGCTCTGTGGACTCAACGCCTGGGTTGTTCACAGTTTCATGATGAGGGCCCTCTGTTGAGAGTTCACACCGGCCGGGATCCCATAGCCTCGCTGCTCCTTGCCACCGGCTGGGACGTTCCAACTGCGGGATTCCTCACCTTTTTTATTCTATGGACCCTCTGATTTGAGGCTACTCCTGCCTGCCTCCCTCCCAGACCCTTGGTGATGTGTGTCCTCTGGTTTGAGGCCACGTGTGTTGGGTCCCTCACCTTTCGATGATATGGCCCCAATGGTGTGAGAACACTCCTGCCTGGTTCACATCCCCTTGTTGTTGTGGGCCCTCTGCTGAAAGTCTGATCCTTGCTGGGTTCCTGACCCTTCTTTGAGGTGGGCCCTCTTCCTTGAGGTAACTCCTGCCTGGCTTGCTCCCATTGCCTTGGTGACGTCAGCCATCTGGTGGCAGTTGGAGCCTTCTGGGAGCCTCCTCTCCTAGGTGATGAGGGCCCTCTGACATCAGGCTCTAAATGCTGGGCACCCCACGTTTTCTGACTGAGCCCAGTGATGCCAGGACACTCCTGTAAGGTTCCCATCCCCATGCGGATGTGGGCCTTCTGCTCTGTGGTCCCATCGCCTGGGTTGCTCACAGTTTCGTGATGTTGGTTCTCTGGTGTTAGTTCACTCAGGCCTAGATCCCATAGCCTCTGTGCTCTGGCGCGACTGCTGGGAGGTTCCAACTGCTGGATTCCGCCCCTTTTTTATACTTTGGGCCCTGTGAGTGAGGATCCTCCTGCCTGCCTCACTCCAAGCCCCTTGGTGATGTAGGTCCTCTGGTTTGAGGCCACATGTGCCGGCTGCCTCACCTTTTATGTATGTGACCCCACTGGTGTGAGGACACTCCTGACTGGTTCCCATCCTCTTGTTGATGTGGGCCCTCTGGTGAGAGTCTGACCCTGGCTTGATTCCTCACACTTCTGGGAGGTGGGTCCTCTGCTGTGAGGTCACTCCTGCCTGGGTGGCACACGTCGCCTTGGCCACATGGGCCCTCTGGTTGCAGTTGGAGCATGCTGGGAGCCTCCTCCCGTCGGTGATGAGGGCCCTCTGGCGTCAGGCCCTAACTGCTGGGCTCCCCACATTTTCTAATGTGTGCCCACTGGTGCGATGACACTCCTGCCAGGTTCCCATCCCCATGCGGATTTGTGCCTTCTGTTCTGAGGTGCCAACGGCTGGGTTGCTCACAGTGTCAGGATGTGGGCCCTCTGCTGTGAGTTCACTCCGGCATGCATCCCATACCCTCGGTGCTCTGGGCCACCTGCTTGGAGCTTCCAACTGCAGGATTCCTTACCTTTCTTCTACTATGGGCCGTGTGTTGTGAGACACTTCCTGCCTGCCTCACTCTGAGCCCCTTGTTGATGTGGGTCTTCTGGTTTGAGGCCACATGTGGTGGGTTCCTCGCCTTTCAATGATGTGGCCCCACTGGAGTGAGAACACTCCTGCCTGGTTCCCATCCCCTTGGGGATGTGGGCCCTCTGGCGAGAGTCTCATCCTGGTTGGGTTCCTCAGAGTTTCGTAAGGTTGGCCCTCTGCCCTGAGGTCACTCCTGCCTGGCTGGCACACCCCGCCTTGGTGACGTCGGCCCTCTGGCGGCAGTTGGAGCGTGCTGGGAGCCTTCTCCTCTCGGTGATGAGGACATTCTGGTGTCATGCCCTAACTGCTGGGTACCCACATTTTCTGATACGTGTTAAGTGGTGAGAGGACACTACTGCCAGGTACCCATCCCCATGCTGTTTTGGGCCTTCTTCTCTGGGGTCACAACGGCTGGGTTGCTCACAGTGTCAGGATGTGGCCCCTCTGCTGTGACTTCAATCCGGCATGGATCCCATTGCCTTGGTGCTCTGGGACAACTGCTTGGAGCTTCCAACTGCTGGATTCCTCACATTTTTTATTCTATGGGCCCTGCGTTGTGAGGCTAGTCCTCCGAACCCCTTGGAGATGTGGGTCCTCTGGTTTAGGTCCTCTGGTTTAGGCCACATGTTCTGGGTTCCTCACCTTTCTATGATTTGGCCACACTGGTGTGAGGCCACTCCTGCCTGGATCCCATTCCCTTGGTGATGTGGGCCTTCTGGTGAGAGTCTTATCCTGGCTGGGTACTTCACCCTTCTGTGACGTAGACACTCTGCTGTGTGGTCACTGCTGCCTGGCTTGCGCACGTCACCTTGGCGACATGGTCCCTCAGCTGGGAGTTGGTGCCTGCTGGGAGTCTCCTCCCCTCGGTAATGAGGGCCCTCTGGCGTCAAGCCCTAACTCCTGGGCTCCCATACTCTTCTGATGTGTGCCCTCTGGTGGGAGTACACTCCTGCCAGGTTCCCAACCCCATGGGAATATGGGCCTTCTGCTCTGTGGTCCCAACCGCTGGGTTGTTCACAGTTTCGTGATGAGGGCCCTCTGTTGTGAGTTCACACCGGCCGGGATCCCATAGCCTCGCTGCCCCTTGCCGCCTGCTGGGAGGTTCCAACTGCGGGATTCCTCACCTTTTTTATTTTATGGGCCCTCTGTTTGAGACACCTCCTGCCTGCCTCACTCTGAGCCCCTTGTTGATGTGGGTCCTCTGGTTTAGGCCATATGTTCTGGGTTCCTCACTTTTCTATGATTTGGCCATACTGGTGTGAGGCCACTCCTGCCTGGTTCTGATCCCCTTGGTGATGTGGGCCCTCTGGTGAGAGTCTTATCCTGGCTGGGTTCCTCCCCCTTCTGTGACGTAGGCCCTCTGCTGTGAGGTCACTCCTGCCTGGCTGACGCACGTCACCTTGGCGACGTGGGCCCTCAGTTGGGACTTGGTGCCTGCTGGGAGTCTCCTCCCCTCGGTAATGAGGGCCTTCTGGCGTCAGGCCCCAACTCCTGGGCTCCCAAAGTTTTCTGATGTGTGCCCTGTGGTGCGAGTACACTCCTGCCAGGTTACCAACCCCATGGGAATGTGGGGCTTCTGTTCTGTGGTCCCAACACCTGTGTTGTTCACAGTTTCATGATGAGGGCCCTCTGTTGTGAGTTCACACTGGCCGGGATCCCATAGCCTCGCTGCTCCTTGCCGCATGCTAGGAGGTTCCAACTGCGGGATTCCTCACCTTTTTTATTCTATGGGTCCACTGTTTGGAGGCTCCTCCTTCCTGCCTCACTCCCAGCCCCTTGGAGATGTGGGTCCTCTTGTTTAGGCCACATGTTCTGGGTTCCTCACCTTTCTATGATTTGGCCACACTGGTGTGAGGCCACTCCTGCCTGCATCCGATCCCCTTGGTGATGTGGGCCCTCTTGTAACAGTCTGATCCTGGCTGGGTTCCTTACTCTTCTGTGAGGTGGGACCTCTGCTGTGAGGTAACTCCTGCCTGGATTGCTCCCGTTGCCTTGGTGATGTCGGACCTCTGGTGGCAGTTGGAGCCTTCTTGTACACTCCTCTCCAAGGTGATGCGGGCCCTCTTGCGTTAGGCTCTAACTGCTGGTCTCGCCACGATTTCTGATGTGAGCCCAGTGATGCCAGGACACTCCTGTAAGTTTCCAATTCTCATGGGGATGTGGGCCTTCTGCTCTGTGGTCGCAACGTCTGGGTTGCACAAAGTTTCGTTATCTTGGCACTCCGGTGTTAGTTCACTCAGGCCTAGATCCCATAGCCTCTGTGCTCTGGGCCGCCTGCTGGGAGGTTCCAAGTGCTGGATTCCTCACCTTTCTTATACTTTGGGCCCTGTGTTGTGAGGCTCCTCCTGCCTGCCTCACACCGAGCCCCTTGGTGATGTAGGTCTTCTGGTTTGAGACCACGTGTGCCGTTTGCCTCAACTTTTAGGGATGTGGCCCTACTGGTGCGATGACACTCCTGCCAGGTTCCCATCCCCATGCAGATTTGGACCTTCTGTTCTGAGGTCCCAGTGGCTGGGTTGCTCACAGTGTCAGGATGTGGGCCCTCTGCTGTGAGTTCACTTCGGCATGGATCCCATACCCTCGGTGCCCTGGGCCACCTGCTTGGACCTTCCAACTGCTGGATTCCTCACCTTTTTTCTTCTATGGGCCCTGTGTTGTGAGACATCTCCTGCCTGACTCACTCCGAGCCCCCTTTTTATGTGGCTCTTTTGGTTTGCGGCCACATGTGCTGGGTGCCTCACCTTTCAATGATGTGGCCCCACTGGTATGAGCACACTCCTGCCTGGTTCGCATCCCCTTGGTGCTGTGGGCCCTCTGGTGAGAGTCTGATCCTGGTTGGGTTCCTCACACTTCTGTGAGCTTGGCCCTCTGCTCTGAGGTCACTCCTGCCTGGTTGGCACACCTCGCCTTGGCGACGTAAGTCCTCTGGTGGCATTTGGAACGTGCTGGGAGCCTCCTCCCCACAGTGATGAGGGCCCTTTGGCGTCAGGCCCTAACTGCTGGGTACTCACATTTTCTATTACGTACTAAGTGGTGCTGGGACACTCCTGCCAGGTTCCCATCCCCATGGGGATGTGGGCCTTCTGCTCTGAGGTCCCAATGGCTGGGTTGCTCACAGTTTCATGATGTGGGCCCTGTGCTGTGAGTTCGCTTTGGCCTGGATCCCATAGACTCCGTGCTCTGGGCCGCTTGCTGCGAGGTTTCAACTGCTGGATTCCTCACATTTTTTAATCTATGGGCCCTGTGTTGTTAGGCTAGTCCTGCCTGCCTCACTCCGAGCACCTTGGAGAGGTGGTTCCTGTGGTTTAGGCCACATGTTCTGGGTTCCTCACCTTTCCATTATTTGGCCACACTGGTGTGAGGTTACTTCTGCCTGGTTCCGATCCCCTTGGTGATGTGGGCCCTCTGGTGAGAGTCTTATACTGGCTGGGTTCCTCACCCTTCTGTGACGTTTGCCCTCTGCTGTGAGGTCACTCCTGCCTGGCGTTAGCGCACATCACCTTGGCGACGTGGGCCCTCAGTTGGGATTTGGTGCCTGCTAGGTGTTTCCTCCCTTCGGTAATGAGGGCCCTCTGGCGTCAGGCCCTAACTCCTGGGCTCCCAAACTTTTCTGATGTGTGCCCTGTGGTGCGAGTACACTCCTGCCATGTTCCCAACCCCATGGGAATGTGGGCCTTCTGCTCTGTGGACACAACGCCTTGGTTGTTCACAGTTTCATGATGAGGGCCCTCTGTTGTGAGTTCACACCGGCCGGGATCCCATAGCCTCGCTGCACCTTGCCACCTGCTGGGACGTTCCAACTGCGGGATTCCTCACCTTTTTCATTCTATGGGCCCTCTGTTTTGAGGCAACTCCTGCCTGCCTCCCGCCCAGACCCTTGGTGATGTGTGTCCTCTGGTTTGAGGCCACGTGTGTTGGGTCCCTCACCTTTCGATGATATGGCCCCAATGGTGTGAGGACACTCCTGCCTGGTTCACATCCCCTTGTTGTTGTGGGCCCTCTGGTGAAAGTCTGATCCTTGCTGGGTTCCTGACCCTTCTTTGAGGTGGGCCTTCTTCCTTGAGGTAACTCCTGCCTGGCTTGCTCCCATTGCCTTGGTGATGTCGGCCATCTGGTGGCAGTTGGAGCCTGCTGGGAGCCTCCTCTCCTAGGTGATGAGGGCCCTCTGGCATCAGGCTCTAACTGCTGGGCACCCCACGTTTTCTGACTGAGCCCAGTGATGCCAGGACACTCCTGTAAGGTTCCCATCCCCATGCGGATGTGGGCCTTCTGCTCTGTGGTCACAACGCCTGGGTTGCTCACAGTTTCGTGATGTTGGTTCTCTGGTGTTAGTTCACTCAGGCCTAGATCCCATAGCCTCTGTGCTTTGGGTCGACTTCTGGGAGGTTCCAAATGCTGGATTCCGCCCCTTTTTTATACTTTGGGCCCTGTGTTGTGAGGCTCCACCTGTCTGCCTCACTCCAAGCCCCTTGATGATGTAGGTCCTCTGGTTTCAGGCCACATGTGCCGGTTTCCTCACCTTTTAGGTATGTGACCCCACTGGTGTGAGGACACTCCTGACTGGTTCCCATCCTCTTGTTGATGTGGGCCCTCTGGTGAGAGTCTGACCCTGGCTTGATTCCTCACACTTCTGGGAGGTGGGTCCTCTGCTGTGAGGTCACTCCTGCCTGGGTGGCACATGTCGCCTTGGCCACATGGGCCCTCTGGTTGCAGTTGGAGCGTGCTGGGAGCCTCCTCCCGTCGGTGATGAGGGCCCTCTGGCGTCAGGCCCTAACTGCTGGGCTCCCCACATTTTCTGATGTGTGCCCACTGGTGCGATGACACTCCTGCCAGGTTACCATCCCCATGCGGATTTGGGCCTTCTGTTCTGAGATGCCAACGGCTGGGTTGCTCACAGTGTCAGGATGTGGGCCCTCTGCTGTGAGTTCACTCCGGCATGCATCCCATACCCTCGGTGCTCTGGGCCACCTGCTTGGAGCTTCCAACTGCAGGATTCCTTACCTTTTTTCTTCTATGGGCCGTGTGTTGTGAGACACTTCCTGCCTGCCTCACTCTGAGCCCCTTGTTGATGTGGGTCTTCTGGTTTGAGGCCACATGTGGTGGGTTCCTCGCCTTTCAATGATGTGGCCCCACTGGAGTGAGAACACTCCTGCCTGGTTCCCATCCCCTTGGGGGTTTGGGCCCTCTGGTGAGAGTCTCATCCTGGTTGGGTTCCTCACAGTTTCGTAAGGTTGGCCCTCTGCCCTGAGGTCACTCCTCCCTGGCTGGCACACCCCGCCTTGGTGACGTCGGCCCTCTGGTGGCAGTTGGAGCGTGCTGGGAGCCTTCTCCTCTCGGAGATGAGGACACTCTGGTGTCAGGCCCTAACTGCTGGGTACCCACATTTTCTGATACGTGCTAAGTGGTGAGAGGACACTCCTGCCAGGTTCCCATCCCTATGCCGTTTTGGGCCTTCTTCTCTGGGGTCACAACGGCTGGGTTTCTCACAGTGTCAGGATGTGGCCCCTCTGCTGTGACTTCAATCCGGCATGGATCCCATAGCCTCGGTGATCTGGGACAACAGCTTTGAGCTTCCAACTGCTGGATTCCTCACATTTTTTATTCTATGGGCCCTGTGTTGTGAGGCTAGTCCTCCGAGCCCCTTGGAGATGTGGGTCCTCTGGTTTAGGTCCTCTGGTTTAGGCCACATGTTCTGGGTTCCTCACCTTTCTATGATTTGGCCACACTGGTGTGAGGCCACTCCTGCCTGGATCCCATTCCCTTGGTGATGTGGGCCTTCTGGTGAGAGTCTTATCCTGGCTGGGTACTTCACCCTTCTGTGACGTAGACACTCTGCTGTGTGGTCACTGCTGCCTGGCTGGTGCATGTCACCTTGGCGACGTGGGCCCTCAGTTGGGAGTTGTTGCCTGCTGGGAGTCTTCTCCCCTCGGTAATGAGGGTCCTCTGGCGTCAGGCCCTAACTCCTGGGCTCCCATACTCTTCTGATGTGTGCCCTCTGGTGGGAGTACACTCCTGCCAGGTTCCCAACTCCATGGGAATGTGGGCCTTCGGCTCTGTGGTCCCAACCGCTGGATTGTTCACAGTTTCGTGATGAGGGCACTCTGTTGTGAGTTCACACCGGCCGGGATCCCATAGCCTCGCTGCTCCTTGCCACCTGCTGGGAGGTTCCAACTGCGGCATTCCTCACCTTTTTTATTTTATGGGCCCTCTGTTTGAGACACCTCCTGCCTGCCTCACTCTGAGCCCCTTGTTGATGTGGGTCCTCTGGTTTAGGCCATATGTTCTGGGTTCCTCACTTTTCTATGATTTGGCCATACTGGTGTGAGGCCACTCCTGCCTGGTTCTGATCCCCTTGGTGATGTGGGCCCTCTGGTGAGAGTCTTATCCTGGCTGGGTTCCTCCCCCTTCTGTGACGTAAGCCCTCTGCTGTGAGGTCACTCCTGCCTGGCTGATGCACGTCACCTTGGCGACGTGGGCTCTCAGTTGGGAGTTGGTGCCTGCTAGGAGTCTGCTCCCCTCGGTAATTAGGGCCGTCTGTCGTCAGGCCCTAACTCCTGGGCTCCCAAAATTTTCTGTTGTGTGCCCTGTGGTGCGAGTACACTCCTGCCAGGTTACCAACCCCATGGGAATGTGGGCCTTCTGTTCTGTGGTCCCAACACATATGTTGTTCACAGTTTCATGATGAGGGCCCTCTGTTCTGAGTTCACACTGGCCGGGATCCCATAGCCTCGCTGCTCCTTGCCGCATGCTAGGAGGTTCCAACTGCGGGATTCCTCACCTTTTTTATTCTATGGGTCCACTGTTTGGAGGCTCCTCCTGCCTGCCTCACTCCCAGCCCCTTGGAGATGTGGGTCCTCTTGTTTAGGCCACATATTCTGGGTTCCTCACCTTTCTATGATTTGGCCACAGTGGTGTGAGGCCACTCCTGCCTGGCTTGCTCCCGTTGCCTTGGTGACGTCGGACCTCTGGTGGCAGTTGGAGCCTTCTTGTACCCTCCTCTCCAAGGTGATGCGGGCCCTCTTGCGTCAGGCTCTAACTGCTGGGCTCCCCACGATTTCTGATGTGAGCCCAGTGAGGCCAGGACACTCCTGTAAGTTTCCAATTCTCATGGGGATGTGGGCCTTCTGCTCTGTGGTCGCAACGTCTGGGTTGCACAAAATTTCGTTAGGTTGGCACTCCGGTGTTAGTTCACTCAGGCCTAGATCCCATAGCCTCTGTGCCCTGGGCCACCTGCTGGGAGGTTCCAAGTGCTGGATTCCTCACCTTTCTTATACTTCGCGCCCTGTGTTGTGAGGCTCCTCCTGCCTGCCTCACACCGAGCCCCTTGGTGATGTAGGTCTTCTGGTTTGAGACCACGTGTGCCGTTTGCCTCAACTTTTAGGGATGTGGCCCTACTGGTGCGATGACACTCCTGCCAGGTTCCCATCCCCATGCAGATTTGGACCTTCTGTTCTGAGGTCCCAGTGGCTGGGTTGCTCACAGTGTCAGGATGTGGGCCCTCTGCTGTGAGTTCACTTCGGCATGGATCCCATACCCTCGGTGCCCTGGGCCACCTGCTTGGACCTTCCAACTGCTGGATTCCTCACCTTTTTTCTTCTATGGGCCCTGTGTTGTGAGACATCTCCTGCCTGACTCACTCCGAGCCCCCTTTTTATGTGGCTCTTTTGGTTTGAGGCCACATATGCTGGGTGCCTCACCTTTCAATGATGTGGCCCCACTGTTATGAGCACACTCCTGCCTGGTTCGCATCCCCTTGGTGCTGTGGGCCCTCTGGTGAGAGTCTGATCCTGGTTGGGTTCCTCACACTTCCGTGAGCTTGGCCCTCTGCTCTGAGGTCACTCCTGCCTGGTTGGCACACCTCGCCTTGGCGACATAGGCCCTCTGGTGGCATTTCGAACGTGCTGGGAGCCTCCTCCCCACAGTGATGAGGGCCCTTTGGCGTCAGGCCCTAACTGCTGGGTACTCACATTTTCTATTACGTACTAAGTGGTGCTGGGACACTCCTGCCAGGTTCCCATCCCCATGGGGATGTGGGCCTTCTGCTCTGAGGTCCCAATGGCTGGGTTGCTCACAGTTTCATGATGTGGGCCCTGTGCTGTGAGTTCGCTTTGGCCTGGATCCCATAGACTCCGTGCTCTGGGCCGCTTGCTGCGAGGTTTCAACTGCTGGATTCCTCACATTTTTTAATCTATGGGCCCTGTGTTGTTAGGCTAGTCCTGCCTGCCTCACTCCGAGCACCTTGGAGAGGTGGGCCCTCTGGTGAGAGTCTCATCCTTGCTGGGTTCCTCATGCTCCTTTTAGGTGGGCCCTCTTCTGTGAGGTAACTCCTGCCTGGCTTGCTCCCGTTGCCTTGGTGACGTAGGCCATCTGGTGGCAGTTGGAGCCTGCTGGGAGCCTCCTCTCCTAGGTGATGAGGGCCCTCTGGCGTCAGGCTCTAAGTGCTGGCACCCCACGTTTTCTGACTGAGCCCAGTGATGCCAGGACACTCCTGTAAGTTCCCATCCCTATGGGGATGTGGGCCTTCTGCTCTGTGGTCCCAACGCCTGGGTTGCTCACAGTTTCGTGATGTTGGTTCTCTGGTGTTAGTTCACTCAGGCCTAGATCCCATAGCCTCTGTGCTCTGGGCCGCCTGCTGGGAGGTTCCAACTGCTGGATTCCTCACCTTTCTTATACTTTAGGCCCTGTGTTGTGAGGCTCCTCCTGCCTGCCTCACACCGAGCCCCTTGGTGATGTAGGTCTTCTGGCTTGAGACCACGTGTGCTGTTAGCCTCACCTTTTTGGGATGTGGCCCTATTGGTGCGATGACACTCCTGCCAGGTTCCCATCCCCATGCAGATTTAGACCTTCTGTTCTGAGGTCTCAGCGGCTGGGATGCTCACAGTGTCAGGATGTGGGCCCTCTGCTGTGAGTTCACTCCGGCATGGATCCCATTGCCTCGGTGCCCTGGGCCACCTGCTTGGAGCTTCCAACTGCTGGATTCCTCACCTTTTTTCTTCTATGGGCCCTGTGTTGTGAGACATCTCCTGCCTGACTCACTCTGAGCCCCTTTTTGATGTGGCTCTTCTGGTTTGAGGCCACATGTGCTGGGTTCCTCACTTTTCAATGGTGTGACCCCACTGGTCTCAGAACACTGCTGCCTGGTTCGCATCCCCTTGGTGATGTGGACCCTCTGGTGAGAGTCTGATCCTGGTTGGGTTCCTCACACTTCTGTAAGCTTGGCCCTCTGCCCTGAGGTCACTCCTGCCTGGCTGGCACACCCCGCTTTTGTGACGTCGGCCCTCTGGCTGCAGTTGGAGCGTGCTGGGAGCATTCGCCTCTTGGTGATGAGGACACTCTTGTGTCAGGCCCTAACTGCTGGGTAACCACATTTTCTGATACGTGCTAAGAGGTGAGAGGACACTCCTGCCAGGTTCCCATCCCCATGCGGTTTTGGGCCTTCTGCTCTGGGGTCACAACGGCTTGGTTGCTCACAGTGTCAGGATGTGGGCCCTCCGCTGTGAGTTCAATCCAGCATGGATCCCATAGCCTCGGTGCTCTGGGATAACTGCTTGGAGCTTCCAACTGCTGGATACCTCACCTTTTTGTTCTATATGCGCTGTGTTGGGAGAAACCCCCACCCTGCCTCACTGCGAACCCCTTTTTGATCTGGGTCTTCTGGTTCGTGGCCACATGTGCTGGGTTCCTCACCTTTCAATGATGTGCCCCACTGGTCTCAGAACACTCCCACCTGGTTCCCATCCCCTTGGTGATGTGGGCCCTCTGGTGAGAGTCTGATGCTGGTTGGGTTCCTCACACTTCTGTGAGCTTGGCCCTCTGCTCTGAAGTCACTCCTGCCTAGCTGACACACACCGCCTTGGTGACGTCGGCCCTCTGGTGGCAGTTGGAATGTGCTGGGAACCTCCTCCCTTCGGTGATGAGGGCCATCTCGCGTCAGGCCCTAACTGCTGGGTACCCACATTTTCTGATACATACTAAGTGGTGAGAGGACACTCCTGTCAGGCTCTCATCACCATGGGGATGTGGGACTTCTGCTCTGATGTCCAAAAGGCTGGGTTGCTCAGTTTCACGATGTGGGCCCTCTGTTGTGAGTTCACTGCCACCTGGATCCCAGAGACTGGGTGCTGTGGGCCAACTGCTGGGAGGTTGCAACTGCTGGATTCCTCACATTTTTTATTCTATGGGCCCTGCGTTGTGAGGCTAGTCCTGCCTGCCTCACTCCGAGCCACTTGGAGATGTGGGTCCTCTGGTTTAGGTCCTCTGGTTTAGGCCACATGTTCTGGGTTCCTCACCTTTCTATGATTTGGCCACACTGGTGTGAGGCCACTCTTGCCTGGATCTCATTCCCTTGGTGATTTGGGCCCTCTGGAGAGAGTCTTATCCTGGCTGGGTACTTCACCCTTCTGTGACGTAGACCCTCTGTTGTGAGGTCATTCCTGCCTGGGCTGCGCACGTCACCTTGGCGACGTGGGCCCTCAGTTGGGAGTTGGTGCCTGCTGGGAGTCTCCTCCCCTCGGTCATGAGGGCCCTCTTGCGTCAGGACCTGACTCCTGGGCTCCCATACTCTTCTGATGTGTGCCCTCTGGTGGGAGTACACTCCTGCCAGGTTCCCAACACCATGGGAATGTGGGCCTTCTGCTCTGTGGTTCCAACCGCTGGGTTGTTCGCAGTTTCGTGATGAGGGCCCTCTGTTGTGAGTTCACACTGGCCGGGATCCCATAGCCTCGCTGCTCCTTGCCGCCTGCTGGGAGGTTCCAACTGCAGGATTCCTCACCTTTTTTATTTTATGGGCCCTCTATTTGAGACACCTCCTGCCTGCCTCACTCTGAGCCCCTTGTTGATGTGTGTCCTCTGGTTTAGGCCATATGTTCTGGGTTCCTCACTTTTCTATGATTTGGCCATACTGGTGTGAGGCCACTCCTGCCTGGTTCTGATCCCCTTGGTGATGTGGGCTCTCTGGTGAGAGTCTTATCCTGGCTGGGTTCCTCCCCCTTCTGTGACGTAGGCCCTCTGTTGTGAGGTCACTCCTGCCTGGCTGACGCATGTCACCTTGGCGACGTGGGCCTTCAGTTGGGAGTTGCTGCCTGCTAGGAGTCTGCTCCCCTCGATAATTAGGGCCGTCTGGCGTCAGGCCCTAACTCCTGCGCTCCCAAAATTTTCTGATGTGTGCCCTGTGGTGCGAGTACACTCCTGCCAGCATACCAACCCCATGGGAATGTGGGCCTTCTGTTCTGTGGTCCCAACAGCTGTGTTGTTCACAGTTTCATGATGAGGCCCTCTGTTGTGAGTTCACACCGGCCGGGATCCCATAGCCTTGCTGCTCCTTGCCGCATGCTAGGAGGTTCCAACTGCAGGATTCCTCACCTTTTTTATTCTATGGGCCTCTCTTTTGAAGCTCCTCCTGCCTGCCTCATTCCCAGCCCCTTGGAGATGTGGGTCCTCTTGTTTAGGCCAAATGTTCTGCGTTCCTCACCTTTTTATGATTTGGCCACACTGGTGTGAGGCCACTCCTGCCTGGTTTGCTCCCGTTGCCTTGGTGACGTCGGACCTCTGGTGGCAGTTGGAGCCTTCTTGTACCCTCCTCTCCAAGGTGATGAGGGCCCTCTTGCGTCAGGCCCTAACCGCTGGGTACCCACATTTTCTGATACGTGCTATGTGGTGAGAGGACACTCCTGCCATGTTCCCATCCCCATGCGGTTCTGGGCCTACTGCTTGGGGGTCAAAACGGCTGGGTTGCTCACAGTGTCAGGATGTGGGCCCTCTGCTGTGAGTTCACTCCAGCATGGATCCCATAGCCTCGGTGCTCTGGGATAACTGCTTGGAACTTCCAACGGCTGGATTCCTCATCTTTTTTCTTCTATGTGCACTGTGTTGTGAGACACCTCTTCCCTGCCTCCTTCCGAGCCCCTTTTTGATTTGGGTCTTCTGGTTCGAGGCCACATGTGCTCTGTTCCTCACCTTTAAATGATGTGGCCCCACTGGCCTCAGAAGACTCCTGCCTGCTTCCCATCCCCTTGGTGATGTGGGCCCTCTGGTGAGAGTCTGATCCTGGTTGGGTTCCTCACACTTCCGTGAGCTTGCCCCTCTGCTCTGAGGTCATCCTGTCTGGCTGGCACACACCGCCTTGGTGACGTCGGCCCTCTGGTGGCAGTTGGAGCACGCTGGGAACCTCCTAACCTCGGTGATGAGGGCCCTGTCGGGTCAGGCCCTAACTGCTGAGTTCCCACATTTTCTGATATGTACTAAGTGGTGCGAGGACACTCCTGCCAGGTTCCCATCCCCATGGGGATGTGGCGCTTCTGCTCTGATGTCCAAAAGGCTGGGTTGCTCAAAGCTTCATGATGTGGGCCGTCTGCTGTGAGTTCACTGCGGCCTTGATCACATAGACTGGGTGCTCTGGGCCACCTGCTGGTATGTTTCAACTGCTGGATTCCTCACGTTTTTTATACTATGGGCCCTGCATTGTGAGGCTAGTCCTGCCTGCCTCACTCTGAGCCCCTTGGAGATGTGGGTCCTCTGGTTTAGGCCACGTGTTCTGGGTTCCTCACCTTTCTATGATTTGGCCACACTGGTGTGAGGCCACTCCTGTCTGGATCCGATCCCCTTGGTGATGTGGGCCCTCTGGTGAGAGTCTTATCCTGGCTGGGCACCTCACCCTTCTGTGACGTAAGCTCTCTACTATGATGTCACTCCTGCCTGGCTGGCGCACGTCACCTTGGCGATGTGGGCCCTCAGTTGGGAGTTGGTGCCTGTTGGGAGTCTCCTCCCCTCGGTAATGAGGGCCCTCTGGCGTCAGGCCCTAACTCCTGGGCTCCCATACATTTCTGATGTGTGCCCTCTGGTGGGAGTACACTCCTTCCAGGTTCCCAACCCCACGTGAATGTGGGCCTTCTGCTCTGTGGTCCCAACCGCTGGGTTTTTCACAGTTTCATGATGAGAGCCCTCTGTTGTGAGTTCACACCGCCTGGGATCCCATAGCCTCGCTGCTCCTTGCCGACTGCTGGGAGGTTCCTATTTCGGGATTCCTCACCTTTTTTATTTTATGGACCGTCTGTTGTGAGTCTCCTCCTGCATGCCTCACTCCCAGCCCCTTCGTGATGTGTGTCCCCTTGTTTGAGGCCACATGTCCTGGATTCCACACCTTTCGATGATGTGGCCCCACTGGTGTGAGGGCACTCCTGCCTGGTTCACATCCACTTGGTGATACGGGCCCTCTGGTGAGAGTCTGATCCTGGTTGGGTTCGTCACACTTCTGTGAGGTGGGCCCTCTGCTCTGAGGCCAGTCCTGCCTTTATGGCACACCCCGCCTTGGTGACATCGGCTGTCGGGTGGCAGTTGGATCCTGCTGGGAGACTCCTACCCTTGGTGATGAGGGCGCTCTGGCGTCAGGCCCTAACTGCTGACCTCCCCACATTTTCTGATGTGTGCCCACGTGTTCGATGACACTCCTGCCAGATTCCCATCCCCATGGGGATGTGGGCCTTGTGCTCTGAGGTCCCAACGGCTGGGTTGCTCACAGTATCTTGATGTGGGCCCTCTGCTGTGAGTTCACAGCAGCCTAGATCCCATAGACTCGGTGCCCTGGGCCGCCTGCTGGGAGGTTCCAATTACTGGATTCCTCACCTTTTTTATTCTATGGGCCCTTTGTTGTGAGGCTACTCCTACCTGCCTCACTCCGAGCCCCTTGGAGATGTGGGTCCTCTGGTTTGAGGCCACATGTGCTGGGTTCCTCACCTTTCTATGATGTGGCCACACTGGTGTTAGGACACTCCTGCATGGTTCCGATCCCCTTGGTGCTGTGGGCCCTCTGGCGACCGTCTTATCCTGGCTGGGTTCCTCACCTTTCTGTGAGGTAGGCCCTCTGCTGTGAGGTCACTCCTGCCTGGCTGGCACACCTCACCTTGGCGACGTGGGCCCTCAGTTGTGTGTTGGTGCCTGCTGGGAGTCTCCTCCCCTCGGTAATGAGGGCCCTCTGGCGTCAGACCTTAACTCCTGGGCTCTCAAAATTTTCTGATGTGCGCCCTGTGGTGCCAGTACACTCCTGCCATGTTCCCGACCCCATGGGAATGTGGGCCTTCTGCTCTGAGGTCCCAACGTCTGGGTTTCTCACAGTTTCATGATGAGGGCCCTCTGGTGTGAGTTCACCCAGCCTGGATCCCATAGCCTCGCTACTCCTGGCCACCTGCTGGGAGGTTCCAACTGCGGGATTCCTCACCGTCTTTATTCTATGGGCCCTCTGTTTTGAGGCTCCTCCTGCCTGCCTCACTCCCAGCCCCTTGTTGATGTGTGTCCTCTGATTAGAGGCCACGTGTGCTGGGTCCCTCACCTTACGATGATGTGGCCCCACTGGTGTGAGGATACTTGTGCCTGGTTCCCCTCCCCTTGGAGATATGGGCCCTCTGGTGAGAGTCTGATCCTGGCTGGGTTCCTCACACTTCTGTGAGGTTGGCCCTCTGCTGTGAGGTAACTCCTGCCTGGCTTCCCATTGCCTTGGTGACGTCGGCCCTCTGGTGGCAGTTGGAACCTATTGGGAGCCTCCTCCCCTCAGTGATGAGGGCCCTCTGGCGTCAGGCCGTAACTGCTGGGCTCCCCACGTTTTCTGATGTGAGCCCAGTGATAACAGAACACTCCTATAAGGTTCCCATCCCCATGGGGATGTGGGCCTTCTGCTCTGTGGTTCCAACGCCTGGGTTGCTCACAGTTTCATGACATAGGCTCTCTGGTGTTAGTTCGCTCAGGCCGGGATCCCATAGCCTCTGTGCTCTGGGCAGCCTGCTGGAAGATTCCAACTGCTGGATACCTCACCTTTTTTATTCTTTAGGCCCTGTGTTGTGAGGCTCCTCCTGCCTGCCTCACTCCCAGCCCCTTGGTGATGTGGGTCCTGTAGTTTGAGGCCACATGTGCCGCTTTACTCACCTTTTAGTGATGTGGACCCACTGGTGTGAGGACACTCCTGCCTGGTTCCCATCCCCTTGGTGATGTGGGCCGTCTGGTGAGAGTCTTATCCTGTCTGGTTTCGTCACCTTTCTGTGAGTTGGTCCCTCTGCTCTGAGGTCACAACTGCCTGGCTTGCTCCCGTTGCCTTGGTGACGTCGGCCCTCTGGTGGCAGTTGGAGCTTGCTGGGAGCCTCCTCCCCTCGGTGATGAGGGCTCTGTGGCATCAGTCAATAACTGCTGGGTTCCCCATATTTTCTGATGTTTGCCCACTGGTGCGATGACACTCCTGCCGGGTTCCAATCCCCATGTGGATGTGCGCCTTCTGCTGTGAGGTCCCAACGTTTGGGTTGCTCACAGTTTAATGATGAGGGCCCTCTGGTGTGAGTTCATTCCGGACTGGATCCCATAGCCTCGCTGCTCCTGGCTGCCTGCTGGGAGGTTCCAACTGCGGGATTCCTCACCTTTTTTATTCTATGGGCCCTCTGTTTTGAGGCTCCTCCTGCCTGCCTCAATCCCAGACCCTTGGTGATGTGTGTCCTCTGGTTTGAGGCCACATGTGCTCTGTTCCTCAACTTTCGATGATGTGGTCCCACTGGTGTGAGGACACTCCTGCCTGGTTCCCATCCCCTTGGTGATGTGGGCCATCTGGTGAGAGTCTGATCCTGGCTGGGTACCTCACCCTTCTGTGAGGTGGGCCCTCTGACATGAGGTCACTCCTGCCTTGCTGGCACACGTCGCCTTGGTGACATGGGCCCTTTGTTGGCCATTGGAGTGTGCTGGGAGCCTCCTCCCCTCTTTATGAGGGCCCTGGATAAAACGCATATGCCCTTCTTGGCCAAGTGCATCATTGTCGACGTACTGCCTCTTTTCCTATGCTTTAAATGCAATTACTGTCTACCTCCTGAAATCGGTTTCCTGCAATTCTGCCCCACTTTCAAGTCTGCTTCGCAGCCTTACTTCAATATATTTTTGGAAGATAGCTGTCATTGATAACTGCAGGTTTGTGAATGACAGTGCCCCTGAGCTCTTTTTTTCAACTAGCTTTCTTTTGAGCTGGCCGCAAAACTGCAGGATTGCTTCAGGCCCTAACCTTGTTCCGGCATGGCACGCTGAGCCTTTGGTTCATTCCTCTTCCTGGTGGGAAATGAGAGTTAAATTTGCCCGTGCAGACAGCTACAGCTACTCTCTCATTAGTTCTCCCTATTCCTGTTCATGTTCCACAGAAATTGCAAACATTGCCAAACAGGAGGTTAAAGGCACTGACTCTTCAAGTGGGGAGAGTGTTAGAAAAGCGTCTGGAATGGTGAACCTGAGTACCAGGGGACGAAAACTGAGATGCAATTAAAAACGTTTCCCGATCACATGTTGGACCATATTCTGGGTTCCCCATGCATGTTTTAGCTGAAGAAAGAATCCCTTAAACCTGGAGAGTTTGGACCTATGGAATGGTTACCATGCAGTAAGCCTTCAAAGGGTCTGCATTTGCTCACCGAACCTCACCAATCCTATCAGCTCCAAGTGTCCAGCCTTATGTCTCACCCAGGTCTGGGTGTAGATGTGGTAAATCCAGGTTGCATCACAAACCCTGAATGAATTATTTAAGAATTGCTCTCTATTTCACTGTCATTGTGTTTGTTTTTGAAATTTATTTTGATAATGGGATATAGCTGATTTTCACTGCTGCGTTTATGCCGCTGTACACATGCTTGATTCTCTTACGGAGACATATAAATACATAGGTTTTAAGATACTTACTAGTCAGCTATATTCCTAGGCGTTGAATATGCGTTGTTGAGTCCATTTCATTCAGCAAGGAGTAGGTCTTGTCTATTATATATTTGGCTTATGGAACGGTATCTGTGCTAATTTCAATCTCTGGTTTTATGCAGCACCCCAACTCACCTTTCCCCTTAAGCAAGGATAAGTTGGTTTTCTAAATTTGAGTCCCTCTTCTGTTTTATAAATATGTTCATGTGTAGCCAAGTTTACATTCCGTGTATTAGTGATAACTTCTGATGTTTCTTTTTCTGTGTGATTTATTTCACGTAGAATCATCGTACCTGTATCCACTCATTATGCTGCTACGGGCCTGATGACATAGATTTCATTGCTGAGTGATATTCCATTGTACGTAGGTACCACTACTTGTTTACCCATTTTTCGATTTCTGGGATATTTATCTTGTACCGTAGGCGAGGTTCTTGTAAACAGAGCCGTCCCAAACTTTGGGGGGGCTGTGTGTTTTTGATTTTAATTTCCCTAAGCTATAGGACCATAAGTGGAAGTGCTCTAGGCTCTATTTCTTTGTCTTTTAGAAGTTTCAGGAAACACCATACACTTATCTAGAGTGGCTGTTGGCAATTTACATCCTGCCCACCAGCATAACAAGTCTCCCTGTTCTCCATGGCCTGTCCTGCCTTTCTGGATTTTACACTTTTCTCAGATGGCCCTTTGACTGGTGGGAAGTGAGACTTCGTTGTACTGCAGATTTCCTTAGCACGCTTGCTTGGTTGGCCATAAAGGGCATATGCGTTTTTTCCTGAATATATTCAGGAAAAAACGCATACGCCCTTTTTCGCCAAGTGCATCATTCTTGACGTTCTGCCTCTTTTCCTATGCTTTAAATGGAATTCCAGTCTACCTCCTGAAATCGGTTTCCTGCAATTCTGCCCTGCTTTCAAGTCCTCTTTGCAGCCTTACTTCAATATATTTTTGGACGAAATCTGTCATTTATAACTCTGCAGTTTTGTGAATTACAGTGCCCCTGAGCTCCTTTCTTCAACTCGCTTTCTTGTGAGCTGGCCGCAAAACCTTAGGATTGCTTCAGTCCCTAATCTGGTTCCCGCATGGCACGCTGAGCCTTTGGTTAATTCCTCTTCCTAGTGGGAAATGAGAGTTAAATTTGCCCGTGCAGACACCTACAGCTAGTCTCTCATTGGTTCTCCCTATTCCTGTTCGTCTTCCGCAGAAATTGCAAAATGAGCTAAACAGGAGTTTAAAGGCACTGACTCTCCAAGTGGGGAGAGTGTTAGTAAAGCGTCTGGAATGGTGAACCCGAGTACCAGGGGACGAAAACTGAGATGCATTTAAAAACGTTTCCCGATCACTCCATGGACCATACTCTGGGTTCCCCATGCATGTTTAGCTGAAGGAAGAATCCCTTAAACCTTGGGAGTTGGGACCCATGGAATGGGTACCATGCAGTGTTACTTCAAAGGGTCTGCATTTGCTCACCGAACCTCACCAAACGTATCATCCCCAAGTGCCCCGCCTTCTGTCTCAACCAGCTCTGGATGTAGATGTGGTAAATCCAGGTTGCATCACAAGCCCTGAATGAATTATTTAAGAACTGCTCTCTATGTCACTGTCATTGTGTTTTGTTTTCGAAATTTATTTTGATAATTGGATTTAGCTGATTTTCACTGCTGCGTTTATGTCGCTGTACACATGCTTGATTCTCTTATGGAGACATATAAATCCGTAGGTTTTAAGACTCTTACTAGTCAGGTATATTCCTAGGTGCTGAATATGGGGTGTTGGGTCCATTTCGTTGACCAAGGAGTAGGTATTGTCTATTATATATTTGGCTTATGGAACCGTATCTGTGCTAATTTCAATCTCTGGTTTTATGCAGCACCCCAACTCACCTTTCCCCTTAAGCAAGCATAAGTTGGTTTTTTAAATTTGAGAACCCGTTCTGTTTTGTAATTCAGTTCATGCGTAGCCAAGTTTACAATCCATGTATTAGTGATATCTTATGTCTTTTCCTTTTTGTATTATGTGACTTCGTATGATCATACGTAACTCCTCTGGAGTTGTTACAAATGGCCATATTTCATTGATTTCCAGGCTGAGTAATATTCCACTCTACATAAGTACCACATCTCAATCCATTTTTTCCCTCCAGAGACATTCAAGTTATATCCTAGTCGAGGTTCTTTTACACAGAGAGGCGGTAAATATTGGGGTGACTGTGTCCTCTCGATTTTTGTTTTTCCCAGGATATACGTCCATGAGTGCAAGTGCCCTGTGCTCTGTAGCTCATTTTTTAGATGCTTTAGTAAACACAATACACTTCTCCAGAGTGACCGTTGGCAACATACATTTCCACTATAAGCCTCACAGGTCTCCCTTTTCTCCTTGCCCTGTCCTGCATTTCTGGTGTTTACACTTTATGAGGACGGCTCTTCTGACTGATGCGAAGTGATATCTTTTGTAGTATTGATTTCCAGTGCCCACCTGTTTGGTTGGCTAAAAATATGTGTGCCCTTTTCTTGAATGTACACAGAAAGTGACGCATACACCCTTTTTGGCCAAGTGCAGTGTTGGCAATGTTCAGCCCCTTTTCTTGTGCTTAATGGTGAGTCCTTTCTACCTCTTCCAATCCCTTTCCTGCCATTCTCCATTGCTTACAAGTCCTTTTCTCTGACTTTCCTCAAGACATTGTTCAGTGATAGATATTTTCAACTCTGCAGTTTCGTGAATTTTAGTGCCCCTGAGTTCCATTTTTCAACTTGTGTTTATGGGAACTGGCCACAAAGCAGCGGGATTTCCTCAAGCCCTATTCTGTTTCCATGGGCAGCCCTAGCGTTTGGTCAATTCGTCTTCCTGATTGGAAATTAGAGTGACTTGTGCCTGTCCGAACACCTAGGACTTGTCTCTCATTGTTCCTCCTCCTTCCGCTTCATCCTCTGGAGAAATTCCAAACTGTACACAACAGGGTGTTGACAGTGCTGAAATCTCCAAGTGGGGAGACTGTTAGTAAAGACGCTGGAGGGGTGAACCCGAGTACCAGGAGATGAGGAGATGAGATGCCTTTTCCTAACTCTTCCCGATCAGACGGTATACCATCCTCTGGGTGTGACAGGCATGTTTTAGCTGTAGGAAGGATCCCATTCATGTGAGGAGAACACCAGGGCTTTTTCAAAATCAGTGTCTCTCCGCAACCCAAACTGGGGAATTTTTTAAGCTACGGCTACACGTATGTTCATTAAGGGCCTTGGGAAGTAGGCAGAGTCCAAACTTTAGATGATTGAAGTCTTCCTGGTCAGAAGCACTCACCAACGGCTTCCCTTAGGTTCCATTTTAACTGTCATTGATAGATGATGTCAATAAAAATATCTATTCTTTTTCAGATTATTTCCCCTTATAGGTTATTGCAAGATACTGAGTGTAGTTCCCTGTGCTATACAGTAGTTCCTTGTTGATGATCGATTTTATACATAGCAGTGTGTATGTGTTAATCCCAAACTGTTAATTTATCCCTCCTCCCAACTTTCCCCTTTGGTAATAATAAATTATAAGATTTTATACTTCTCAGAAATGGGAGAGCTGAAAGAGAGGTATCATTTTCAATGGAAAAGCATTTAAAACAAGATTGAAGCTTTAACCAAGATTATTAGGTGTACATCCTTGGAAAGAAATCACTTCGTTTCTCTAATATTGACCTGACAAATAAGACAAAACTTTTCACTAAACGTGCTTATAATAAAGTGATGGAAATATCAAATGGAAGTGTTAGAAACATCTTATTTTACCAGAACCTTATACACTGTTCTATGTTAATTACAGTTTGGCTCACACATCTGTTCATTGAAGTTACAAGGTTCTCAATTTCTGTTACTGATCCTCCAGAGTGGACCCCAACAAGTGTCCCCCTGCCCAGGGTCATTGGAGCCAACAGATCGAGACTGAGTTTGGTTCAGAAGCAAAGGAAATTTTATATTTTGATCAGAGAATGGAGAGGTGAGAACATGTGCTACCCTGTGGGCTGTGGGCTGGGCTGCTGTGTAGAGATCCTGTCAAAGTCATTGGGAGGGAGGGGGCGGAGCTCTTGAGGGCCCGGTTGGCTGCAGCTCAGGCTCTATATCACGGAGTCTGCACTGGGCCCCAGGAGCTGATGTGTCGACCCAGCCATTCTGCACTAGAAAATCTGGTCTGAAGTGCCAGGTGTGGAACCTCTGTATGCGCGACCCTAGGAGCACATTAAATTAGGCAAAGCACAAAGGATAAAAAAGGTTAGACTTTATTTTATTGCCTAGATTCTATTTTTATCTCCCAGGGATTTTTAAGGGGCTTTGCCTGGGACAAACCCTGCTTCTGCCTTTTCTCCCCTTCCTCATTCTTGGAGTGCTGAGTGTGCAGACCCTTCTTCTGTAACTGCTGAGTGCTGAGTTAGGAGCCCTCATACCCGTGGGCGAGGGTCAGAACTTCTCCCCAGCAGCCTCCAGGTGACGTTGATTGTCCCCAGGCCTGCTGCCTCCCTGCTCATCTGCCTGAGCACCAATATTGGAAGTGTTATAGATTCTAATGACCTTTAAGGGTCCAGGAAGGAGAGGTGCAGTGACGCTGTGAAGTCCAGTCTCACACCGCTCCCCATTTGTTCTGCCACCTTAGGCTGACCGTTTCTGCCAGCCTAGATGCTCTGACCAGTAGTCTGTGCTTTCTTCAATTAGGCCCCTGAATTAACGTAAAAACAGCACCAGGTGTCAGGACCCTGCCTGCTCAACTCCCAGACAGTCCAGGGTCAGTGGTGATGAAGGACCATGATGGCCACAGAGTCAACAGCCTTTTGAAGTAAATAGGAGTCCAGCCGGTCTTATTGGCCACCATCATCACGGTGTCTGTTGGCTTTTCTATGGTGACAGCGTGATATACGGTTCCCCCGCCAAGATTATTAGCTCCCCTCTGGGTGCAATAAGTCCTGCAAGCAGTAGTCTACTCTTTTGGGACACACTGTTGTTTTATGAGAGAAACTCCAGGTCATGTGATGGTCACACGAGTTGTCATGTTGCCCTGTTGCCCCCGGTTATCTCTCTGGAGGTTGGAGTTGGAGGGCCTCCTTACTCGAGGTCAGTGTGCCCACGGAGGAAATCCTGCAACTTCAGGACATGGTTGGGGGTTAGGAACACCACGTGGGGTCCTTTTCCCTTAGGCGGGAGGTGGCCTTTTGGGCTGCTGATTTCCAGGTTTTTAGATACCGCCAGTATCTTGGCCAGATGTGGCGGTGGGCCAAGCCCCTTGGTGACCGTAGTTTATCCTACCTGGATGGCATTCTTGCATTGTTCCATTTCAAGTGGTCCCAGTTTTTGCACTAATACTCCAATGGCGATTCACCTTTCACCAGGAATGTAAAGGTCAAAGGGTTTAGCTAAATTAGGGAGCTCCAGGGCAAGGGTCTAATTGACTGCTCTTTCCATTCTTGAAAGGCCACTTCTGGATTCTATTCAAAAGGATCATCATCTTTTCCTTTCAGTGTTTCATATAGAGGCCCAGCTAGTAGACTGTAGTTAGGGATCCAGAAGCAGCAAACCCTGGCCTCCCCAGGAACCCGTAAGCTGTCTTCTAGTTTTAGAAATGGGTAAGGCTGTAAATTGTTTCTTCCCTTTCCTGGGATGGGCTTCTCCGACCTTCTGTGAGAATGAAGCCCAGGCAGGTCACCGTAGTCTGTGATATTTGAGCTTTTTCTTGGACAACTTGTATCCTTTATTGGCTTGGTAGTTCAGAGGTCTCCTTAGTAGGGCTGGCGATCAGAATGTCGTCTGCATATTGAAGGAGTGTTTCCTTTTCCAGAGGTAGAACTTTTAGGTCTTTAGCTGAGCTTTCCCCAAAGATGGTGTGGGAATTTTTGAACCCTTGGGGCAAGACGGCCCGGAAGTATTGTTTTAGTTGTATGTTGAGTCCTGCCAGTCACAAGCCAAAATTTTTTGTGACTCTCGGACTAATGGAATACAAAAGAAGGCATCATTGAAGACTAATACAGAATACCAAGTCCTGGTGGTTGGTAGAATGAGCAGCAGGGTGTAGGATTTAGGAACTACTGGAGGTATATCCTCGGTGGCTTCACTGACTGTCCTGACATCCTTTACCAGGACTCCAGCAGCCCATGGGGCTCTCGAGGTCAGGCCAATCCCAGGATATGGAGCTCACCTGGGCAGGTACCCCACCCCCACCCCAGCCCACGGGGCTCTCGTGTTCAGGCCCCTCCCAGGATATGGGGTTCCCTGGGCAGGTTCCCCTGCAGCCCATGGGGCTCTCGTGGTCAGGCCCTTCCCAGGATACAGAGCTACCCTTGCAGATACCGTGGCAGGGCTGGGCATACAGGAACCGTGCACATCGCCCTCATTTCAGAGCACTCCCAGCTCACCTGTCACTCAGATCTGACACAGAGCACCTCAGAGCAGGACTTGAACTAACAAACAGCAGCTCCGACAGGTCTGTGACCCTGGGCATCACTCTGTGTGGCCTCCCACCACCTGGACTTCCAGAGATTTCCACTGCACCCGGGGCACCAGGTCTCTGTCTCCACCCACCACCCACCCCTGCTCTCCCTGACTCCTGGGTTCCTCTCATTAGGAGAGGGTTTTCTTGAAGTTGTCTCCCACTCATGGGCCAGATAATATAATTAGAAAACAAGCCAGAGCTGCAGCCCCTTGTCTATCCTGACTCTCAGGAGCCCACACCTGTTCCTTGGACCTGGCCGATTCAGCAAGTTCCATTTTCTGCAACTGTGAGCCCCTGAGGGGTGATTATTGGCTGGCCTGGGAAGCCTGACCGTGCCCCCCATCCCTCCCCTGGCGTGCCTGGGTTGGGATCAATATAAACACTGCACCAGGCAGCAAGAGCCCCTGCAGCTGTGCCTGACGCCATTTTCTCTGCCCTGTCAGCAGTCTCGGGGCTGGACTGGTGGGAGGGAGTGAGAGGCCACGGCTTTGTGGGTGGCCCAGTGTGAGTGGGGCTCTGCTGGACTTTCTGCAGCAGTTGCCAAGATGCCACCTGCTAAAGAAGAGAATGTGTCACCGATACCTGCTGCTGGAATTTCTCCCTGGACAGAGGTGAGTGAGGGAGAAATCAGTGGGGGCCTGGACAGCAGGGGTATCTCAGGCAGGGAAATGGAAAGCTTCCAGAAGAGCACCCAGGGCCAGGACCATCCTGGCTGGCCTGCAGGCACCAAGTCGGCTGGCATGCTGTCGCTCATGTGGCTCCATGGCCCTTCCTCTAGGCTTTCAAGTCCTTGTACATATTCAGGTGTTTTACCTGGGAAGGGTGGGAACATTTCAGCAGCAGGTGGCCTGGGGCTCGGCCCACGTTTACTCACAGATGCCTCGGCGCGGTCCCCCAGCTTTGCAATGAGGACGCTTGTTGCGTGGGGCCTGCTGGCTGAACGGGAGATGATTCCCCACCACTGACCAACTTCAGGATTGTTTACAACTGGAGCAAGTGCCCTGATACGGTTTTCCTCTGTGTAAATGGTGGGTTCTGATTTTTTTTCTTTTTTTCGTTTTTGGTTCAAGGTAGATTTTATTCCTCTTTTTTGTATTTACAGATATAAGCATGGAAATAATTTATTCATATAAATACATGTATGTGAAGGGAAGAATATTTTTTCTGTTTTACTTTTTGTAATTTTGAATTTTATTTTATTTTTTTAAACAGCAGGTTCTTTTTGGTTATCTATTTTATACATATAAATGTATACATGCCAACCCCAATCTCTCAACTCCTCCCTCCACCACCCCCCAACAGCTTTCCCCCCTTGGTGTCCATACGTTTGTTGTCTACATCTGTTGCTGTATTTCTGCCTTGCAAAACGGCTCGTCTGTTAAATTTTTCTAGGTTCCACATATATGCATTAATATACAAGATTTGTTTTTCTCTTTCTGACTTACTTCACTCTGTATGACAGTCTCTAGATCCATGAACGTCTCTACAAATGACCCAATTTCATTCCTTTTTATGGCTTAGTAATATTCCATTTTATATATGTACCACATCTTTATGCATTCGTCTGTCTGTGGGCATTTAGGTTGCTTCCATTACCTGGATATTGTAAATAGTGATATAATGAACATTGCGGTGAATGTCTCTTTTTGATTTATGGTTTTGTCTGGGTATAGGCCCAGTAGTGGGATTGCTGTATCATATGGTAATTCTATTCTTAGTTTTATAAGAAACTCCATAATGTTCTCCACAGTGACTGTATCAATTTACATTCCCAACAATAGTGGAAGAGGGTTCCTTATCTCCACACCATTTCCAGCATTTGTTGTTTGTAGATTTTCTGATGATGCCCATTCTAACAGGTGTTAGGTGATACACCATGGATGAGTCTATTTCGGTGAGCAAAGAGTAGGCCTTGTCTATTACATATTTGGCTTATGGAATGGTATGTGTGCTCATTTCAATCTCTGGTTTTATACAGCACCCCAACTCAACTTTCCCCTTAAGCAAGCATAAGTTTTTATCTAAATGTGAGACTCTGTTCGGTTTTGTAATTCAGTTTATGTGTAGCCAAGTTTACACTCCCTCTATTAGTGATATCTTATGATAATTATCTTTCTCTGTGTGACATATTTCTCTTAGAATCGTCATACTTAAATCCACTCAATTTGCTGCTACAGGCCTGATGGCATTGATTTCATTGCTGAGTGATATTCCGTTGTACGTAAGTAGCACAACTCCTTTATACATTTTTTTCTTTCTGGGATATTTAATTTGTACTGGACTCGAGGTTCTTGTAAACACAGCAGCCCTAAATTTTGTGTTGGCTGTGTCTTGTTGATTTTAATTTTCCTAAGCTATAGGGCCAAAAGTGGAAGTGCCCTAGGCTCTGTAGCTTTTTTTTGCAGATGTTTCAGGATACACCATAAACATCTCCAGAGTGTCTCTTGGCAATTTACATCCCACCCATCAACATAACAAGGCTCGCTGTTCTCCATGGCCTGTCCTGTGTTTCTGGTTTTTACACTTTTTTCAGATGGCCCTTTTGACGAATGGGAAATGAGACTTCATTGTAGTGTGGATTTCCATTGCTCAACTTCTTGGTTGGCCAAAAAGGGCATATGCGTTTTTTCCTGAATATATTCAGGACAAAATGTATACGCACTTTTGTCCAAGTGCATCACTGTCAAAGATCTGCCGCTTTTCACATTCTTTAAATGCAATTCCAATCTACGTCCTGAAATATGATTCCTGCAAATCTGCCTCGTTTTCAAGTCCTCTTTGCAGACTTACTTCAATATATTTTTGCCAATAGCTGTCATTTATAACTCTGCAGGTTTGTGAATTACAGTGCCCGTGATTTCCTTTCTTAACTCGTTTCCTTGAAAGCTGGCCACAGGACCACAGGTTTGCTTCAGATCGTAATCAGGGTCCAGCATGGCACTCTGAGCCTTTGGTTAATTCCTCTTCCTGGTGGGAAATTAGAGTTAAATGTGCCCCTCCAGACACCTGCCTCACTCCCAGGCCCTTGGTGATGTGTGTCCTCTGGTTTGAGGCCACATGTGCTGGGTTCTTCACTTTTGGCTGATGTGGCCCCTCTGGTGTGAGGACACTCCTGCCTGGTTCCCATCCCTTTGGTGATGTGGGCCCTCCAGTGAGAGTCTGATCCTGGTTGGGTTCCTCACACTTCTGTGAGGTGGGCCCTCTTCTCTGAGGTCACTCCTGCCTGGCTGGCACACACTGCCTTGGCGACGTTGGCCCTCTGGTGGGAGTTGGCACCTGCTGGGAGTCTCCTCCCCTCGGTAATGAGGGCCCTCTGGCGTCAGGCCCTAACTCCTGGGCTCCCAAAATTTTCTGATGTGCACCCTGTGGTGCGAGTACACTCCTGCCTGGTTCCCAGCCCCATGGGAATGTGGGCTTTCTGCTCTGAGGTCCCAAAGTTGGGTTGCTCCGTTTCATGATGAGGGCCCTCTGGTGTGAGTTCACTCCGGCCTGGATCCCATAGCCTCGCTGCTCCTGGCCACCTGCGGGGAGGTTACAACTGCAGGATTCCACACCTTTTTTCTTCTATGAGCCCTCTGTTTTGAGACTCCTCCTGCCTGCCTCACTCCCAGCCCCTTGGTGATGTGTGTCCTCTGGTTTGAGGCCATGTGTGCTGGGTCCCTCACCTTTCGATGATGTGGCCCTACTGGTGTGAGGAAACTCCTGCCTGGTTCCTATCCCCTTGATGATGTGGGCCCTGTGGGGAGAGTCTAATCCTGGCTGGGTTCCTCACCCTTCTGTGTGGTGGACCCTCTGCTGTGAGATCACTCCTGCCTGGGTGGCACACCCCGCCTGGGCAACATCGGCCCTCTTGTTGCAGTTGGAGCCTGCTGGGAGCCTCCTCCCCTCGTGATGAGCCCCCACTTGCGTCAGGTCCTAACTGCTGGGTACCCACATTTTCTGATACGTGCTAAGTGGTGCAAGGACACTCCTGCGAGGTTCCCATCCCCATGGGGATGTGGGCCTTCTGCTCTGAGATCCCATTGGCTGGGTTGCTCACAGTTTCATGATGTGGGCCCTCTGCTGTGAGTTCACTGCAGCCTGGATCGCATAGACTCGGTGCTCTGGGCCGCCTGCTGGGAGGTTCCCACTGCAGGGTTCCTCAGCTTTTTTATTCTATGGGCCCTGTGTTGTGAGGCTACTCCTGCCTGCTTCACTCCGAGCCCCTTGGAGATGTGGGTCCTCTGGTTTAGGCCACATGTGCTGGGTTCCTCACCTTTCTATGATGTGGCCACCCTGGTGTGAAGACAGTCCTGCCTGGTTCTGATCCCCTTGGTGATGTGGGCCCTCTGGAGAGAGTCTTATCCTGGCTGGGTTCCTCACCCTTCTGTGAGGTAGGCCCTCTGCTGTGAGGTCACTCCTGCCTGGCTGTCACACGTCACCTTGGCGACATGGGCCCTCAGTTGGGAGATGCTGCCTGCTTGGAGTCTCCTCCCCTTGGTAATAAGGGCCCTCTGGCGTCAGGCCCTAACTTCTGGGCTCCCAAAATTCTCTGATGTGTGCCCTGTGGTGCGAGTACACTTATGCCATGTTCCTAACCACATGAGAATGTGGGCCTTCTGCTCTGAGGTCCCAACGGCTGGGTTGCTCACAGTTTCATGATGAGGGCCCTCTCTTTTGAGTTCAGTCAGGTCTGGATCCCATAGCCTCTTTGCTCCTGTCCGCCAGCTGGGAGGTTCCAACTGCGGGATTCCTCACCATTTTTATTCTATTGGCCCTATGTTTTGAGGCTCCTCCTGCCTGCCTCACTCCCAGCCCCTTGGTGATGTGTGTCCTCTGGTTTGAGGCCACGTGCACTGGGTCACTCACATTTCGGTGATGAGGCCCCACTGGTGTGAGGACCCTCCAGCCTGGTTCCCATTCCCTTGGAGATGTGGGACCTCTGGTGAGAGTCTGATCCTTTTTGGGTTCCGCACACTTTTGTGAGGTGGGCCCTCTGATGTGAGGTCACTCCTGCCTGGGTGGCTCATGTCGCCTTGGAGATGTGGGCCCTCTGTTGGCCACTAAAGCATACTGGGAGCCTCCTACCCTATTTAATGAGGGCCCTGGAAAAAACACATATGCACTTTTTGACCAAGTGCATCATTGTCGAGGATCTGCCTCTTCTCCTATGCTTTCAGAGCACTTCCCATCTACCTCCTGAAATCACATTCCTGAAATTCTGCCCCACTTTCAAGTCCTCTTCGCAGCCTTACTTCAATATATTTTTGTATGATACCTGTCATTTATAACTGTACATGTCTGTTAATTACAGTGTCCCTGAGCTCCTTTCTTCAACTTGCTTTCTTGTGAGCTGGCCGCAAAACCGCAGGATTGCTTCAGGGCCTAATCTGGTTTTGGCATGGCACACTGAGTCTTTGGTAAACTCCTCTTTCTGGTGGGAAATGAGCATTCAATTTGCCCGTGCAGACACCTACAGCTAGTCTCTCATTGGTTCTCCCTATTCCTGTTCATCTTGCGCAGAAATTGCAAAATGTGCCAAACAGGAGGTTAAAGGCACTGACTCTCCAAGTGGTAGAGAGATAGTAAAGCGTTTGGAATGGTGAACCCGAGTAACAGAGGACGAAACCTGAGAGGCATTTAAAATCATTCCCCAGTCACACCGTGGACCATACTCTGGGTTTCCCATGCATGTTTTAGCTGAAGGAAGAATCCCTTAAACCTTGCGATTTGGGACACTAGGAATGGGTACCATGCAGTATGACTTCAAAGGGTCTGCATTTGCTCACCGAACCTCACCAATGCTATCAGTCCGAAGTGTCAAGCCTTATGTCTCACCCAGCTCTGGGTGTAGATGTGGTAAATACAGGTTGCATCACAAGCCCTGAATCAATTATTTAAGAATTGCTCTCTATTTCACTGTCATTGTGTTTTGTTTTTTTAATTTGGTTTGATAATGTGATTTATCGGATTTTCACTGCTGCATTTATGCCGCTGTACACACGCTTGATTCTCTTACAGAGACATCTTCTCTTACAGAGACATATAAATCCATGGGTTCTTACTAGTCAGGTATATTCCTAGGCGTTGAATATGTTGTGTTGAGTCCATGTCGTTGAGCAAGGAGTAGGTCTTGACTATTATATATTTGGTTTATGGAACGGTATCTGTGCTATTTTCAAGCTCTGGTATTTTGCAGCACCCCAACTCACCTTTCCCCTTAAGCAAGCATAAGCTGGTTTTCTAAATTTGAGTCCCTGTTCTGTTTTGTAATTCAGTTGATGTGTAGCCAAGTTTACATTCCGTGTATTAGTGATAACTTATGATGTCTCTTTCTCTGTGTCAATAATTTCACTTAGATTCATCGTACCTAAATCCACTCATTATGCTGCGACGGGCTTGATGACATAGATTTCATTGCTGAGTGATATTCCATTGCACGTATGTACCACAACTTCTTTATCCATTTTTCACTTTCTCGGATATTTAACTTGTACCGTAGACGAGGATCTTGTAAACAGGGCCTTCTGAAATTTTGGGGTGGCTGTGTGTTTTTGATTTTAATTTCCCTAAGCTATAGGACCATAAGAGGAAGTGCTGTAGGCTCCGTTGCTTTTTTTTTTAGGTGTTTGAGGAAACACCATACACTTCTCCAGAGTGGCTCTTCGGCAATTTACATCCAGCCCATCAGCATAACAAGGCTCCCTGTTCTCCATGGCCTGTGCTGCCTTTCTGGATTTTACACTTTTTTCAGATGGCCCTTTTGACCAGGGGGCAGTGAGACTTCATTGTAGTGCAGATTTCTTTAACATGCTTGCTTGGTTGGCCAAAAAGGGCGTATGCGTTTTTTCATGAATATATTCAGGAAAAAACGCATACGCCCTTTTTGGCCAAGTGCATCATTGTCGACGTTCTGCCTCTTTTCCTATGCTTTAAATGCAATTCCAGTCTACCCCCTGAAATCGTTTTCCTGCAATTCTGCCGCTCTTTCAAGTCCTCTTCGCAGCCTTCCTTCAATATATTTTTGGACGATAGCTGTCATTTATAACTCTGTAGGTTTGTGAATTACAGTGCCCCTGAGCTCCTTTCTTCAAATCGCTTTCTTGTGAGCTGTCCACAAACCCGCAGGATTGCTTCAGGCCCTAATCTGGTTCTGGCATGGCATGCTGAGCCTTTGGTTAATTCCTCTTCCTGGTGGGAAATGAGCGTTAAATTTGCCCGTGCAGACACCTACAGCTAGTCTCTCATTGTTTCTCCCTATTCCTGTTCATCTTGCGCAGAAATTGCAAAGTGTGCCAAACAGGAGGTTAAAGGCACTGACTCTCCAAGTGGGGAGAGTGTTAGTAAAGGGTCTGGAATTGTGAACCCTCATAAAAGGGGACGAAAACTGAGATGCAGTTGAAAATGTTTCCCGGTCACACGGTTCACCATAATGTGGGTTTCCCATGCATGTTTTAGCTGAAGGAAGAATCCCTTAAACTGTAGCTGAAGGAAGAATCTCTTAAACCTGGAGAGTTCGGACCCATGGAATGGGTACCATGCAGTATGACTTTAAAGGGTCTGCATTTGCTCATCGAACCTCAACAATGCTATCAGCCCGACGTGTCCAACCTTATGTCTCACTCAGCTCTGGGTGTAGATGAGGTAAATCCTGGTTGCATCACAAGCCCTGAATAAATTGTTTAAGAATTGCTCTCTATTTCACTGTCATTGTGTTTTGTTTTTGTAATTCATTTTGATAATGGGATTTATCGGATTTTCTCTGCTGCATTCATGCAGCTGTACACACGCTTGATTCTCTTATGGAGACATATAAATCCATGGGTTTGAAGATTCTTACTAGTCAGGTGTATTCCTAGGTGTTGAATATAGGGTGTTCAGTCCATCTCGTTGAGCAAGGTGTAGGTCTTGACTATTACATATTTGACTTATGGAAAGGTATCTGTGCTAATTTCTATCTCTGGTTTTATGCAGCACCCCAACTCACCTTTCCCCTTAAGCAAACATAAGTTGGTTTTCTAAATTTGAGACCCTGTTCTGTGTTGTAATTCAGTTCATGTGTAGCCAAGTTTACATTCCGTGTATTAGTGATATCTTATGATGTTTCATTTTCTGTGTGACTTATTTCACTTACAATCATCGTACTTGAATCCACTCATTATGCCGCCATGGGCCTGATGACATAGATTTCATTGGTGAGTGATATTACATTGTACGTACGTACCACAACTTCTTTATCCATTTTTTGCTTTCTGGGATATTTAACTTGTACCGTAGAGGAGGTTCTTGTAAACAGAGCCATCCGAAACTTTAGGGTGGCTGTGTGTTTTTGATTTTAATTTCCCTATGGTATAGGACCATAAGTGGAAGTGCCATAGGCTCCATTGCTTTGTTTTTTAGTTTTTTGAGGAAACACCATACACTTCTCCAGAGTAGCTCTTGGTAATTTACATCCAGCCATCAGCATAACAAGGCTCCCTGTTCTCCATGACCAGTCCTGCCTTTCTGGATTCTACACTTTTTTCAGATGGCCCTTTTGACCGGGGGGCACTGAGACTTCATTGTAGTGCAGATTTCTTTAACATGCTTGCTTGGTTGGCCAAAAAGTGCGTATGCATTTTTCCTGAATATATTCAGGAAAAATCGCATACGCACTTTTTGGCCAAGTGCATCATTGTCCACGTTCTGCCTCTTCTCCTATGTTTAAATGCAATTCCAGTCTACCCCCTGAAATCGTTTTCCTGCAATTCTGCCCCGCTTTCAAGACCTCTTCGCAGGCTTCCTTCAATATATTTTTGGACGATATCTGTCATTTATAACTCTGTAGGTGTGTAAATTACAGTGCCCCTGAGCTCCTTTCTTCAAATCGCTTTCTTGTGAGCTAGTCGCAAACCTGCAGGATTGCTTCAGGCCCTAATCTGGTTCCGGCACGGCATGCTGAGCCTTTGGTTAATTCCTCTTCTTGGTGGGAAATGAGCGTTAAATTTGCCCGTGCAGACACCTGCAGCTAGTCTCTCATTGGTTCTCCCTATTTCTGTTCATCTTTCGCAGAAATTGCAAACTGGGCCAAACAGGAGGTTAAAGGCAGTGACTCTCCGAGTGGGGAGAGTGTTAGTAAAGTGTCTGGAATTGTGAACCCGAGTAAAATGGGACGAAAACTGAGATGCATTTGAAAACGTTTCTCCATCACACGGTGGCCCATACTCTGGGTTTTCCATGCATGATTTAGCTGAAGGTAGAATCCCTTAAACCTGGAGAGTGGGAACCATGGAATGGGTACCATGCAGTATGCCTTCATACGGTCTGCATTTGCTCAACGAGCCTCACGAATGCTATCAGCCTGAAGTGTCCAGCCTTATGTCTCACCCAGCTCTGGTTGTAGATGTGGTAAATCCAGGTTACATCACAAGCCCTGAATGAATTATTTAAGAATTGCTCTCAATTTCACTGTCATCCTTTTTAGTTTTTGTAATTCATTTTGATAATGGTATTTATCGGATTTTCTCTGCTGCCTTCATGCAGCTGTACACACGCTAGATTCTCTTATGGAGACATATAAATCCATGGGTTTGAAGATTCTTACTAGTCAGGTGTATTCCTAGGCGTTGAGTCTGGGCTGTTTAGTCCATTTCGTTGAGCAAGCAGTAGGTCTTGACTATTACATATTTGGCTTATGGAAAGGTACCTGCGCTAATTTCTATCTCTGGTTTTATGCAGCACCCCAACTCAGCTTTCCCCTTAAGCAAGCATAAGTTGGTTTTCTGAATTTGAGACCCTGTTCTGTTTTGTAATTCAGTTCATGTGTAGCCAAGTTTACATTCCGTATATTAGTGATATCTTATGATATTTCATTTTCTGTGTGACTTATTTCACTTAGAATCATCGTAACTGAATCCACTCATTATGCTGCAACGGGCCTGATTACATAGATTTCATTGGTGAGTGATATTCCATTGTACGTACGTACTACAACTTCTTTATCCATTTTTCGCTTTCTGGGATATTTAACTTGTACCGAAGACGAGGTTCTTGTAAACAGAGCCGTCTGAAATATTGGGGTGGCTGTGTGTTTTTGATTTTAATTTCCCTAAGCTATAGGACCATAAGTGGAAGTGCCGTAAGCTCCATTGCTTTGTTTTTTAGGTCTTTGAGGAAACACCATACACTTTTCCAGAGTGACTCTTGGCAATTTACATCCTGCCCATCAGCATAGCAAGGCTCCCTGTTCTCCATGGCTTGTGCTGCCTTTCTGGATTTTACACTTTTTTCACATGGCCTTTTTGACCGGGGGGCAGTGAGACTTCATTGTAGTGCAGATTTCTTTAACATGCTTGCTTGGTTGGCCAAAAAGTGCGTATGTGTTTTTTCCTGAATATATTCAGGAAAAATCGCATATGCCCTTTTGGGCCAAGTGCATCATTGTTGACGTTCTGCCTCTTTTCCTATGCTTTAAATGCAATTCCAGTCTACCCCCTGAAATCGTTTTCCTGCAATTCTGCCCCGCTTTCAAGTCCTCTTCTCAGCCTTCCTTCAATATATTTTTGGACGATAGCTGTCATTTATAACTCTGCAGGTTTGTGAATTACAGTGCCCCTGAGCTCCATTCTTCAAATCGCTTTCTTGTGAGCTGGCCGCAAACCCGCAGGATTGCTTCAGGCCCTAATCTGGTTCCGGAACAGCATGCTGAGCCTTTGGTTAAATCCTCTTCCTGGTGGGAAATGAGCGTTAAATTTACCCTTGCAGACACCTACAGCTAGTATCTCTTTGGTTTTCCCTATTCCTGTTCATCTTGCACAGAAATTGCAAACTGTGCCAAACAGGAGGTTAAAGGCACTGACTCTCCAAGTGGGGAGAGTGTTAGTAAAGGGTCTGGAATTGTGAACCCGAGTAAAATGGGACGAAAACTGAGATGCATTTCTAAACGTTTCCCGGTCACACGGTGCACCATACTGTGGGTTTCCCATGCATGTTTTAGCTGAAGGCAGAATCGCTTAAACCTGGAGAGTTGGGACCCATGGAATGGGTACCATGCAGTATGACTTCAAATGGTCTGCATTTGCTCATCGAACTTCACCAATGCTATCAGCCCGAAGTGTCCAACCTAATGTCTCACTCAGCTCTGAGTGTAGATGAGGTAAATCCAGGTTGCATCACAAGCCCTGAATGAATTATTTAAGAATTGCTCTCTATTTCACTGTCATGTGTTTAGTTTTTTTAATTCATTTTGATAATGGTATTTATCGGATTTTCTCTGCTGCCTTCATGCAGCTGTACACACGCTTGATTCTCTTATGGAGACATATAAATCCATGGGTTTGAAGATTCTTACTAGTCATGTGTATTCCTAGGCGTTGAATATAGGGTGTTTAGCCCATTTCGTTGAGCAAGGGGTAGGTCTTGACTATTACATGTTTGACGTATGGAATGGTATCTGTGCTAATTTCTATCTCTGGTTTTATGCAGCACCCCAACTCACCTTTCCCCTTAAGCAAACATAAGTTGGTTTTCTAAATTTGAGACCCTGTTCTGTTCTGTAATTCAGTTCATATGTAGCCAAGATTACATTCGGTGTATTAGTGATATCTTATGATGTTTCATTTTCTGTGTGACTTATTTCACTTAGAATCATCGTACCTGAATCCACTCATTATGCCCCGACGGGCCAGATGACATAGACTTCATTGGTGAGTGATATTCCATTGTACGTACGTACCACATTTCTTTATCCATTTTTCGCTTTCTGGGATATTTAACTTGTACTGGAGACGAGGTTCTTGTAAACAGAGCCGTCTGAAACTTTGGGGTGGCTGTGTGTTTTTGATTTTAATTTCCCTCAGCTATAGGACAATAAGTGGAAGTGCCGTAGGCTCTATTGCTTTGTTTTTTAGGTGTTTCAGGAAACACCATACACTTCTCCAGAGTGGCTCTTGGCAATTTACATCCCACCCATCAGCATAACAAGGCTCCCTGTTCTCCATGGCCTGTGCTGCCTCTCTGGATTTTACACTTTTTTCTGATGGCCCTTTTGACTGGGGGGCAGTGAGACTTCATTGTACTGCAGATTTCTTTAACATGCTTGCTTGGTTGGCCAAAAAGTGCGTAGGCGTTTTATCCTGAATATATTCAGGTAAAAACGCATACGCCCTTTTTGGCCAAGTGCATCATTGTCAAAGTTTTGCCTCTTCTCCTATGCTTTAAATGCAATTCCAGTCTACCCCTGAAATCGTTTTCCTGCAATTCTGCCCCGCTTTCAGGTCCTCTTCGCAGGCTTCCTTCAATATATTTTTGGACGATAGCTGTCATTTATAACTCTGCAGGTTTGTGAATTACAGTGCCCCTAAGCTCCTTTCTTCAAATCGCTTTCTTGTGAGCTGGCCGCAAACCCACAGGATTGCTTCAGGCCCTAATCTGGTTCCAGCACGGCATGCTGAGCCTTTGGTTAATTCCTCTTCTTGGTGGGAAATGAACGTTAAATTTGCCCGTGTAGACACCTGCAGCTAGTCTCTCATTGGTTCTCCCTATTCCTGTTCATCTTGCGCAGAAATTGCAAAGTGTGCCAAACAGGAGGTTAAAGGCCCTGACTCTCCAAGTGGGGAGAGTGTTAGTAAACGGTCTGGAATGGTGAACCCGAGTAAAAGGGGATGAAATCTGAGATGCATTTGAAAACGTTTCCCGGTCACACGGTGCACCATACTGTGGGTTTCCCATGCATGTTTTAGCTGAAGGTAGAATCGCTTAAACCTGGAGAGTTGGGACCCATGGAATGGGTACCATGCAGTATGACTTCAAATGGTCTGCATTTCCTCATCGAACTTCACCAATGCTATCAGCCCGAAGTGTCCAACCTTATGTCTCACTCAGCTCTGAGTGTAGATGAGGTAAATCCAGGTTGCATCACAAGCCCTGAATGAATTATTTAAGAATTGATCTCTATTTCACTGTCATGTGTTTACTTTTTTAATTCATTTTGATAATGGTATTTATTGGATTTTCTCTGCTGCCTTCATGCAGCTGTACACACGCATGATTCTCTTATGGAGACATATAAATCCATGGGTTTGAAGATTCTTACTAGTCAGGTGTATTCCTAGGCGTTGAATATAGGGTGTTTAGCCCATTTCGTTGAGCAAGGGGTAGGTCTTGACTATTACATATTTGACTTATGGAATGGTATCTGTGCTAATTTCTATCTCTGGTTTTATGCAGCACCCCAACTCACCTTTCCCCTTAAGCAAACATAAGTTGGTTTTCTAAATTTGAGACCCTGTTGTGTTTTGTAATTCAGTTCATGTGTAGCCAAGATTGCATTCCGTGTATTAGTGATATCTTATGATGTTTCATTTTCTGTGTGACTTATTTCACTTAAAATCATCGTACCTGAATCCACTCATTATGCCACGACGGGCCTGATGACATAGATTTCATTGGTGAGTGATATTCCATTGTACGTACGTACCACAATTTCTTTATCCATTTTTCGCTTTGTGGGATATTTAACTTGTACCGTAGACGAGGTTCTTGTAAACAGAGCCGTCTGAAACTTTGGGGTGGCTGTGTGTTTTTGATTTTAATTTCCCTAAGCTATAGGACCATAAGTGGAAGTGCCGTAGGCTCTGTTGCTTTGTTTTTTAGGTGTTCCAGGAAACACCATACACTTCTCCAGAGTGGCTGTTGGCAATTTACATCCTGCCCATCAGCATTACAAGGCTCCCTGTTCTCCATGCCCTGTGCTGCCTTTCTGGATTTTACACTTTTTTCAGATGGCCCTTTTGACCGGGGCGCAGTGAGACTTCATTGTCGTCCAGATTTCTTTAACATGCTTGCTTGGATGGCCAAAAACGGCGTATGCGTTTTTTCCTAAATATATTCAGGAAAAAACGCATACGCCCTTTTTGGCCAAGTGCATCATTGTCGACGTTCTGCCTCTTTTCCTATGCTTTAAATGTATTTCCCGTCTACCCCCTGAAATCGTTTTCCTGCAATTCTGCCACGCATACAAGTTCTCTTCGCAGCCTTCCTTCAATATATTTTTGGACGATAGCTGTCATTTATAACTCTGCAGGTTTGTGAGTTACAGTGCCCCTGAGCTACTTTCTTCAACTCGCTATCTTGTGAGCTGGCCGCAAACCCGCAGGATTGCTTCAGGCCCTAATCTGGTTCCAGCATGGTATGCTGAGCCTTAGGTTAATTCCTCTTCCTGGTGGCAAATGAGCGTTAAATTTGCCCGTGCAGACACCTACAGCTAGTCTCTCATTGATTCTCCCTATTCCTGTACATCTTGCGCGGAAATTGCAAACTGTGCCAAACAGGAGGTTAAAGGCACTGACTCTCCATGTGGGGAGTGTGTTAGTAAAGGGTCTGGAATGGTGAACCCGAGTAAAAGGGGACGAAAACTGAGATGCATTTGAAAAAGTTTGCCGGTCACATGGTGCACCATGCTGTGGGTTTCCCACGAATGATTTAGCTGACGGAAGAATCCCTTAAACATGGAGAGTTGGGACCCATGAAATGGGTACCATGCAGTATGACTTCAAAGGGTCTGCCTTTGCTCATCGAACCTCAACAATGCTATCAGCACAAAGTGTCCAACCTTATGTCTCCCTCAGCTCTGGGTGTAGATGTGGTAAATCCAGGTTGCATCACAAGCCCTGAATGAATTATTTAAGAATTGCTCTCTATTTCACTGTCCTTGTGTTTTGTTTTTGTAATTCATTTTGATAATGGGATTTATCGGATTTTCTCTGCTGCCTTCATGCAGCTGTACACACGCATGATTCTCTTATGGAGACATATAAATCCATGGTTTTGAAGATTCTTACTAGTCAGGTATATTCCTAGGCGTTGAATATAGGGTGTTTAGCCCATTTCGTTGAGCAAGGTGTAGGTCTTGACGATTACATATTTAGCGTATGGAATGGTATCTGTGCTAATTTCTATCTCTGGTTTTATGCAGCACCCCAACTCACCTTTCCCCTTAAGCAAACATAAGTTGGTTTTCTAAAATTGAGACCCTGTTCTGTTCTGTAATTCAGTTCATATGTAGCCAAGATTACATTCGGTGTATTAGTGATATCTTATGATGTTTCATTTTCTGTGTGACTTATTTCACTTAGAATCATCGTACCTGAATCCACTCATTATGCCCCGACGGGCCAGATGACATAGACTTCATTGGTGAGTGATATTCCATTGTACGTACGTACCACATCTTCTTTATCCATTTTTCGCTTTCTGGGATATTTAACTTGTACTGTAGACGAGGTTCTTGTAAACAGAGCCGTCTGAAACTTTGGGGTGGCTGTGTGTTTTGATTTTAATTTCCCTCAGCTATAGGACAATAAGTGGAAGTGCCATAGGCTCCGTTGCTTTGTTTTTTAGGTGTTTCAGGAAACACCCTACACTTCTCCAGAGTGGCTCTTGGCAATTTACATCCCAACCATCAGCATAACAAGGCTCCCTGTTCTCCATGGCCTGTGCTGCATTTCTGGATTTTACACTTTTTTCAGATGGCCCTTTTGTCCGGGGGGCAGTGCGACTTCATTGTAGTGCAGATTTCTTTAACATGCTTGCTTGGTTGGCCAAAAAGGGCGTATGCGTTTTTTCCTGAATATATTCAGGAAAAAACGCATACGCACTTTTTGGCCAAGTGCATCATTGTCGACGTTCTGCCTCTTTTCCTATGCTTTAAATGCAATTCCAGTCTACCCCCTGAAATCGTTTTCCTGCAATTCTGCCCCGCTTTCAAGTCCTCTTCGATATATTTTTGGACGATAGCTGTCAATAATAACTCTGCAGGTTTGTGAATTACAATGCCCCTGAGCTCCATTCTTCAAATCGCTTTCTTGTGAGCTGGCCGCAAACCCGCAGGATTGCTTCAGGCCCTAATCTGGTTCCGGAACAGCATTCTGAGCCTTTGGTTAAATCCTCTTCCTGGTGGGAAATGAGCGTTAAATTTACCCTTGCAGACACCTACAGCTAGTATCTCATTGGTTTTCCCTATTCCTGTTCATCTTGCACAGAAATTGCAAACTGTGCCAAACAGGAGGTTAAAGGCACTGACTCTCCAAGTGGGGAGAGTGTTAGTAAAGGGTCTGGAATTGTGAACCCGAGTAAAATGGGACGAAAACTGAGATGCATTTCAAAACGTTTCCCGGTCACACGGTGCACCATACTGTGGGTTTCCCATGCATGTTTTAGCTGAAGGAAGAATTGATTAAACCTGGAGAGTTGGGACCCATGGAATGGGTACCATGCAGTATGACTTCAAAGGGTCTGCATTTGCTCATCGAACCTCACCAATGCTATCAGCCCGAAGTGTCCAACCTTATGTCACACTCAGCTCTGGGTGTAGATGAGGTAAATCCAGGTTGCATCACAAGCCCTGAATGAATTATTTAAGAATTGCTCTCTATTTCACTGTCATTGTGTTTTGTTTTTGTAATTCATTTTGATAATGGGATTTATCGGATTTTCTCAGCTGCCTTCATACAGCTGTATGCACGCTTGATTCTCTTATGGAGACATATAAATCCATGGGTTTGAAGATTCTTACTAGTCAGGTGTATTCCTAGGCGTCGAATATAGGGTGTTTAGTCCATCACGTTGAGCAAGGGGTAGGTCTTGACTATTACATATGTGACTTATGAAATGGTATCTGTGCTAATTTCTATCTCTGGTTTTATGCAGCACCCCAATTCACCTTTCCCCTTAAGCAAACATAAGTTGGTTTTCTAAATTTGAGACCCTGTTCTGTTTTGTAATTCAGTTCAGGTGTAGCCAAGATTACATTCCGTGTATTAGAGATATCTTATGATGTTTCATTTTCTGTGTGACTTATTTCACTTAGAATCATCGTACCTGAATCCACTCATTATGCCACGACGGGCCTGATGACATAGATGTCATTGGTGAGTGATATTCCATTGTACGTACGTACTATAACTTCTTTATCCATTTTTCGCTTTCTGGGATATTTAACTTGTACCGTAGACGAGGTTCTTGTAAACAGAGCCGTCTGAAACTTTGGGGTGGCTGTGTGTTTTTGATTTTAATTTCGCTAAACTATAGGACCATAAGTGGAAATGCCGTAGGCTCCGTTGCTTTGTTTTTTAGATGTTTCAGGAAACACCATACACTTCTCCAGAGTGGCTCTTGGCAATTTACATCCCGCACTTCAGCATAACAAGGCTCCCTGTTCTCCATGGCCTGTGCTGCCTTTCTGGATTTTACACTTTTTTCCGATTGCCCTTTTGACCGGGGTGCAGTGAGACTTCATTGTAGTGCAGATTTCTTTAACATGCTTGCTTGGATGGCCAAAAAGGGCGTATGCGTTTTTTCCTGAATATATTCAGGAAAAAACGCATACGCCCTTTTTGGCCAAGTGCATCATTGTCGACGTTCTGCCTCGTTTCCTATGCTTTAAATGCAATCCAGTCTACTCCCTGGAATCGTTTTCCTGAAATTCTGCCCCTCTTTCAAGTCCTCTTCGCAGCCTTCCTTCAATATATTTTTGGACGATAGCTGTCCTTTATAACTCTGCAGTGTGTGAAGTACAGTGCCACTGAACTCCTTTCTTGAAATCGCTTTCTTGTTAGCTGGCCGCAAACCCGTAGGATTGCTTCAGGCCCTAATCTGGTTCCGGAACGGCATCCTGAGCCTTTGGTTAATTCCTCTTCCTGGTGGGAAATGAGCGTTAAATTTTCCCGTGTAGACACCTACAGCTAGTCTCTCATTGGTTCTCCCTATTCCTGTTCATCTTGCGCAGAAATTGCAAACTGTGCCAAACAGGAGGTTAAAGGCACTGACTCTCCAAGTGGGGAGAGTATTAGTAAAGGGTCTGGAATTGTGAACCCGAGTAAAAGGGTACGAAAACTGAGATGCATTTGAAAACGTTTCCCGGTCACACGGTGCACCATATTGTGGGATTCCCATGCATGTTTTAGCTGAAGGAAGAATCGCTTAAACCTGGAGAGTTGGGACCCATGGAATGGGTACCATGCAGTATGACTTCAAAGGGTCTGCATTTGCTCATCGAACCTCACCACTGCTATCAGCCTGAAGTGTCCAACCTTATGTCTCAATTAGCTCTGGTTGTAGATGTGGTTAATCCTGGTTGCATCACAAGCCCTGCATGAATTATTTAAGAATTGGTCTCTATTTCACTGTCATTGTGCTTTGTTTTGTAATTAATTTTCATAATGGGATTTATCGGATTTTCTCTGCTGCCTTCATGCAGCTGTACACACGCTTCATTCCCTTATGGAGATATATAAATCCATGGGTTTGAAGATTCTTACTAGTCAGGTGTATTGCTAGGCGTTGAATATAGGGTGCTTAGTCCATCTCGTTGAGGAAGGTGTAGGTCTTGACTATTACATATTTGACTTATGGAATGGTATCTGTGCTAATTTCTATCTCTGGTTTTATGCAGCACCCCAACTCACCTTTCCCCTTAAGTAAACATAAGTTGGTTTTCTAAATTTGAGACACTGTTCTGTTTTGTAATTCAGTTCATGTGTAGCCAAGATTACATTCCGTGTATTAGTGATATCTTATGATGTTTAATTTTCTGTGTGACTTATTTCACTTAGAATCATCGTACCTGAATGCACTCATTATGCTGCGACGGGCCTGATGACATAGATTTCATTGGTGAGTGATATTCCATTGTACGTACGTATGACAACTTCTTTATCCATTTTTTGCTTTCTGCGATATTTAACTTGTACCGTAGACGAGGTTCTTGTAAACAGAGCCATCGGAAACATTGGGGTGGCTGTGTGTTTCTGATTTTAATTTCCATAAGCTCTAGGACCATAAGTGGAAGTGCCGTAGGCTCCGTTGCTTTGTTTTTTAGGTGTTCCAGGAAACACCATACACTTCTCCAGAGTGGCTGTTGGCAATTTACATCCTGCCCATCAGCATTACAAGGCTCCCTGTTCTCCATGCCCTGTGCTGCCTTTCTGGATTTTACACTTTTTTCAGATTGCCCTTTTGACCGGGGCGCAGTGAGACTTCATTGTCGTCCAGATTTCTTTAACATGCTTGCTTGGATGGCCAAAAAGGGCGTATGCGTTTTTTCCTGAATATATTCAGGAAAAAACGCATATGCCCTTTTTGACCAAGTGCATCATTGTCGACGTTCTGCCTCTTTTCCTATGCTTTAAATGCATTTCCCGTCTACCCCCTGAAATCGTTTTCCTGCAATTCTGCCACGCATACAAGTTCTCTTCGCAGCCTTCCTTCAATATATTTTTGGACGATAGCTGTCATTTATAACTCTGCAGGTTTGTGAGTTACAGTGCCCCTGAGCTACTTTCTTCAACTCGTTATCTTGTGAGCTGGCCGCAAACCCGCAGGATTGCTTCAGGCCCTAATCTGGTTCCAGCATGGTATGCTGAGCCTTAGGTTAATTCCTCTTCCTGGTGGGAAATGAGCGTTAAATTTGCCCGTGCAGACACCTACAGCTAGTCTCTCATTGATTCTCCCTATTCCTGTACATCTTGCGCGGAAATTGCAAACTGTGCCAAACAGGAGGTTAAAGGCACTGACTCTCCAAGTGGGGAGTGTGTTAGTAAAGGGTCTGGAATGGTGAACCCGAGTAAAAGGGGACGAAAACTGAGATGCATTTGAAAACGTTTGCCGGTCACACGGTGCACCATGCTGTGGGTTTCCCACGAATGATTTAGCTGACGGAAGAATCCCTTAAACATGGAGAGTTGGGACCCATGGAATGGGTACCATGCAGTATGACTTCAAAGGGTCTGCCTTTGCTCATCGAACCTCAACAATGCTATCAGCACAAAGTGTCCAACCTTATGTCTCACTCAGCTCTGGGTGTAGATGTGGTCAATCCAGGTTGCATCACAAGCCCTGAATGAATTATTTAAGAATTGCTCTCTATTTCACTGTCCTTGTGTTTTGTTTTTGTAATTCATTTTGATAATGGGATTTATCGGATTTTCTCTGCTGCCTTCATGCAGCTGTACACACGCTTGATTCTCTTACGGAGACATATAAATCCATGTGTTTGAAGATTCTTACTAGTCAGGTGTATTCCTAGGCGTTGAATATAGTGTGTTTAGCCCATTTCGTTGAGCAAGTGGTAGGTCTTGACTATTACATATTTGACGTATGGAATGGTATCTGTGCTAATTTCTATCTCTGATTTTATGCAGCACCCCAACTCACCTTTCCCCTTAAGCAAACATAAGTTGGTTTTCTAAATTTGGGACCCTGTTCTGTTTTGTAATTGAGTTCATGTGTAGCCAAGATTACATTCCGTGTATTAGTGATACCTTATGATGTTTCATTTTCTGTGCGACTTATTTCACTTAGAATTATCGTACCTGAATCCACTCATTATGCCAGGACGGGTCAGATATCATAGATTTCATTGGTGAGTGATATTCCATTGTACGTACGTACCACAACTTCTTTATACATTTTTCGCTTTCTGGGATCTTTAACTTGTACCGTAGAGGAGGTTCTTGTAAACAGAGCCGTCTGAAACTTTGGGGTGGCTGTGTGTTTTTGAGTTTAATTTCCCTAAGCTATAGGACCGTAGGTGGAAGTGCCGTAAGCTCCGTTGCTTTGTTTTTTAGGTGTTTCAGGAAACACCATACACTTCTCCAGAGTGGCTGTTGGCAATTTACATCCCGCCCATCAGCATAACAAGGCTTCCTGTTCTCCATGACCTCTCCTGCCTTTCTGGATTTTACACTTTTTTCAGATGGACCTTTGGACCGGGGGGCAGTGAGACTTCATTGTAGTGCAGATTTCCTTTACACGCTTGCTTGGTTGGCCAAAAAGTGCGTATGCGTTTTTTCCTGAATATATTCAGGAAAAAACGCATACGCACTTTTTGGCCAAGTGCATCATTGTGGACATTCTGCCTCTTTTCCTATGCTTTAAGTGCAATTCCAGTCTACCCCATGAAATCGTTTTCCTGAAATTCTGCCCCGCTTTCAAGTCCTCTTCGAAGACTTACTTCAATACATTTTTGGACGATAGCTGTCATTCATAACTCTGCAGGTTTGTGCATTACAGTGCTCCTGAGCTCCTTTCTTCAACTCGCTTTCTTGTGAGCTGGCCGCAAAACCACAGGGTTGCTTCAGACCCTAATCTGGTTCCAGCAGGGCACGCTGAGCCTTTGGATAATTCCTCTTCCTGGTGGAAAATGAGCGTTCCGTTTGCCCGTGCAGACACCTACAGCTAGTCTCTCATTGGTTCTCCCTATTCCTGTTCATCTTGTGCAGAAATTGCAAACTGTGCCAAACAGGAGGTTAAAGGCACTGACTTTCCAAGTGGGGAGAGTGTTAGTAAAGCGTCTGGAACAGTCCACCCGAGTACCAGGGAACGAAACCTGAGATGCATTTGAAAACGTTTCCCAATCACACGGTGGACCATACTCTGGGTTTCCCATGCATGTTTTAGCTGAAGGAAGAATCCCTTAAACCTTGCGATTTGGGACACTAGGAATGGGTACCATCCAGTATGACTTCAAAGGGTCTGCGTTTGCTCACCGAACCTCACCAATGCTATCAGCCCGAAGTGTCCAGCCTTATGTCTCACCCAGCAATGGGTGTAGATGTGGTAAATCCAGGTTGCATCACAAGCCCTGAATGAATTATTTAAGAATTGCTCTCTATTTCACTGTCATTGTGTTGTGTTTGTGAAATTTATTTTGATAATGGGATTTATCGGATTTTCACTGCTGCGTTTAGGCCGCTGTACACACGCTTGATTTCCTTATGGAGACATATAAATCCATGGGTCTTAAGATTCTTACTTGTCAGGTATATTCCCAGGCGTTGAATATGGGGTGTTGAGTCCACGTCGTTGAGCAAGGAGTAGGTCTTGTCTATTATATATTTGGCTTATGGAACGGTATCTGTGCTAATTTCAATCTCTGTTTTTATGCAGCACCCCAACTCACCTTTCCCCATAAGCAAGCATAAGTTGTTTTTCTAAATTTGAGACCCGGTTCTGTTCTGTAATTCAGTTGATGTGTAGCCAAGTTTACGTTCCTTGTATTAGTGATATCTTATGATGTTTTTTTTTCTGTGTGACTTATTTCTCGTAGAATCGTCGTACCTGAATCCACTCATTATGTCGCTACGGGCCTGATGACGTAGATCTCATGGCTGAGTGATATTCCATTGTTCGTACGTACCACAACTTCTTTATCCATTTTTTGCTTTCTCGGATATATAACTTGTACCATAGACGAGGTTCTTGTAATCAGAGCCGTCCGAAACTTTGGGGTGGCTTTGTGTTTTTGATTTTAATTTACGTAAGCTATAGGACCCTAAGTGGAAGTGCCATAGGCTGTGTTGCTTTGTTTCCTACGTGTTTCAGGAAACACCATACACTTCTCCAGAGTGGCTGTTGGCAATTTACATCCCGCCCATCAGCATAACAAGGCTCCCTGTTCTCCATGACCTCTCCTGCCTTTCTGGATTTTACACTTTTTTCATATGGCCCTTTTGACCGGGGGACAGTGAGACTTCATTGTAGTGCAGATTTCCTTTACACGCTTGCTTGGTTGGCCAAAAAGGGCGTATGCATTTTTTCCTGAATATATTCAGGAAAAAAACGCATACGCCCTTTTTGGCCAAGTGCATCATTGTGGACATTCTGCCTCTTTTCCTATGCTTTAAGTGCAATTCCAGTCTACCCCATGAAATCGTTTTCCTGAAATTCTGCCCCGCTTTCAAGTCCTCTTCGAAGACTTACTTCAATACATTTTTGGACGATAGCTGTCATTCATAACTCTGCAGGTTTGTGAATTACAGTGCCCCTGGGCTGCTTTCTTCAACTCGCTTTCTTGTGAGCTGGTCGGAAAACTGCAGGATTGCTTCAGGCCCTAATCTGGTTACAGCAGGGCACGCTGAGCCTTTGGTTAATTCCTCTTCCTGGGGGGAAATGAGCGTTCCATTTGGCCGTGCAGACACCTACAGCTGGTCTCTCATTGGTTGTCCCTATTCCTGTTCATCTTGCGCAGAAATTGCAAACTGTGCCAAACAGCAGGTTAAAGGAACTGACTCTCCAAGTGGGGAGAGTGTTAGTAAAGCGTCTGGAACGGTGCACCCGAGTACCAGGGGTCGATACCTGAGATGCCTTTGAAAACGTTTCCGAATCACACGGTGGACCATACTCTGGGTTTCCCATGCATGTTTTAGCTGAAGGAAGAATCCCTTAAAACTGGATAGTTGGGACCCATGGATTGGGTACCATGCAGTATGACTTCAAAGGGTCTGCGTTTGCTCACCGAACCTCACCAATGCAATCAGCCCGAAGTGTCCAGCCTTATGTCTCACCCAGCAATGGGTGTAGATGTGGTAAATCCAGGTTGCATCACAAGCCCTGAATGAATTATTTAAGAATTTCTCTCTATTTCACTGTCATTGTGTTTTGTTTTTGGAATTTATTTTGTTAATGGGTTTTATCGGATTTTCACTGCTGCATTTAGGCCACTGTACACACGCTTGACTTCCTTATGGAGACATATAAATCCATGGGTCTTAATATTCTTACTTGTCAGGTATATTCCCAGGCGTTGAATATGGTGTGTTGAGTCCATTTCGTTGAGCAAGTAGTAGGTCTTCTCTATTATATATCTGGCTTATGGAACGGAATCTGTGCTAATTTCAATCTCTGGTTTTATGCAGCACCCCAACTCACCTTTCCTCATAAGCAAGCACAAGTTGGTTTTCTAAATTTGAGACCCTGTTCTGTTTTGTAATTCAGTTCATGTGTAGACAAGTTTACGTTCCGTGTATTAGTGATATCTTATGATGTTTTTTTTTCTGTGTGACTTATTTCTCGTAGAATCGTCGTACCTGAATCCACTCATTATGCCGCTACGGACCTGATGACCTATATCTCATGGCTGAGTGACATTCCATTGTACGTACGTACCACAACTTCTTTATCGATTTTTTGCTTTCTCCGATATTTAACTTGTACCGTAGACGAGGTTCTTGTAAACAGAGCCGTCCCAAACTTTGGGGTGGCTGTGTGTTTTTGATTTTAATTTCCCTAAGCTATAGGACCCTAAGTGGAAGTGCCATAGGCTGTGTTACTTTGTTTCCTACGTGTTTCAGGAAACACCATACACTTCTCCAGAGTGGCTGTTGGCAATTTACATCCCGCCCGTCAGCATAACAAGGCTCCCCCTTCTTCATGACCTGTCCTGCCTTTCTGGATTTTACACTTTTATCAGATGGCCCTTTTTACCGGGGGGCAGTGAGACTTCATTGTAGTGCAGATTTCCTTTACACGCTTGCTTGGTTGGCCAAAAAGTGCGTATGCGTTTTTTCCTGAATATATTCAGGAAAAGACGCATATGCCCTTTTTGCCCAAGTGCATCATTGTCGATATTCTGCCTCTTTTCCTATGCTTTAAGTGCAATTCCAGTCTACCCCCTGAAATCGTTTTCCTGCAATTCTGCCCCGCTTTCAAGTCCTCTTCGAAGACTTACTTCAATACATTTTTGGACGATAGCTGTCATTCATAACTCTACAGGTTTGTGAATTACAGTGCCGCTGAGCTCCTTTCTTCAACTCGCTTTCTTGTGAGCTCGCCGCAAAACCGCAGGTTTGCTTCAGGCCCTAATCTGGTTCCGGCAGGGCACGCTGAGCCTTTGGTTAATTCCTCTTCCTGGTGGGAAATGAGCGTTCCATTTGCCCGTGCAGACACCTACAGCTAGTCTCTCATTGGTTCTCCCTATTCCTGTTCATCTTGCGCAGAAATTGCAAACTGTGCCAAACAGGAGGTTAAAGGCCCTGACTCTCCAAGTGGGGAGAGTGTTAGTAAAGCGTCTGGAACGGTGAACCCGAGTACCAGGGGACGAAACCTGAGATGCCTTTGAAAACGTTTCCCAATCACACGGTGGACCATACTCTGGGTTTCCCATGCATCTTTTAGCTGAAGGAAGAATCCCTTAAACCTGGAGAGTTGGGACCCATGGAATGGGTACCATGCAGTATGACTTCAAAGGGTCTGCGTTTGCTCACCGAACCTCACCAATGCTATCAGCCCGAAGTGTCCAGCCTTATGTCTCACCCAGCTCTGGCTGTAGATGTGGTTAATCCAGGTTGCATCACAAGCCCTGAATGAATTATTTAAGAATTGCTCTCTATTTCACTGTCATTGTGTTGGGTTTTTGAAATTTATTTTGATAATGGGATTTATTGGATTTTAACTGCTGCGTTTAGGCTGCTGTACACACGCTTGATTTCCTTATGGAGACATATAAATCCATGGGTCTTAAGATTCTTACTTGTCAGGTATATTCCCAGGCGTTGAATATGGGGTGTTGAGCCCATTTCGTTGAGCAAGGAGTAGGCCTTGTCTATTATATATTTGGCTTATGGAACGGTATCTGTGCTAATTTCAATCTCTGGTTTTACGCAGCACCCCAACACAGCTTTCCCCATAAGCAAGCATAAGTTGGTTTTCTAAATTTGAGACCCTGTTCTGTTTTGTAATTCAGTTCATGTGTAGCCAAGTTTACGTTCCGTGTATTCGTGATATCTTATGATGTTTCTTTTTCTGTGTGACTTATTTCTCGTAGAATCGTCGTACCTGAATCCACTCATTATGTCGGTACGGGCCTGATGACGTAGATCTCATTGCTGAGTGATATTCCATTGTACGTACGTACCACAACTTCTTTATCCATTTTTTGCTTTCTCGGATATTTAACTTGTACTGTAGACGAGGTTCTTGTAAACAGAGCCGTCCCTAACTTTGGGGTGGCTGTGTGTTTTTGATTTTAATTTCCCTAAGCTATAGGACCATAAGTGGAAGTGCCATAGGCGGTGTTGCTTTGTTTCCTACGTGTTTCAGGAAACACCATACACTTCTCCAGAGTGGCTGTTGGCAATTTACATCCCGCCCATCATCTTAACAAGGCTCCCTGTTCTCCATGACCTGTCCTGCCTTTCTGGATTTTACACTTTTTTCAGATGGCCCTTTTGACCGAGGGGCAGTGAGACTTCATTTTGGTGCAGATTTCATTTACACGCTTGTTTGGTTGGCCAAAAAGGGCGTATGCGTTTTTTCCTGAATATATTCAGGAAAAACGCATACGCCCTTTTTGGCCAAGTGCATCATTGTGGACATTCTGCCTCTTTTCCTATGCTTTAAGTGCAATTCCAGTCTACCCCCTGAAATCGTTTTCCTGAAATTCTGCCCCGCTTTCAAGTCCTCTTCGAAGACTTACTTCAATATATTTTTGGACGATAGCTGTCATTCATAACTCTGCAGGTTTGTGAATTACAGTGCCCCTGAGCTACTTTCTTCAACTCGCTTTCTTGTGAGCTGGCCGCAAAGCCGCAGGATTTCTTCAGGCCTTAATCTGGTTCCGGCAGGGCACGCTGAGCCTTTGGTTAATCCCTCTTCCTGGTGGGAAATGAGCATTCCGTTTGCCCGTGCAGACACCTACAGCTAGTCTCTCATTGGTTCTCCCTATTCCTGTTCATCTCGCGCAGAAATTGCAAACTGTGCCAAGCAGGAGGTTAAAGGCACTGACTCTCCAAGTGTGGAGAGTGTTACTAAAGCGTCTGGAACGGTGCACCCGAGTACCAGGGGTCGAAACCTGAGATGCATTTGAAAAGGTTTCCGAATCACACGGTGGACCATACTCTGGGTTTCCCATGCATGTTTTAGCTGAAAGAAGAATCCCTTAAACCTGGAGAGTTGGGACCCATGGAATGGGTACCATGCAGTATGACTTCAAAGGGTCTGCGTTTGCTCACCGAACCTCACCAATGCTATCAGCCCGAAGTGTCCAGCCTTATGTCTCACCGAGCTCTGGGTGTAGATGTGGTAAATCCAGGTTGCATCACAAGCCCTGAATGAATTATTTAAGAATTGCTCTCTATTTCACTGTCATTGTGTTTTGTTTTTGAAATTTATTTTGTTAATGGGATTTATCGGATTTTCACTGCTGCGTTTAGGCCACTTTACACACGCTTGACTTCCTTATGGAGACATATAAATCCATGGGTCTTAAGATTCTTTCTTGTCAGGTATATTCCCAGACGTTGAATATGGGGTGTTGAGTCCATTTCGTTGAGCAAGGGATTAGGGTAATGCTTCGGGTAACGGTTAGGTTTAGGGTTAGGTTTAGGGTTAGGGTTAGTTGACGGCGAAGGTTTAGGGTTCAGGTTAGGGTATGATAACGGTTTAGGGAGAGCGTACATGTTAGGGTATGGGTTACTGTTAGCGTACGGGTTAGGATTAGGGGACGGGTTAGGGTAAGGTTTCAGGTAAGGGTTAGGTTTTGGGTTAGGGTTAGGGGACGGGGACAGTTTAGGGTACAGGTTAGGGTACAACAACGGTTTAGGGTGAGCGTACGTGTTAAGGTACAGGTTAGTGTTAGGGTACGGGTTAGGATTAGGGGACGGGTTAGGGTAAGGCTTCAGGTAAGGTTTAGGGTTAGGGTTAGTGTTAGGGTTAGGGTTAGGGTACAGGGACGGTTTAGGGTACAGGTTAGGGTACGACAACTGTTTAGGGAGAGTGTAAGTGTTAGGGTACGGGTTAGTGTTAGGGTACGGTTTAGGATTAGTTAACGGGTAAGGGTACGGCTTCGGGTAAGGGTTAGGTTTAGGGTTAGGGTTAGCGTTAGAGGACGGGGACGGTTTAGGGTACAGGTTAGGCTATGACAACGGTTTAGGCTGAGCGTACGTGTTAGGGTACGGTGTAGTGTTAGCGTAGGGGTTATGATTAGGGGACGAGTTAGTGTAAGGCTTCGGGTAAGGGTTAGGATTAGGTTTAGGGTTAGGGTTAGGAGACGGGCACGGGGATAATTTAGGGTACAGGTTAGGGTACGACCACGGTTTAGGGTGAGCGTACGTTTTAGGGTACGTGTTAGTGTTAGCGTACGGGTGAGGATTAGGTGACGGGTTATTGTAAGGCTTCGCGTAAGGGTTAGGGTTAGGGTTAGAGGGACGGATACGGGGACATTTAAGGGTACAGGTTAGGGTACGACAACGGTTTAGTGTGAGCGTACGTGTTAGGGTAGAGTTTAGTGTTAGCGTACGTGTTAGGATTAGGGGACGGGTTAGGGTAAGGCTTCGGGTAAGGGTTAGGGTTAGGGTTAGTGATAGGGTTAGGGTTAGGGGACGGGGACGGTTTAGGTTACAGGTTACGGTATGACAAAAGTTTAGAGAGAGCATACGTGTTAGGGTACGGGTTAGTGCTAGCGTACGGGTTAGGAATAGGGGACGGGTTAGGGTAAGGCCTCGGGTAGGGGTTAGGGTTAGGGTTAGGGTTAGGGTTACAGGACGAGGACGGTTTAGGGTACAGGTTAGGCTATGTCAACGGTTTAGGGTGAGCGTACGTGTTTGGGTATGGGTTAGTGTTAGCGTACGGGTTAGAATTAGGGGATGGGTTAGGGTAAGACTTCGGGTAAGGGTTAGGGTTAGGGGACGGCGACGGGCACAGTTTAGGGTACAGGTTACGGTACGACAACGGTTTAGGGTGAGCATACGTGTTAGGGTACGGGTTAGTGTTAGCGTACGGTTTAGGATTAGGGATCGGGTTAGGGTAAGGCTTCGGGTAAGTGTTAGGGTTTGGGTTAGAGTTAGGGTTAGGGAATGGGAACGGGGAAAATTTAAGGTACAGGTTAGGGTACAACAATGGTTTAGGGTGACCATATGTGTTAGGGTACGGGTTCGTGTTAGTGTACGGTTTAGGATTAGGGGACGGGTTAGGGTAAGTCTTCGGGTAAGGTTTAGGGTTAGGTTTAGTTTTAGGGTTAGGGGACGGGGACGCTTTAGGGTACAGATTAGGGTATGACAACGGTTTAGGGTGAGCGTACGTGTTAGGGTACAGGTTAGTGTTAGGGTACGGGTTAGGATTAGGGGACGGGTTAGGGTAAGGCTTCAGGTAAGGGTTAGGGTTAGGGTTAGTGTTAGGGTTAGGGTTAGGGGACGGGGATGGTTTAGGGTACAGTTTAGGTTACGACAATTCTTTAGGGATAGTGTAAGTGTTAGGGTACGGGTTAGTGTTAGGATACGGTTTAGGATTAGTGAACGGGTAAGGGTAAGGCTTCGGGTAAGGGTTAGGTTTAGGGTTAGGGTTCGGGTTAGAGGAAGGGGACGGTTTAGGGTACAGCTTAGGCTATGACAACGGTTTAGGGTGAGTGTACATGTTAGGGTACGGGTAAGTGTTAGCGTACGGTTTAGGATTAGGGGACGGATTAGGGTAAGGCTTCGGCTAAGGGTTAGGGATAGGGTTAGGGGACAGGGACGGGGATGGGGACGGGGACGGTTTAGGCTACAGGTTAGGGTACGACAACGGTTTAGGGTGAGCGTACGAGTTAGGGTACGTGTTAGTGTTAGCGTACGGGTTAGGATTAGGAGACGGGTTAGGGCAAGGCTTCGGGTAAGGGTTAGGGGACGGGGACGGGGACGGGGACAGTTTAGGGTACAGGTTAGGGTACGACAACGGTTTAGGGTGAGCATATGTGTTAGGGTACATGTTAGTGTTAGCGTACGGTTTAGGATTAGGGGACATGTTAGGGTAAGGCTTCGGGTAAGAGTTAGGGTTAGGTTTAGGGTTAGGGTTAGGGTTAGGGGACGGGGACGGTTTAAGGTACAGGTTAGGGAACGACAACGGTTTAGGGTGAGCGTATGTTTTAGGGTACGTGTTAGTGTTAGCGTACGGGTTAGGATTAGGGGACGGGTTATTGTACGGCTTCGCGTAAGGGTTAGGGTTAGGGTTAGGGTTAAGGTTAGGGGACGGATACGGGGACATTTGTGGGTACAGGTTAGGGTACAACAACGGTTTAGGATGAGCGTACGTGTTAGGGTACGAATTCGTGTTAGCGTTCGGTTTAGGATTAGGGGACAGGTTAGGGTAAGGCTTCGGGTAAGGGTTAGGGTTAGGGTTAGGGTTAGAGGACGGGGAGGGTTTAGGGTACAGGATAGGCTATGAAAATGGTTTAGGGTGAGCGTACGTGTTAGGGTACAGGTTAGTGTTAGCGTACGGGTTAGGATTAGGGGACGGGTTAGGGTAAGGCTTCGGGTAATGGTTAGGGTTAGGGTTAGGGTTAGGGGACGGGGACGGTTTAGGGTACAGGTTAGTGTACGACAACGGTTTAGGGTGAACGTACGTGTTAGGGTATGTGTTAGTGTTAGCCTACGTGTTAGGATTAAGTGACGGGTTAGTGTAAGGCTTAGGGTAAGGGTAAGGGTTAGGTTTAGGGTTAGGGTTAGGGGACAGGGACGGTTTAGGGTACAGGTTAGTGTACGACCATGGTTTAGGGTGAGCGTACGTATTAGGGTACAGGTTAGTGTTAGCGTACGGGTTAGTATTAGGGGACGGTTTAGGGTAAGGCTTCGGGTAAGGTTTAGGGTTAGCATTAGGGTTAGTTTTAGGGTTATGGGACGGGGATGGTTGAGGGTACAGGTTAGGGTACGACAACGATTTAGGGAGAGCATACGTGTTAGGGTACGGGTTAGTGTTAGCGAATGGGTTAGGATTAGGGGACGGGTTAGGGTAAGTCTTCGGGTAAGGGTTAGGGTTAGGGTTAGGGTTAGAGGACGAGGACGGTTTAGGGTACAGGTTAGGCTATGACAACGGTTTAGGTTGAGCGTACGTTAGGGTACGGGTAAGTGTTAGCGTACGGTTCAGGATTAGGGGACGGGTTAGGGTAAGGCTTCGGCTAAGGTTTACGGTTAGGGGACGGGGACGGGGATGGGCACGGTTTAGGGTACAGGTGAGTATATGACAATGGTTTAGGGTGAGCGTACGTGTTAGGGTATGGGTTAGTGTTAGCGTACGGGTCAGGTTTAGGGGACGGGTTAGGGTAAGGCTTCGGGTAAGGGTTAGTGTTAGGGTTAGGCTTAGGGTTACGGGACGGGGACAGGGACAGTTCAGGGTTAGGGTTAGGGTTAGGGTTAGGGGATGGGGACGGTTTAGGATACAGGTTAAAGTTCGACAACGGTTTACGGAGAGCATACGTGTTAGGGTATGGGTTAGTGTTAGCGTACGGGTTAGGATTAGGAGATGGGTTAGGGTAAGGCTTCGCGTAAGGCTTAGGGTTAGGGTTATAGGACGGGGACGGTTTAGGGTACAGGTTAGGCTATAAAAACGGTTTAGTGTGAGCGTACGTGTTAGGGTACGGGTTAGGATTAGCGGATGGGTTAGGGTAAGGCTTCGGGTAAGGGTTAGGGTTAGGTGATGGGGACGGGGACAGTTTAGTGTACAAGTTAGGGTACGACAACAGTTTAGGGTGAGCATACGTGTTAGCATACGGGTTAGTGTTAGCGTACGGTTTAGGATATGAGATCGGGTTAGGGTAAGGCTTCGGGTAAGTGTTAGGGTTAGGGTTAGGGTTAGGGTTAGGGAACTGGGACGGGGACAGTTTAAGGTACAGGTTAGGGTACGACAATTGTTTAGGGTGAGCATATGTGTTAGGGTACGTGTTCGTGTTAGCGTACGGTTTAGGATTAGGGGACGGGTTAGTGTAAGGCTTCAGGTAAGGTTTAGGGTTAGGTTTAGGTTTAGGGTTAGGGGACGGGGACGGGGACGGTTTAGGGTACAGGTTAGTGTACGAAAAGATTTAGGGTGAGCGTACATGTTAGGGTACGTGTCAGTGTTAGCGTACGGGTTAGGATTAGGGGATGGGTTAGGGTAAGGCTTTGGGTAAGCTTTAGGGTTAGGGGACGGGGTCGGGGATGGTTTAGGGTACAGGATAGTGTACGACAACGGTTTAGGGTGAGCGTACGATTTAGGGTAGAGTTTAGTGTTAGCGTATGGGTTAGGATTATGGGACAGGTTAGGGTAAGGCTTCGGGTAAGGGTTAGATTTAGGCTTAGTGTTAGGGTTAGGGTTATGGGACGGGGAGGTTTTAGGGTACAGGTTACGGTATGACAAAGGTTTAGGGAGAGCGTACGTGTTAGGGTACGGGTTAGTGTTAGCGTACGGGTTAGGAAAATGGGACGGGTTAGGGTAAGGCCTCGGGTAAGGGTTAGGGTTAGGGTTAGGGTTAGAGGACGAGGACGGTGTAGGGTACAGGTTAGGCTATGACTACAGTTTAGGATGAGCGTACATGTTAGGGTACGTGTTAGTGTTAGCGTACGGGTTAGGATTAGGAGACGGGTTAGTGTAAGGCTTCGGGTAAGGGTTAGGGTTAGGGTTAGGGTTAGGGTTAGGGCACGGGCACGATTTAGGGTACAGGTTAGTGTACGACAACGGTTTAGAGTGAGCGTTTGTGTTAGGGTACAGTTTAGTGTTAGCATACGGGTTAGGATTAAGAGACGGGTTAGGGTAAGGCTTCGGGTAAGGGTTAGGATTAGGGTTAGTGTTAGTGTTAGGGTTAGGGGACGGGGACGTTTTAGGGTACAGGTTACTGTACGACAACGGTTTAGGGAGAGCGTACGTGTTAGGGTACGGGTTAGTGTTAGCATATGTGTTAGGATTAGGGGACGGGTTACCGTAAGGCTTATGGTAAGGGTTATCTTTAGGGTTAGGGTTAAAGGACGGGGACGGTTTAGAGTGAGCGTACATGTTAGGGTACGGGTTAGTGTTACCGTACGGCTTAGGATTAGGGGACAGGTTAGGGTAGGGCTTCGGGTAAGTGTTAGGTTTAGGGTTAGGGGATGGGGACGGGGACGGTTTAGGGTACAGGTTTGATTACGACAACGGTTTAGGGTGAGCGTACGTGTTAGGGTACATATTAGTGTTAGCGTACGGGTTAGGATTAGGGTACGGGTTAGTGTAAGGCTTCGGGTAAGGGTTAGGGTTGGGGTTAGGGTTAGGGGACGGTTTAGGGTACAGGTTAGGGTACGACAACGGTTTAGGGTGAGCGTACGTGTTAGGGTACGTGTTAGTGTTAACGTACGTGTTAGGATTAAGTGATGGGTTAGTGTAAAGCTTAGGGTAAGGGTTAGGGTTAGGGTTAGGGTTAGTGTTAGGGTTAGGGTTAGGGGACGGGGATGGTTTAGGGTACAGGTTAGGGTACGACAACGGTTTAGCGAGAGCATACGTGTTAGGGTACGGATTAGTGTTAGCGAACGGGTTAGGATTAGGGGACGGGTTAGGGTAAGGCTTCGGGTAAGGGTTAGGGTTAGGGTTAGGGTAAGGATTAGGGGACGGGGACGGGGATGGGGAAATTTGAGGGTACAGGTTAGGGTACGACAAAGGTTTATGGTGAGCATACGTGTTAAGGTACTGGTTCGTGTTAGCGTACGGTATAGGATTGGAGACGGGTTAGGGTAAGGCTTCGGGTAAAGTTTAGGGTTAGGGTTAGGGTTAGGGTTAGGGCACGGGGACGGTTTAGGGTACAGGTTAGTGTATGTCAACGGTTTAGGGTGAGTGTTTGTGTTAGGGTACGGGTTAGAGTTAGCATACGGGTTAGGATTAGGGGACGGTTTTGGGTAAGGCTACAGGTAAGGGTTAGGCTTAGGGTCAGTGTTAGGGTTAGGGTTAGGGGACGGGGACGTTTTAGGGTACAGGTTACGGTACGACAACGGTTTAGGGAGAGCGTACGTGTTAGGGTACGGGTTAGTGATAGCATACGTGTTAGGATTAGGGGACGGGTTAGGGCAAGGCTTCGGGTAAGGGTTAGGGTGAGGGTTAGGGTTAGAGGGCGGGGACGGTTTAGGGTACAGGTTAAGCTATGACAACTGTTTAGTGTGAGCGTACGTGTTAGGGTACGGGTTAGTGTTAGTGTACGGGTTAGGATTAGGGGACGGGTTAGGGTAAGGCTTCGGGTAAGGGTTAGGGTTGGGGTTAAGGTTAGGGGACGGGGACGGTTTAGGGTACAGGTTAGGGTACGACAACGGTTTAGGGTGAGTGTACGTGTTAGGGTACGTGTTAGTGTTAGCGTACGTGTTATGATTAAGTGACGTGTTAGTGTAAGGCTTAGGGTAAGGGTTAGGGTTAGGGTTAGGGGACGGGGACGGGGACGGTTTAGGGTACAGGTTAGTGTACGACAACGGTTTAGTGTGAGCGTATGTATTAGGGTATAGGTTAGTGTTAGCGTACGGTTTAGGATTAGGGGACGGGTTAGGGTAAGGCTTCGGGTAAGGGTTATTGTTAGGGTTAGTGTTAGGGTTAGGGTTAGGGGACGGGGATTGTTTAGGGTACAGGTTAGGATACGACAACGGTTTAGGGAGAGCATACGTGTTAGGGTACGTGTTAGTGTTAGCGAACGTGTTAGGATTAGGGGACGGGTTAGGGTAAGGCTTCGGGTAAGGGTTAGGGTTAGGGTTAGTGTTAGGGTTAGAGGACGAGGACGGTTTAGGGTACAGGTTAGGCTATGACAACGGTTTAGGGTGAGCGTACATGTTAGGGTACGGGTAAGTGTTAGCGTACGGTTTAGGTTTAGGGGACGGATTAGGGTAAGGCTTCGGCTAAGGGTTAGTGTTAGGGGACGGGGACGGGGACGGGGACTGTTTAGGGTACAGGTTAGGATATGACAACGGTTTAGGGTGAGCGTACGTGTTAGGGTACGTGTTAGTGTTAGCGTACGGGTTAGGATTAGGGGACGGGTTAGGGTAAGGCTTCGGGTAAGGGTTAGGGTTAGGGTTAGTGTTAGGGTTAGAGGACGAGGACGGTTTAGGGTACAGGTTAGGCTATGACAACGGTTTAGGGTGAGCGTACATGTTAGGGTACGGGTAAGTGTTAGCGTACGGTTTAGGTTTAGGGGACGGATTAGGGTAAGGCTTCGGCTAAGGGTTAGTGTTAGGGGACGGGGACGGGGACGGGGACTGTTTAGGGTACAGGTTAGGATATGACAACGGTTTAGGGTGAGCGTACGTGTTAGGGTACGTGTTAGTGTTAGCGTACAGGTTAGGATTAGGGGACGGGTTAGGGTAAGGCTTCGGGTAAGGGTTAGGGTTAGGTTTAGGGTTAGGGTTAGAGGACGGGGACGGTTTAGGGTACAGGTTAGGGTACGACAACAGTTTAGGGTGAGCATACGTGTTAGCGTACGGGTTAGTGTTAGCGTACGGTTTAGGATTAGAGATCGGGTTAGGGTAAGGCCTCGGGTAAGTGTTAGTGTTAGGGTTAGGGTTCGGGTTAGGGAACGGGGATGGGGACAGTTTAAGGTACAGGTTAGGGTACGACAATTGTTTAGGGTGAGCATATGTGTTAGGGTACTGGTTCGTGTTAGCGTACGCTTTAGGATTAGGGGACGGGTTAGGGTAAGGCTTCGGGTAAGGGTTATGTTTAGGGTTAGTTTTAGGGTTAGGGTTAGGGGATGGGGACGGTTTATGGTACAGGTTAGTGTACAACAACGGTTTAGGGAGAGAGTACGTGTTAGGGCACGGGTTAGTGTTAGTGTACGGGTTAGGATTAGGGGACGGGTTAGGGTAAGGCTTCGGGTAAGGGTTAGGGTTAGGTTTAGGGTTAGGGTTAGAGGACGGGGACGGTTTAGGGTACAGGTTAGGCTATAACAAAGGTTTAGGGTGAGCGTACGTGTTAGGGTATGGGTTAGTGTAAGCGTACGGGTGAGCATTAGGGGACGGGTTAGGGTAAGGCTTTGGGTAAGTGTTAGGGATAGGGTTAGGGTTAGGGGATAGGGACGGGGACAGGGAAGGTATAGGGTACAGGTTAGTGTACGACAACGGTTTAGGGTGAGCGTACGTGTTAGGGTACGTGTTAGTGTTAGCGTACGTGTTAGGCTTAGGGGACGGGTTAGGGTAAGGCTTCGGGTAAGGGTTAGGGATAGGGTTAGGGTTAGGGGACGGGGACGGGGACGGGGATGGTTTAAGGTACGGGTTAGTGTACGACAACAGTTTAGGGTGAGCGTACGTGTTAGGGTACATGTTAGTGTTAGGGTCCGGGTTAGGATTAGTGGACGGGTTAGGGTAAGGCTTCGGGTAAGGGTTAGGGTTAGGGTTAGGGTTAGGGTTAGAGGACGGGGACGGTTTTGGGTACAGGTTAGTCTATGACAACGGTTTAGGGTGAGCGTACGTTTTAGGGTACGTGTTAGTGTTTGCATACGTGTTAGGATTAAGGTACGGGTTATTGTAAGGCTTCCGGTAAGGGTTAGTGTTAGGGTTAGGGTTAGGAGACGGGCACGGGGATGGGGACATTTTAGGGTACTGGTTAGGGTACGACAACTGTTTAGGGTGAGCATTTGTGTTAGGGTACAGGTTAGTGTTAGCATACGTGTTAGGATTAGGGGATGGATTAGGGTAAGCCTTCGGGTTAGGGTTAGAGTTAGGGGACGGGGATGGTGACGGGGATGGTTTAGGGTACAGGTTAGGGTACGACAACGGTTTAGGGTGAGCGTACGTGTTAGGGTATGTGTTAGTGTTAGCGTACGAGTTAGGATTAAGGGACGGGTTAGTGTAAGGCTTCGGGTAAGGCTTCGGGTAAGGGTTAGGGTTAGGGGACGGGGACAGTTTAGGGTAAAGGTTAGGGTACGACAACGGTTTAGTGTGAGCGTACGTGTTAGGGTACGTGTTAGTGTTAGCGTACGGGTTAGGATTAGGAGACGGGTTAGTGTAAGGCTTCGGGTAAGGGTTAGGTTTAGGGTTAGTGTTAGGGTTAGGGTTAGGGTTAGGGCACGGGGACGATTTAGGTTACAGGTTAGTGTACGACAACGGTTTTGGGTGAGCGTTTGTGTTAGGGTACAGGTTAGTGTTAGCAAACGGGTTAGGATTAAGGGACGGGTTAGTGTAAGGCTTCGGGTAAGGGTTAGGGTTAGGGTTAGTGTTAGGGTTAGGGTTAGGGGACCGGGACGTTTTAGGGTACAGGTTAGTGTACGACAACGGTTTAGGGAGAGTGTACGTGTTAGGGTACGGGTTAGTGTTAGCATACGTGTTAGGTTTAGGGGACAGGTTACCGTAAGGCTTCGGGTAAGGGTTAGCGTTAGGGTTAGGGTTAGAGGACTGGGACGGTTTAGGGTACAGGTTAGATTACGACAACAGTTTAGGGTGAGCGTACGTGTTAGCGTACGTGTTAGTGTTAGCGTACGGGTTAGGATTAGGGGATGGGTTAGGGTAAGGCTTCGTGTAAGGGTTAGGGTTAGGGTTAGCGTTAGGGGGCGGGGACGGTTTAGGGTACAGGTTAGTGTACTACAACGGTTTAGGTTGAACGTACGTGTTAGGGTACGGGATAGTGTTACCGTACGGGTTAGGATTAGGGGACAGGTTAGAGTAAGGCTTCGGATAAGGGTTAGGTTTTAGTGTTAGGGTTAGGGTTAGTGTTAGGGGACAGGGACGGGAACAGTTTAAGGTACAGGTTAGGGTACGACAAAGGTTTAGGATGAGCGTACGTGTTAGGGTACGGGTTAGTGTTAGCGTACTGGTTAGGATTAGCGGACGGTTTACGGTAAGGATTCAGGTAAGGGTTAGGGATAGGGTTAGGGTTAGGGGACGGGGACGGTTTAGGGTACAGGTTAGTGTACGACAACAGTTTAGGCTGAGCGTACGAGATACCGTACGGGTTAGGATTGGTGACGGGTTAGGGTAAGGCTTCGGGTGAGGGTTAGGGTTAGGGTTGAGATTTGGGTTACGGTTAGGGGACGGGGATGGTTTAGGTTACAGGTTATGGTAGAAAACGGTTTAGGGTGAGCGTACGTGTTAGGGCACTGGTTAGTGTTAGCGTACGGGTTAGGATTAGAGGACGGTTTAGGGTAAGGCATCGGGTAAGGGTTAGGGTTAGGGGACGGGGACGGGGACGGGGACGGTTTAGTGTACAGGTCAGGGTACGACAAAGGTTTAGGGTGAGCATACGAGTTAGGGTACGGGTTAGTGTTAGCGTACGGGTTAGGATTAGGGGACGGGTTAGGGTAAGGCTTCAGGTAAAGGTTAGGTTTAGGGTTAGGGTTAGGGTTAGGGGACGGGGATGGTTTAGGGTACAGGTTAGGGTACGACAACGGATTAGGGTGAGCGTACGTGTTAGAGTACGGGTTATTGTTAGCGTACGGGTTAGATTTAGGGGACGGGTTAGGATAAGGCTTTGGGTAAGGGTTAGGGTTAGGGTTAGGTTTACGGGACGGGGACGGTTTAGGGTACATTTTAAGGTATGACAAAGTTTTAGGGTGAGTGTACGTGTTAGGGTACCGGATAGTGTTAGCGTACGGGTTAGGATTAGTGGACAGGTTAGTGTAAGGCTTCGGGTAAGTGTTAGGGATAGGGCTACGGTTTGGGTTACGGTTAGGGGACGGGGATGGCTTAGGGTACAGTTTAGTGTACGACAACAGTTTAGGGTGAGCGTACGTGATAGCGTACGGGTTAGGATTGGTGACGGGTTAGGGTAAGGCTTCGGGTAAGGATTAGGTATAGGGTTAGGGTTAGGGGACGGGGACGGGGACGGTTTAGGGTTAGGGTTAGGGTTAGGGTTAGGGTTAAGGTTAGGGGACGGGGATGGTTTAGGGTACAGGTTAGCGTACGACAACGTTTTAGGGTGAGCGTAGGTGTTAGTATATGGGTTAGTGCTAGCGTACGGGTTAGGATTAGGGGACGGGTGAGGGTAAGGCTTCGGGTAAGGGTTAGGGTTAGGGTTAGGGGACGGGGACGGGGACGGTTTAGGGTACAGGTTAGGGTACGACAACGGTTTAGGGTGAGCGTACGTGTTAGGGTAAGTGTTAGTGTTAGCGTACGGTTTAGTATTAGGGGACGGGTGAGGGTAAGGCTTCGGGTAAGGGTTAGGGTTAGGGTTAGGGGACGGGGACGGTTTAGGGTACAGGTTAGGGTACGACAACGGTTTAGGGTGAGCGTACGTGTTAGGGTACGGGTTAGTGTTAGCGTACGGCTTAGGATTACGGGATGGGTGAGGGGAAGGCTTCGGGTAAGGGTTAGGGTTAGGGTTAAGGTTAGGGTTAGGGGACGGTGACGGGGACGTTTTAGGGTACAGGTTTGTGTACGACAACGTTTTAGGGTCAGCGTATGTGTTAGGGTATGGGTTAGTGTTAGCGTACGGTTTAGGATTAGGGGACGGGTGAGAGTAAGGCTTCGGGTAAGGTTTAGGGTTAGGGTTATGGTTAGGGTTAAGGTTAGGGGACGGGGACGGTTTAGGGTACATGTTAGGGTACGACAACCGTTTAGGGTGAGCGTACGTGTTAGGGTACGGGTTAGTGTTAGCATACGGGTTAGGATTAGGGGACGGGTGAGGGTAAGGCTTCGGGTAAGGGTTAGGGTTAGGGTTAGGGTATGGGGATGGGGACGGGGACGGGGATGTGGACGGTTTAGGGTAAAGGTTAGGGTACGACAACGTTTTAGGGTGAGCGTACGTGTTAGGGTACTGGTTAGTGTTAGCGTACGGGTTAGGATTAGGGAACGGGTGAGGGTAAGCCTTCGGGTAAGGGTTAGGTTTAGGGTTAGGGTTAGGGTTAGGGTTAGGGAACGGGGACGGTTTAGGGTACAGGTTAGGGTACGACAACGGTTTAGGGTGAGCGTACGTGTTAGGGTAAGTGTTAGTGTTAGCGTACGGTTTAGTATTAGGGGACGGGTGAGGGTAAGGCTTCGGGTAAGGGTTAGGGTTAGGGTTAGGGGACGGGGACTGGGACGGGGACGGTTTAGGGTACAGGTTAGGGTATGACAAGGGATTGGGTTGAGCGTACATGTTAGGGTATGGGTTAGTGTTAACGTACGGGTTAGGATTAGGGGATGGGTGAGGGTAAGGCTTCGGTAAGGGTTAGGGTTAGGGTTAGGGTTAGGGTTAGGGGACGGGGACGGTTTAGGGTACAGGTTAGTGTGCGACAAAAGTTTAGGGGGAGCGTACGTGACAGCGTACGGGTTAGGATTTGTGAGGGGTTAGGGTAAGGCTTCAGGTGAGGGTTAGTGTTAGGGTTAGGGTTAGGGATAGGGGACGGGGACGGGGACGGGGACGGTTTAGGGTACAGGTTAGGGTACGACAACGGTTTAGGGTGAGCGTACGTGTTAGGGTACGTGTTAGTGTTAGCGTACGGGTTAGGATTAGGGGACGGGTGAGGGTAAGCCTTCGGGTAAGGGTTAGGGTTAGGGTTAGGGTTATGGTTAGGGTTAGGGGACGGGGACGGTTTAGGGTACAGGTTAGGGTACGACAACGGTTTAGAGTGAGCGTACGTGTTGGGGTACGGGTTAGTGTTAGCGTACGGGTTAGGATTAGGGGACGGGTGAGGGTAAGGCTTCGGGTAAGGATTAGGGTTAGGGTTAGATTTGGGTTAGGGTTAGGGTTAGGGGACGGGGACGGTTTAGGGTACAAGTTTGGGTACGACAATGGTTTAGGGTGAGCGTACGTGTTAGGGTACTGGTTAGTGTTAGCGTACGGGTTAGGATTAGGGGACGGGTGAGGGTAAGGCTTCGGGTAAGGTTTAGGGTTAGGGTTAGGGTTAGGGGACAGGGACGGGGACGGTTTAGGGTACAGTTTAGTGTACGACAATGGTTTAGGGTGAGCGTACGTGTTAGGGTATGGGTTAGTGTTAGCGTACGGGTTAGGGTTAGGTGATGGGTTAGGGTAAGGCTTCGGGTAAGTGTTATGGTTAGGGTTAGGGTTAGGGTTAGGGGACGGTGATGGTTTAGGGTACAGGTTAGTGTAGAACAATGGTGTAGTGTGAGCGTACGTGTTAGGGTACGGGTTAGTGTTATCGTACGGGTTAGGTTTAGGGGGCGAATTAGGGTAAGGCTTTGTGTAAGGTTTAGGGTTAGGGTTAGGGTTAGGGGACGGGGACAGGAACGGGGACGGTTTAAGGTACAGGTTAGGGGACGACAGCGGTTTAGGGTGATCTTATGTGTTAGGTAACGGGTTAGTGTTAGCGTACGGGTTAGGATTAGGGGACGGGTTAGGGTAAGGCTTCGGGTAAGGGATAGGGTTAGGGTTAGAGTTAGGGTTAGGGGACGGGGACAGTTTAGGCTACAGGTTAGGGTACGACAACAGTTTAGGGTGAGCGTACGTGTTAGGGCAAGGGTTAGTGTTAGCGTACGGGTTAGGATTAGGGGACGGGTTAGCGTAAGGCTTCGGGTAAGTGTTAGGGTTAGGTTTAGGGTTAGCGTTAGGGTTAGGGTTAGGGGCGGGGACGGTTTAGGGTACAGGTTAGGGTACGACAATGGTTTAGGGTGAGCGTACGTGTTAGGGCACGTGTTAGTGTTAGGGTACGGTTTAGGATTACGGGACGGGTTAGGGTAAGGCTTCGGGTAAGGGTTAGGGTTATGGTTAGGGTTAGGGTTAGGGTTCGTGTTAGGGTTAGTGGACGGGGACGGTTTAGGGTACAGTTTAGGATACGACAACGGTTTAGGGTGAGCGTACGTGTTAGGGCATGGGTTAGTGTTAGCGTACGGGTTAGGATTAGGACACGGGTTAGGGTAAGGCTTCGGGTTAGGGTTAGGGTTACGGTTAGGGTTAGGGGACGGGGATGGTTTAGGGTACAGGTTAGGGTACGATAACGGTTTAGGGTGAGCGTACGTGTTAGGATTGGTGACGGGTTAGGGTAAGGCTTCGGGTGAGGGTTAGGATTACGTTTAGGTTTAGGGGACGGGGACGGGGATGGTTTACGGTACAGGTTAGGGTATGACAACGGTTTAGGGTGAGCGTACGTGTTAGGGTACGTGTTAGTGTTAGGGTACGGGTTAGGATTAGGGGACGGTTTAGGGTAAGGATTAGGGTTAGGGTTAGGGTTAAGGTTAGGGGACGGGGATGGTTTAGGGTACAGGTTAGCGTACGACAACGTTTTAGGGTGAGCGTACGTGTTAGTGTATGGGTTAGTGCTAGCATACGGGTTAGGATTAGGGGACGGGTGAGAGTAAGGCTTCGGGTAAGGGTTAGGGTTAGGTTTAGGGTTAGGGGACGGGGATGGGGACGGGGACGGTTTAGGGTACAGGTTATGGTACGACAACGGTTTAGGGTGAGCGTACGTTTTAGGGTACGGGTTTGTGTTAGCGTACGGGTTAGGATTAGGGGACGGGTGAGTGTAAGGCTTCGGGTAAGGGTTAGGGTTAGGGTTAGGGTTAGGGTTAGGGGACGGGGACGGGGACGGTTTAGGTTACAGGTTAGGGTACGACAAGGGTTTAGGGTGAGCGTACGTGTTAGGGTATGGGTTAGTGTTAGCGTACGGGTTAGGATTAGGGGAAGGGTGAGGGTAAGGCTTCGGGTAAGGGTTAGGGTTAGGTTTAGGGTTAGGGTTAGGGGACTGGGACGGGGATGGTTTAGGGTACAGGTTAGGGTACAACAACGGTTTAGGGTGAGCGTATGTGTTAGGGTACAGGTTAGTGTTAGCGTACGGGTTAGGATTAGGGGACGGGTGAGGTTAAGGCTTTGGGTAAGGTTTAGGGTTAGGGTTATGGTTAGGGTTAGAGTTATGGGACGGGGACGGTTTAGGGTACAGGTTAGGGTACGACAGCGGTTAAGGGTGAGCGTACGTGTTAGGGTACTGTTTAGTGTTAGCGTACGGGTTAGGATTAAGGGACGGGTGAGGGTAAGGCTTCGGGTAAGGGTTAGGGTTAGGGTTAGGGTTAGGGGACGGGGACGGGGACGTTTTAGGGTACAGGTTAGGGTACGACAACAGTTTATGGTGAGCGTACGTGTTAGGGCACGGGTTAGTGTTAGCATACGGGTTAGGATTAGGGGACGGGTGAGGGTAAGGCTTCGGGTAAGGTTTAGGGTTAGGTTTAGGGTTAGGGGACGGGAACGGGGACGGGGACGGTTTAGGGTACAGGTTATGGTACGACAACGGTTTAGGGTGAGCGTACGTGTTAGGGTACGGGTTAGTGTTCGCGTACGGGTTAGGATTAGGGGTCGGGTGAGTGTAAGGCTTCAGGTAAGGGTTAGGGTTAGGGTTAGGGTTATTGGTAGGGTTAGGTTTAGGGGACGGGGACGGTTTAGGGTACAGGTTATGGTACGACAAAGGTTTAGGGTGAGCGTACGTGTTAGGGTAGGGGTTAGTGTTAGCGTACGGGTTAGGATTAGGGTACGGGTGAGTATAAGGCTTCGGGTAAGTGTTAGGGTTAGGGTTAGGGTTAGGGGACGGGGACGGGGACGGTTTAGGTTACAGGTTAGGGTACGACAACGGTTTAGGGTGAGCGTACGTGTTAGGGTACGGGTTAGTGTTAGCGTACGGCTTAGGATTACGGGATGGGTGAGGGGAAGGCTTCGGGTAAGGGTTAGGGTTAGGGTTAAGGTTAGGGTTAGGGGACGGTGACGGGGACGTTTTAGGGTACAGGTTTGTGTACGACAACGTTTTAGGGTCAGCGTATGTGTTAGGGTATGGGTTAGTGTTAGCGTACGGTTTAGGATTAGGGGACGGGTGAGAGTAAGGCTTCGGGTAAGGTTTAGGGTTAGGGTTATGGTTAGGGTTAAGGTTAGGGGACGGGGACGGTTTAGGGTACATGTTAGGGTACGACAACCGTTTAGGGTGAGCGTACGTGTTAGGGTACGGGTTAGTGTTAGCATACGGGTTAGGATTAGGGGACGGGTGAGGGTAAGGCTTCGGGTAAGGGTTAGGGTTAGGGTTAGGGTATGGGGATGGGGACGGGGACGGGGATGTGGACGGTTTAGGGTAAAGGTTAGGGTACGACAACGTTTTAGGGTGAGCGTACGTGTTAGGGTACTGGTTAGTGTTAGCGTACGGGTTAGGATTAGGGAACGGGTGAGGATAAGCCTTCGGGTAAGGGTTAGGTTTAGGGTTAGGGTTAGGGTTAGGGTTAGGGAACGGGGACGGTTTAGGGTACAGGTTAGGGTACGACAAAGGTTTAGGGTGAGCGTACGTGTTAGGGTACGGTTTAGTGTTAGCGTACGGGTTAGGATTAGGGGACGGGTGAGGGTAAGGCTTCGGGTAAGGGCTAGGGTTAGGGTTAGGGTTAGGGGATGGGGACGGGGACGGTGTAGGGTACAGGTTAGGGTTCGACAACGGTTTAGGGTGAGCGTACGTGTTAGGGTAAGTGTTAGTGTTAGGGTACGGTTTAGTATTAGGGGACGGGTGAGGGTAAGGCTTCGGGTAAGGGTTAGGGTTAGGTTTAGGGTTAGGGGACGGAGACGGGGACGGGGACGGTTTAGGGTACAGGTTAGTGTATGACAAGGGTTTGGGTTGAGCGTACATGTTAGGGTATGGGTTAGTGTTAACGTACGGGTTAGGATTAGGGGATGGGTGAGGGTAAGGCTTCGGTAAGGGTTAGGGTTAGGGTTAGGGTTAGGGTTAGGGGACGGGGACGGTTTAGGGTACAGGTTAGTGTGCGACAAAGTTTAGGGTGAGCGTACGTGACAGCGTACGGGTTAGGATTTGTGACGGGTTAGGGTAAGGCTTCAGGTGAGGGTTAGGGTTAGGGTTAGGGTTAGGGATAGGGGACGGGGACGGTTTAGGGTACAGGTTAGGGTACGACAACGGTTTAGGGTGAGCGTACGTGTTAGGGTACGTGTTAGTGTTAGCGTACGGGTTAGGACTAGGGGACGGGTGAGGGTAAGCCTTCGGGTAAGGGTTAGGGTTAGAGTTAGGGGACGGGGACGGTTTAGGGTACAGGTTAGGGTACGGCAACGGTTTAGAGTGAGCGTACGTGTTGGGGTACGGGTTAGTGTTAGCGTACGGGTTAGTATTAGGGGACGGGTGAGGGTAAGGCTTCGGGTAAGGGTTAGGGTTAGGGTTAGGGTTAGGGTTAGGGGACGGGGACGGGGACGGTTTAGGGTACAGTTTAGGGTACGACAACGGTTTGGGGTGAGCGTATATGTTAGGGTATGGTTTAGTGTTAACGTACGGGTTAGGATTAGGGGATGGTTGAGTGAAAGGCTTCGGGTAAGTGTTAGGGTTAGGGTTAGGGTTAGGGTTAGGGGACGGGGACGGTTTAGGGTACAGGTTAGGGTACGACAACGGTGTACGGTGAATGTACGTGTTAGGGTATGGGTTAGGGCTAGCGTACGGGTTAGGATTAGGGGACGGGTGAGGGTAAGGCTTCGGGTAAGGGTTAGGGTTAGGGTTAGGGTTAGGGTTAGGGGACGGGGAAGGGGACGGTTTAGGGTACAGGTTAGGGTACGGCAACAGTTTAGTGTGACCGTACATGTTAGGGTACTGGTTACTGTTAGCGTACGGGTTAGGATTAGGGGACGGGTTAGGGTAAGGCTTCGGATATGGGTTAGGGTTAGGGTTAGGGTTAGGGGACGGGGACGTGGACGGTTTAGGGTACAGGTTAGGGTACGACAACGGTTTAGTGTGAGCGTACGTGTTAGGGTATGCGTTAGTGTTAGCGGACGGGTTAGGATTAGGGGACGGGTGAGGGTAAGGCTTCATGAAAGTGTTAGGGTTAGGGTTAGGGTTAGGGGACGGAGAGGTTTTAGGGTACATGTTAGGGTTCGACAACGGTTTAGGGTGAGCGTACGTGTTAGGGTACGGTTTAGTGTTAGCATACCTGTTAGGATTAGGGGACGGGTGAGGTTAAGGCTTCGGGTAAGGGTTAGGGTTAGGTTTAGGGTTAGGGGACGGGGACGGGGACGGGGACGGTTTAGGGTACAGGTTATTGTACGACAACGGTTTAGGGTGAGGGTACGTGTTAGGGTACGTGTTAGCGTTAGCGTACGGGTTAGGGTTACGGGACAGGTGAGGGTAAGGGTTCGGGTAACGGTTAGGTTTAGGGTTAGGGTTAGAGTTAGGGTTAGGGGACGGGGACGGTTTAGGGTACAGTTTAGCGTACGACAACTGTTTAGGGTGAGCGTACATGTTAGGGTACGGGTTAGTGTTAGCGTACGGGATAGGATTAGGGTACGGGTGAGGTTAAGGCTTCGGGTAAGGGTTAGGGTTAGGGTTAGGGATAGGGTTAGGGGACGGGGACGGTTTAGGGTACATGTTAGGGTACGACAACCGTTTAGGGTGAGCGTACGTGTTAGGGTACGGGTTAGTGTTAGCATACGGGTTAGGATTAGGGGACGGGTGAGTGTAAGGCTTTGGGTAAGTTTTAGTGTTAGGGTTAGTGTTAGGGTTAGAGTTAGGGGACGGGCACGGTTTAGGGTTCAGGTTAGGGTACGAGCGCGGTTTAGGGTGAGCGTACGTGTTAGGGTACGGGTTAGTGTTAGAATACGGGTTAGGATTAAAGGACAGGTGAGGGTAAGGCTTCGGGTAAGGGTTAGGGTTAGGGTTAGGGTTAGGGGACGGGGACGGGGACGATTTAGGGTACATGTTATGGTACGACAACGGTTTAGGGTGAGCATACGTGTTAGGGTACGGGTTAGTGTTAGCGTACGGGTTAGGATTAGGGGACGGGTGAGTGTAAGGCTTCGGGTAAGGTTTAGGGTTAGGGTTAGGGTTAGGGTTAGGGTTAGGGGACAGGGACGGTATAGGGTACAGGTTAGGGTACGACAACGGTTTAGGGTGAGCGTACGTGTTTGGGTAAGGGTTAGTGTTAGCATACGGGTTAGGATTAGGGTACGGGTGAGGGTAAGGCTTCGGGTAAGGGTTAGGGTTAGGGTTAGGGGATGGGGACGTGGACGGGGACGGTTTAGGGTACAGGTTAGGGTACGACAACGGTTTAGGGTGAGCGTACGTGTTAGGGTACGGGTTAGTGTTAGCGTACGGGTTAGGATTAGGGGATGGGTGAGGGTAAGGCTTCGGGTAAGGGTTAGGGTTAGGGTTAGGGTTAGGGTTAGGGGACGGGGACGGGGACGGTTTAGGGTACAGGTTAGGGTACGACAACGGTTTAGGGTGAGCGTATGTGTTAGGGTACGGTTTAGTGTTACCGTACGGGTTAGGATTAGGGGACGTGTGAGGGTAAGGCTTCGGGTAAGATTTAGGGTTAGGGTTAGGGTTAGGGTTAGGGGACGGGGACTGTTTAGGGTACAGGTTAGTGAACGACAACGGTTTAGGGTGAGCGTACGTGTTAGGGTACGGCTTAGTGTTAGCGTACGGTTTAGGATTACGGACGGGTGAGGGAAAGGCCTCGGGTAAGGGTTAGGGTTAGGGTTAGGGTTAGGGTTAGGGGATGGGGACGGTTTAGGGTATAGGTTATGGTACGACAACGGTTTAGGGTGAGCGTACGTGTTAGGTTACGGGTTAATGTTAGCGTACGGGTTAGGATTAGGGGACGGGTGAGGGTAAGGCTTCGGGTAATGGTTAGGTTTAGGGTTAGGGTTAGGGTTAGGGTTAGGGGACGGGGACGGTTTAGGGTACAGGTTAGGGTACGATAACGGTTTAGGGTGAGCGTACGTGTTAGGGTACGTGTTAGTGTTCGCGTACGGTTTAGGATTAGGGGAAGGGTGAGGGTAAGGCTTCGAGTAAGGGTTAGGTTTAGGGTTAGGGTTAGGGGACGGGGACGGTTTAGGGTACAGGTTATGGTACGACAACGGTTTAGGTTGAGCGTACGTATTAGGGTACGGGTTTGTGTTAGCGTACGGGTTAAGGTTAGGGGATGGGTGAGGGTAAAGTTTCGGGTAAGGGTTAGGGTTAGGGGACGGGGACGGGGACGGTTTAGGGTACATGTTAGGGTACGACAACGGTTTAGGGTGAGCGTATGTGTTAGGGTACGGGTTAGTGTTAGCGTACGGGTTAGGATTAGGAGACGGGTGAGGGTAAGGCTTCGGGTAAGGTTTAGGGTTAGGGTTATGGTTAGGATTAGGGTTAGGGGATGAGGAAGGTTTAGGGTACAGGTTAGGGTACGACAACCGTTTAGTGTGAGCGTACGTGTTAGGGTACAGGTTAGTGTTAACGTACAGGTTAGGATTAGGGGTCGGGTGAGGGTAAGGCTTCGGGTAAGGTTTAGGGTTAGGGTTAGGGTTAGAGGACGGGGACGGGGATGGTTTAGTGTACAGGTTAGGGTACGACAACGGTTTTGGGTGAGCGTACGTGTTAGGGTACGGGTTAGTGTTAGCGTAAGGGTTAGGATTAGGGGACGGGTGAGGGTAAGGCTTCGGGTAAGCGTTAGGGTTAGGGTTAGGGGACGGGGACGGTATAGGGTACAGGTTATGGTACGACAACGGTTTAGGGTGAGCATACGTGTTAGGGTACGGGTTAGTGTTAGCGTACGGGTTAGGATTAGGGGACGGATGAGGGTAAGGCTTCGGGTAAAGGTTAGAGTTAGGGTTAGGGTTAGGGTTAGAGTTAGGGTTAGGGGACGGGGACGGGGACGGTTTAGTGTACAGGTTATGGTACGACAACGGTTTAGGGTGAGTGTACGTGTTAGGGTACGCGTTAGTGTTAGCGTGCGGGTTAGGATTAGGGGATGTTTGAGGGTAAGGCTTCGGGTAAGGGTTAGGGTTAGGGGACGGGGACGGGGACGGGGGCGGGGATGGTTTAGGGTACAGGTTAGGGTATGACAACGGTTTAGGGTGAGCGTACGTGTTAGGGTATGCGTTAGTGCTAGCGTACCGGTTAGGATTACGGGACGGGTGAGGGTAAGGCTTCGGGTAAAAGTTAGGGTTAGGGGACGCGGACTGTTTAGGGTACAGGTTAGGGTACGACAACGGTTTAGGGTGAGCGTATGTGTTAGGGTACGGGTTAGTGTTAGCGTACGGGTTAGGATTAGGGGACGGGTGAGGGTAAGGCTTTGGGTAAGGTTTAGTGTTAGGGTTAGGGTTAGGGTTAGAGTTAGGGGACGGGGACGGTTTAGGGTTCAGTTTAGGGTAAGACAGCGGTTTAGGATGATCGTACGTGTTAGGGTACGGGTTAGTGTTAGCATACGGGTTAGGATTAGGGGACAGGTGAGGGTAAGGCTTCGGGTAAGGGTTAGGGTTAGGTTTAGGGTTAGGGGACGGGGACGGGGACGTTTTAGGGTACAGGTTAGGGTACGACAACAATTTAGGGTGAGCGTACGTTTTAGGGTACGGGTTAGTGTTAGCATACGGGTTAGGATTAGGGGACGGGTGAGGGTAAGGCTTCAGGTAAGGGTTAGGGTTAGGTTTAGGGTTAGGGGACGGGGACGGGGACGGGGACGGTTTAGGGTACATGTTATGGTACGACAACGGTTTAGGGTGATCGTATGTGTTAGGGTACGGGTTAGTGTTAGCGTACGGGTTAGGATTAGGGGATGGGTGAGTGTAAGGCTTCGGGTAAGGGTTAGGGTTAGGGTTAGGGTTAGGGTTACGGTTGGGGTTAGGGTTAGGGGACGGGGACGGTTTAGGGTACAGGTTAGGGTACGACAATGGTTTAGGGTGAGCGTACGTGTTAGGGTACGGGTTAGTGTTAGCGTACGGGTTAGGATTAGGGGATGGGTGAGGGTAAGGCTTCGGGTAAGGGTTAGGGTTAGGGTTAGGTTTAGGGGACGGGGACGGGGACGAGGACGGTTTAGGGTACAGGTTAGGGTACGACAACGGTTTACGGTGAGCGTATGTGTTAGGGTACGGGTTAGTTTTAGCGTACGGGTTAGGATTCGGGGACGGGTGAGGGTAAGGGTTCGGGTAAGATTTAGGGTTAGGGTTAGGTTTAGGGTTAGGGTTAGGGGACGGGGACGGTTTAGGGTACAGGTTAGCGTACGACAACGGTTTAGGGTGAGCGTACGTGTTAGGGTACAGGTTAGTGTTAGCGTACGGGTTAGGATTAGGGGACGGGTGAAGGTAAGCCTTCGGGTAAGGGTTAGGGTTAGTGTTAGGGTTATGGTTAGTGTTAGGGGACGGGGACGGTTTAGGGTACAGGTTAGGGTACGACAACGGTTTAGGGTGAGCGTACGTGTTGGGGTACGGGTTAGTGTTAGCGTACGGGTTAGGATTAGGGGACGGGTGAGGGTAAGTCTTCGGGTAATGGTTAGGTTTAGGGTTAGGTTTAGGGTTAGGGTTAGGGAACGGGGACGGTTTAGGGTACAGGTTAGGGTACGACAACGGTTTACGGTGAGCGTACGTGTTAGGGTACGGGTTAGTGTTAGCGTACGGGTTAGGATTAGGGGACGAGTGAGGGTAAGGCTTCGTGTAAGCTTTAGTGTTAGGGTTAGGTTTAGGGTTAGGGGACGGGGACGGGGAAGGTTTAGGGTACAGGTTAGTGTACGACAACGGTTTAGGGTGAGCGTACATGTTAGGGTACGGGTTAGTGTTAGCGTACGGGTTAGGATTAAGGGACGGGTGAGGGTAAGGCTTCGGGTAAGGGTTAGGGTTAGGGTTAGGGTTAGGGTTAGGGGACGGGGACGGGACGCTTTAGGATATAGGTTAGGGTACGACAACAGTTTAGGGTGAGCGTACGTGTTAGGGTACGGGTTAGTATTAACGTACGGGTTAGGATTAGGGGACGGGTGAGGGTAAGGCTTCGGGTAAGGGTTAGGGTTAGTGTTAGGGTTAGGTTTAGGGTTAGGGGACGGTTTACGGTACAGGTTAGTGTACGACAACGGTTTAGGGTGAGCGTACGTGATAGGGTACAGCTTAGTGTTAGCGTACGGGTTAGGATTAGGTGACGGGTGAGGGTAAGGCTTCGGGTAAGGGTTAGGGTTAGTGTTAGGGTTAGGGGACGGGGACGGTTTAGGGTACAGGTTAGTGTACGACAACAGTTTAGAGTGAGCGTACATGTTAGGGTACGGGTTAGTGTTAGCGTACGGGTTAGGATTAGGGGACGGGTGAGGGTAAGGCTTCGGGTAGGGTTAGGGTTAGGGTTAGGGTTAGCGTTAGGATTAGGGTTAGGGTTAGGGAACGGGGACGGTTTAGGGTACAGGTTAGGGTACGACAAGGTTTTAGGGTGAGCGTTCGTGTTAGGGTATGGTTTAGTGTTAGCGTTCGGGTTAGGATTAGGGGACGAGTGAGGGTAAGGCTTCGGGTAAGGGTTAGAGTTAGAGTTAGGGGACGGGGACGGGGACTGGGACGGTTTAAGCTACAGGTTAGGGTACGACAAGGGTTTAGGGTGAGCGTACGTGTTAGGGCACGGATTAGTGTTAGCGTACGGGTTAGGATTAGGGGACGGGTGAGGGTAAGGCTTCGGGTAAGTGTTAGGGTTAGGTATAGGGTTAGCGTTAGGGTTAGGGTTAGGATTAGTGGACGGGGACGGTTTAGGGTACAGGTTAGGGTACGACAACCGTTTAGGGTGAGCGTAGTGATAGGGCACGGGTTAGTGTTAGCGTACGGGTTAGGATTGGTGACGGGTTAGGTTGAGGCTTCGGGCAAGGGTTAGACTTAGGGTTAGGGTTAGGGTTAGGGTTAGGGGACGGTTTTGTGTACAGGTTAGAGTACGACACCGGTTTCGGTTGAGCATACGTGTTAGGGTACAAGTTAGTGTTAGCGTACGGGTTAGGATTAGGGGACGGGTGGGGGGAAGGCTTCGTGTAAGCTTTAGTGTTAGGGTTAGGGTTAGGGTTAGGGGACGGGGACGGTTTAGGGTACAGGTTAGGGTACGACAACGGTTTAGGGTGAGCGTACGTGTTAGGGTACTGATTAGTGTTAGCGTACGGGTTAGGATTAGGGGACGGCTGAAGATAAGGCTTTGGGTAAGGGTTAGGGTTAGGGTTAGGGTTAGGGTTAGGGTTAGGGTTAGGGGACGGGGACGGGGACGGTTTAGGGTACAGGTTAGTGTACGACAACGGTTTAGGGTGAGCGTACGTGTTAGGGTATGGTTTAGTGTTAGCGTATGGGTTAAGATTAGGGGACGGGTGAGGGTAAGGCTTCGGGAAAGGGTTAGGGTTAGGGTTAGGGTTAGGGTTAGGGGACGGGGACGGTTTAGGGTACAGGTTAGTGTACGACAACGGTTTAGGGTGAGCGTACGTGTTAGGGTACGGGTTAGTGTTAGCGTACGGGTTACGATTAGGGTACGGGTGAGGGTAAGGCTTCGGGTAATTGTTAGGGTTAGGGTTAGGCTTAGGGGACAGGGACGGTTTAGGGTACAGGTTAGTGTACGACAACGGTTTAGGGTGAGCGTACGTGTTAGGGTACGGGTTAGTGTTAGCGTACGGGTTAGGATTAGGGGACGGGTGAGGGTAAGGATTCGGGTAAGGGTTAGGGTTAGGGTTAGGGTTAGGGTTAGGGGAAGGGGATGGTTTAGGGTACAGGTTAGGGTTCGACAACGGTGTAGGGTGAGCGTACGTGTTAGGGTACTGATTAGTGTTAGCATACGGGTTAGGATTAGGGGACGAGAGAGGATAAGGCTTTGGGTAAGGGTTAGGGTTAGGGTTAGTTTAAGGGTTAGGGGACGGGGACGGGGACGGTTTAGGGTACAGGTTAGTGTACGACAACGGTTTAGGGTGAGCGTACGTGTTAGGGTACAGGTTAGTGTTAGAATACGTGTTAGGATTAGGGGACGGGTGAGGGTAAGGCTTTGGGTAAGGGTTAGGGTTAGGTTTAGGGTTAGGGGACGGGGACGGGGACGTTTTACGGCACAGGTTAGTGAATGACAACGGTTTAGGGTGAGCGTACGTGTTAGGGTACGGGTTAGTGTTAGCATACGGGTTAGGATTAGGGCACGGGTGAGGGTTTGGCTTCAGGTAAGGGTTAGGGTTAGGGTTAGGGTTAGGGGACGGGGACGGTTTAGGGTACAGGTTAGGGTACGACAACGGTTTAGGGTGAGCGTACGTGTTAGGGTATGGGTTAGTGCTAGCGTACGGTTTAGGATTAGGTGACGGGTGAGTGTAAGGCTTCGGGTAAGGGTTAGGGTTAGGGTTAGGGTTAGGGTTAGGGGACGGGGACGGTTTAGGGTAGAGGTTAGGGTACGACAAATGTTTAGGGTGAGCGTATGTGTTAGGGTATGGGTTAGTGTTAGCGTACGGTTTAGGATTAGGGGACGGGTGAGGGTAAGGCTTCGGGTAAGGTTTAGGGTTAGGGTTAGGGGACGGGGACTGGGATGGTTTAGGGTACAGGTTAGGGTACGACAGTGGTTTAGGGTGAGCGTACGTGTTAGGGTACGGGTTAGTGTCAGCGTACGGGTTAGGATTATGGGACGGGTGAGGGTAAGGCTTCGGGGAAGTGTTAGGGTTAGGGTTAGGGGACGGGGACGGTTTAGGGTACAGGTTATTGTACGACAATGGTTTAGTGTGAGCGTAAGTGTTAGGGTACTGATTAGTGTTAGCGTATGGGTTAGGATTAGGGGACGCTTGAGGGTAAGGCTTTGGGTAAGGGTTAGGGTTAGGGTTACTGTTAGGGGACGGGGATGGGGACGGTTTAGGTTACAGGTTAGGGTACGACAACGTTTAGGGTGAGCGTACGTGTTAGGGTACGGTTTAGTGTTAGCATACGGGTTAGGATTAGGGGACGGGTGAGGGTAAGGCTTCGGGTAAGGGTTAGGATTAGGTTTATGGTTAGGGGACGGGGACAGGGACGGGGCCGGTTTAGGGTACAGGTTATGGTACGACAAAGGTTTAGGGTGAGGGTACGTGTTAGGGTACAGGTTAGTGTTAGCGTACGGGTTAGGATTAGGGGACGGGTGAGGGTAAGGCTTCGGGTAAGGTTTAGGGTTAGGGTTAGGGTTAGGGTTAGTGTTAGGGTTAGGGTTAGGGGACGGGGACGGTTTAGGGTACAGGTTAGGGTACGATAACGGTTTAGGGTGAGCGTACATGTTAGGGTACGGGTTAGTGTTAGCGTACGGGTTAGGATTAGGGTACGGGTGAGGTTAAGGCTTCGGGTAAGGGTTAGGGTTAGGGTTAGGGTTAGGGATAGGGGACGGGGACGGTTTAGTGTACAGGTTAGGGTACGACAACGGTTTAGGATGAGCGTACGTGTTAGGGTACGCGTTAGTGTTAGTGTACGGGTTAGGATTAGGGGATGGGTGAGGGTAAGGCTTAAGGTAAGGGTTAGGGTTAGGGATAGGGTTAGGGGACGGGGACGGTTTAGGGTACAGGTTAGGGTACGACAACGGTTTAGGGTGAGCGTACGTGTTAGGGTACGGGTTAGTGTTAGCGTACGGGTTAGGATTAGGGGACGGGTGAGGGTAAGGCTTCGGGAAAGGGTTAGGGTTAGGGTTAGGGTTAGGGGACGGGGTCGGTTTAGGGTACAGGTTAGGGTACGACAACGGTTTAGGGTGAGCGTACGTGTTAGGGTACGGGTTAGTGTTAGCGTACGGGTTACGATTAGGGTACGGTTGAGGGTAAGGCTTCGGGTAAGGGTTAGGGTTAGGGTTAGGGTTAGGGTTAGGGGACAGGGACGGTTTAGGGTACAGCTTAGGGTACGACAACGGTTTCGGGTGAGCGTACGTGTTAGGGTACTGATTATTGTTAGCGTACGGGTTAGGATTAGGGGACGGGTGAGGATAAGGCTTTGGGTAAGGGTTAGGGTTAGGGTTAGGGGACGGGGACGGGGACGGTTTAGGGTACAGGTTAGTGTACGACAACCGTTTAGGGTGAGCGTACGTGTTAGGGTACGGGTTAGTGTTAGAATACATGTTAGGATTAGGGGACGGGTGAGGGTAAGGCTTTGGGTAAGGGTTAGGGTTAGGTTTACGGTTATGGTACGGGGATGGGGAAGGGGACGGTTTAGGGTACAGGTTATGGTACGACAACGGTTTAGGGTGAGCGTTCGTGTTAGGGTACGGGTTAGTGTTAGAATACGGGTTAGGATTAGGGCTCGGGTGAGGGTAAAGCTTCGGGTAAGTGTTAGGGTTAGGGTTAGGGTTAGGGGACGGGGACGGTTTAGGGTACAGGTTAGGGTACGACAATGGTTTAGGGTGAGCGTACGTTTTAGGGTAAGGGTTAGCGTTAGCGTACGGGTTAGGATTAAGGGACGGGTGAGGGTGAGGCTTCGGGTAAGGGTTAGGGTTAGGGATAGGGTTAGGGTTAGGGGACGGGGACGGGGACGGTTTACGGTAGAGGTTAGTGTACGACAACGGTTTAGGGTGAGCGTACGTGTTAGGGTACGGGTTAGTGTTAGCGTACGGGTTAGGATTAGGGGACGGTGAGGGTAAGGCTTCTGGTAAGGGTTAGGGTTAGGGTTAGGGGACGGGGATGGGGACGGGGATGGTTTAGGGTACAGGTTAGGTTACGACAACGGTTTAGGGTGAGCGTACGTGTTAGGGTAAGGGTTAGTGTTAGCGTACGGGTTAGGATTAGGGGACGGGTGAGGGTAAGGCTTCGGGTAAGGGTTAGGGTTAGGGTTAGGGTTAGGGTTAGGGTTAGGGTTAGGGGACGCAGACTGTTTAGGGTACAGGTTAGGGTACGACAACGGTTTAGGGTGAGCGTATGTGTTAGGGTATGGGTTAGTGTTAGCGTACGGGTTAGGATTAGGGGACGGGTGAGGGTAAGGCTTTGGGTAAGGTTTAGGGTTAGGGTTAGGGTTAGTGTTAGAGTTAGGGGACGGGAACGGTTTAGGGTACAGGTTAGGGTACGAAAGCGGTTTAGGGTGAGCGTATGTGTTAGGGTACGGGTTAGTGTTAGCGTACGGTTTAGGATTGGGGACAGGTGAGGGTAAGGCTTCGGGTAAGGGTTAGCGTTAGGGTTAGGGTTAGGGGATGGGGACGTTTTAGGGTATAGATTAGGGTACGACAACAGTTTAGGGTGATCGTACGTGTTAGGGTATGGTTTAGTGTTAGCGTACGGGTTAGGATTAGGGGACGGGTGAGGGTAAGGCTTCGGGTAAGGTTTAGGGTTAGGGTTAGGGTTAGGGTTAGGGTTAGGGGACGGGGACGGTTTAGGGTACAGGTTAGGGTACGACAACGGTTTAGGGTGAGCGTACATGTTAGGGTACGGGTTAGTGTTAGCGTACGGGTTAGGATTAGGGTACGGGTGAGGGTAAGGCTTCGGGTAAGGGTTAGGGTTAGGGTTAGGGTTAGGAATAGGGGACGGGGATGGTTTAGTGTACAGGTTAGGGTACGACAACGGTTTAGGATGAGCGTACGTGTTAGGGTACGCGTTTGTGTTAGTGTACGGGTTAGGATTAGGGGATGGGTGAGGCTAAGGCTTCATGTAAGGGTTAGGGTTAGGGTTAGGGATAGGGTTAGGGGACGGGGACGGTTTAGGGTACAGGTTAGTGTACGACAACGGTTTAGGGTAAGCCTAAGTTTTAGGGTACGGTTTAGTGTTAGCGTACGGTTTAGGATTAGGGGACGGTTGAGGGTAAGGCTTCGGGTAAGGTTTAGGGTTAGGGTTAGTGTTAGGGTTAGGGTTAGGGGACGGGGACGGTTTAGGGTACAGGTTAGGGTACGACAACGGTTTAGGGTAAGCGTACGTGTTAGGGTACGGGTTAGTGTTAGTGTACGGGTTAGGAATAGGGGACGGGTGAGGGTAAGGCTTCGGGTAAAGATTAGGGTTAGGGTTAGGGTTAGGGTTAGGGGACAGGGACGGTTTAGGGTACAGGTTAGTGTACGACAACGGTTTAGGGTGAGCGTACGTGTTAGGGTACGGGTTAGTGTTAGCGTACGGGTTAGGATTATGGGACGGGTGAGGGTAAGGCTTCGGGTAAGGTTTAGGGTTAGGGATAGGGGACGGGGACGGGGACGGGGACGGTTTAGGGTACAGGTTAGGGTACGACAACGGTTTAGGGTGAGCGTACGTTTTAGGGTAAGGGTTAGTGTTAGCGTACGGTTTAGGATTAAGTTACGGGTGAGGGTAAGGCTTCGGGTAAGGGTTAGGGTTAGGGTTAGGGGACGGGGACGGGGACGGTTTAGGGTACAGGTTAGGGTACGACAACGGTTTAGGGTGAGCGTACATGTTAGGGTACGGGTTAGTGTTAGCGTACGGGTTAGGATTAGGGGACGGGTGAGGGTAAGGCTTCGGGTAAGGGTTAGGGTTAGGTTTAGGGTTAGGGTTAGGGGACGGGGACGGTTTAGGGTACAGGTTAGGGTACGACAATGGTTTAGAGTGTGCGTACGTGTTAGGGTATCGGTTAGTGTTAGCTTACGTGTTATGATTAGGGGACGGGTGAGGGTAAGGCTTCGGGTAAGGGTTAGGTTTAGGGTTAGGGTTAGGGTTAGGGTTAGGGTTAGGGTTAGGGGACGGGGACGGGGACGGGGTTTAGGGTACAGGTTAGGGTACGACAACGGTTTAGGGTGAGCGTACGTGTTAGGGTACGGGTTAGTGTTAGCATACGGGTTACGATTAGGGGACGGTGAGGGTAAGGCTTCGGGTAAGGGTTAGGGTTAGGGTTAGGGGACGGGGATGGGGACGGGGATGGTTTAGGGTACAGGTTATGGTACGACAACGGTTTAGGGTGAGCGTACGTGTTAGTGTATGGGTTAGTGCTAGCATACGGGTTAGCATTAGGGGACGGGTGAGGGTAAGTCTTCGGGTAATGGTTAGGGTTAGGGTTAGAGTTAGGGTTAGGGGACGCAGACTGTTTATGGTACAGGTTAGGGTACGACAACGGTTTAGGGTGAGCGTATGTGTTAGGGTACGTGTTAGTTTTAGCGTACGGGTTAGGATTAGGGGACGGGTGAGGGTAAGGCTTTGGGTAAGGTTTAAGGTTAGGGTTAGGATTAGGGTTAGAGTTAGGGGACGGGGACATTTTAGGGTACAGGTTAGGGTACGACAGCGGTTTAGGGTGAGCGTATGTGTTAGGGTACGGGTTAGTGTTAGCGTACGGGTTAGGATTGCGGACAGGTGAGGGTAAGTCTTCAGGTAAGGGTTAGGGTTAGGGTTAGGGTTAGGGGACGGGCACGTTTTAGGGTATAGGTTAGGGTACGACAACAGTTTAGGGTGATCGTACGTGTTAGGGGACGTTTTAGTGTTAGCATACGGGTTAGGATTAGGGGACGGGTGAGGGTAAGGCTTCGGGTAAGGGTTAGGGTTAGGTTTAGGGTTAGGGGACGGGGACTGTGACGGGGACGGTTTAGGGTACAGGTTATGGTACGACAACGGTTTAGGGTGAGCGTACGTTTTAGGGTACTGGTTAGTGTTAGCGTACGGGTTAGGATTAGGGGACGGGTGAGTGTAAGGCTTCGGGTAAGGGTGAGGGTTAGGGTTAGGGTTAGGGTTAGGGTTAGGGTTAGGGGACGGGGACGGTTTAAGGTACAGGTTAGGGTACGACAACGGTTTAGGGTGAGCGTACGTGTTAGGGTACGGGTTAGTGTTAGCGTACGGGTTAGGATTAGGGTACGGGTGAGGGTAAGGCTTCGGGTAAGGGTTAGGGTTAGGGTTAGATTTAGGGTTAGGGGACGGGGACGGTTTAGGGTACAGGTTAGGGTACAACAACGGTTTAGGGTGAGCGTACGTGTTAGGGTAGGGGTTAGTGTTAGCGTACGGGTTAGGATTAGGGGATGGGTGAGGGTAAGGCTTCGGGTAAGGGTTAGGGTTAGGTTTAGGGTTAGGGTTAGGGGACTGGGACGGGGACGGTTTAGGGTACTGGTTAGGGTATGACAACGTTTTAGGGTGAGCGTATGTGTTAGGGTACAGGTTAGTGTTAGGGTACTGGTTAGGATTAGGGGAAGGGTGAGGGTAAGGCTTTGGGTAAGGTTTAGGGTTAGGGTTAGGGTTAGGGTTAGAGTTATGGGACGGGGACGGTTTAGGGTACAGGTTAGGGTACGACAGCGGTTTAGGGTGAGCGTACGTGTTAGAGTACGGTTTAGTGTTAGTGTACGGGTTAGGATTAGGGGACAGTTGAGGGTAAGGCTTCGGGTAAGGGTTAGGGTTAGGGTTAGGAGACGGGAACGGGGACGTTTTAGGGTACAGGTTAGGTTACGACAACAGTTTAGGGTGAGCGTACGTGTTAGGGTACGGGTTACTGTTAGCATACGGGTTAGGATTAGGGGACGTTTGAGGGTAAGGCTTCTGGTAAGGGTTAGGGTTAGGTTTAGGGTTATGGGGACGGGGACGGGGACGGGGACGGTTTAGGGTACAGGTTATGGTACGACAACGGTTTAGGGTGAGCGTACGTGTTAGGGTACGGGTTAGTGTTAGCATACGGGTTAGGATTAGGGGACGGGTGAGTGTAAGGCTTCAGGTAAGGGTTAGGGTTAGGGTTAGGGTTAGGGTTAGGGTAGGGGACAGGGACGGGGACGGTTTAGGGTACAGGTTAGGGTACGACAACGGTTTAGGGTGAGCGTACGTGTTAGGGTACGGGTTAGTGTTAGCGTACGGGTTAGGATTAGGGTACGTGTGAGTGTAAGCTTCGAGTAAGGTTTAGGGTTAGGGTTAGGTTTAGGGGACGGGGACGGTTTAGGGTACAGGTTAGGGTACGACAACGGTTTAGGGTGAGCCTACGTGTTAGGGTACAGGTTAGTGTTAGAGTACGGGTTAGGATTAGGGGACGGGTGAGTGTAAGGCTTCAGGTAAGGGTTAGGGTTAGGGTTAGGGTTAGGGGACGGGGACGGGGACGGTTTAGGGTACAGGTTAGGGTACGACAACGGTTTAGGGTGAGCGTATGTGTTAGGGTACGGGTTAGTGTTAGCGTACGGGTTAGGATTAGGGGACGGGTGAGAGTAAGGCTTCGGGTAAGGTTTAGGGTTAGGGTTATGGTTAGGGTTAGGGTTAGGGGACGGGGACGGTTTAGGGTACAGGTTAGGGTACGAGAACCGTTTAGGGTGAGCGTACGTGTTAGGGTACGGGTTACTGTTAGCATACGGGTTAGGATTAGGGGACGGGTGAGGGTAAGGCTTCGGGTAAGGGTTAGGTATAGGGGACGGGGATGGGGATGGGGACGGTTTAGGGTACAGGTTAGGGTATGACAACGGTTTAGGGTGAGCGTACGTGTTAAGGTACGGGTTAGTGTTAGCGTACGGGTTAGGATTAGGGAACGGGTGAGGGTAAGCCTTCGGGTAAGGGTTAGGGTTAGGGTTAGGTTTAGGGTTAGGGTTAGAGTTAGGGGATGGGGACGGTTTAGTGTACAGTTTAGGGTACGACAACCGTTTAGGGTGAGCGTACGTGTTAGGGTATGGGTTAGTGTTAGCGTAGGGGTTAGGATTAGGGGACGGGTGAGGGTAAGGCTTCGGGTAAGGGTTAGGGTTAGGGTTAGGGTTAGGGATAGGGGACCGGGATGGATTATTGTACAGGTTAGGGTACGACAACGGTTTAGAATGAGCGTACGTGTTAGGGTACGCGTTAGTGTTAGTGTACGGGTTAGGATTAGGGGATGGGTGACGGTAAGGCTTCAGGTAAGGGTTAGGTTTAGGGTTAGGGATAAGGTTAGGGGACGGGGACGGTTTAGGGTACAGGTTAGGGTACGACAACGGTTTAGGGTGAGCGTACGTGTTAGGGTACGGGTTAGTTTTAGCGTACGGGTTAGGATTAGGGGACGGGTCTGTTTAAGGCTTCGGGAAAGGGTTAGGGTTAGGGTTAGGGTTAGGGTTAGGGGACGGGGTCGGTTTAGGTTACAGGTTAGGGTACGACAACGGTTTAGGGTGAGCGTACGTTTTAGGGTACGGGTTAGTGTTAGCATACGGGTTACGATTAGGGTACGGGTGAGGGTAAGGCTTCGGGTAAGGGTTAGGGTTAGGGTTAGGGTTAGGGTTAGGGGACAGGGACGGTTTAGGGTACAGCTTAGGGTACGACAACGGTTTAGGGTGAGCGAACATCTTAGGGTACGGTTTAGTGTTAGCGTACGGGTTAGGATTAGGGGACGGCTGAGGGTAAGGATTCGGGTAAGGGTAAGGTTTAGGGTTCGGGTTAGGGGACGGGGACGGTTTAGGGTACAGGTTAGAGTTCGACAACGATGTAGGGTGAGCGTACGTGTTAGGGTACTGATTAGTGTTAGCGTACGGGTTCGGATTAGGGGACGGGTGAGGATAAGGCTTTGGGTAAGGGTTAGGGTTAGGGTTAGGGTTAGGGGACGGGGACGGGGACGGGGAAGGTTTAGGGTACAGGTTAGTGTACGACAACGGTTTAGGGTGAGCGTACATGTTAGGGTACGGGTTAGTGTTAGAATACGTGTTAGGATTAGGGGACGGGTGAGGGTAAGGCTTTGGGTAAGGGTTAGGGTTCGGTTTAGGGTTAGGGGACGGGGACTGGGACGGGGACGGTTTAGGGTACAGGTTATGGTACGACAACGGTTTAGGGTGAGCGTACGTTTTAGGGTACTGGTTAGTGTTAGCGTACGGGTTAGGATTAGGGGACGGGTGAGTGTAAGGCTTCGGGTAAGGGTGAGGGTTAGGGTTAGGGTTAGGGTTAGGGTTAGGATTAGGGGACGGGGACGGTTTAAGGTACAGGTTAGGGTACGACAACGGTTTAGGGTGAGCGTACGTGTTAGGGTACGGGTCAGTGTTAGCGTACGGGTTAGGATTAGGGTACGGGTGAGGGTAAGGCTTCGGGTAAGGGTTAGGGTTAGGGTTAGGTTTAGGGTTAGGGGACGGGGACGGTTTAGGGTACAGGTTAGGGTACAACAACGGTTTAGGGTGAGCGTACGTGTTAGGGTATGGGTTAGTGTTAGCGTACCGGTTAGGATTAGGGGATGGGTGAGGGTAAGGCTTCGGGTAAGGGTTAGGGTTAGGTTTAGGGTTAGGGTTAGGGGACTGGGACGGGGACGGTTTAGGGTACTGGTTAGGGTATGACAACGTTTTAGGGTGAGCGTATGTGTTAGGGTACAGGTTAGTGTTAGGGTACTGGTTAGGATTAGGGGAAGGGTGAGGGTAAGGCTTTGGGTAAGGTTTAGGGTTAGGGTTAGGGTTAGGGTTAGAGTTATGGGACGGGGACGGTTTAGGGTACAGGTTAGGGTACGACAGCGGTTTAGGGTGAGCGTACGTGTTAGAGTACGGTTTAGTGTTAGTGTACGGGTTAGGATTAGGGGACAGTTGAGGGTAAGGCTTCGGGTAAGGGTTAGGGTTAGGGTTAGGAGACGGGAACGGGGACGTTTTAGGGTACAGGTTAGGTTACGACAACAGTTTAGGGTGAGCGTACGTGTTAGGGTACGGGTTACTGTTAGCATACGGGTTAGGATTAGGGGACGTTTGAGGGTAAGGCTTCTGGTAAGGGTTAGGGTTAGGTTTAGGGTTATGGGGACGGGGACGGGGACGGGGACGGTTTAGGGTACAGGTTATGGTACGACAACGGTTTAGGGTGAGCGTACGTGTTAGGGTACGGGTTAGTGTTAGCATACGGGTTAGGATTAGGGGACGGGTGAGTGTAAGGCTTCAGGTAAGGGTTAGGGTTAGGGTTAGGGTTAGGGTTAGGGTAGGGGACGGGGACGGGGACGGTTTAGGGTACAGGTTAGGGTACGACAACGGTTTAGGTTGAGCGTACGTGTTAGGGTACGGGTTAGTGTTAGCGTACGGGTTAGGATTAGGGTACGTGTGAGTGTAAGGCTTCGAGTAAGGTTTAGGGTTAGGGTTAGGTTTAGGGGACGGGGACGGTTTAGGGTACAGGTTAGAGTTCGACAACGGTGTAGGGTGAGCGTACGTGTTAGGGTACTGATTAGTGTTAGCGTACGGGTTCGGATTAGGGGACGGGTGAGGATAAGGCTTTGGGTAAGGGTTAGGGTTAGGGTTAGGGGACGGGGACGGGGAAGGTTTAGGGTACAGGTTAGTGTACGACAACGGTTTAGGGTGAGCGTACATGTTAGGGTACGGGTTAGTGTTAGAATACGTGTTAGGATTAGGGGATGGGTGAGGGTAAGGCTTTGGGTAAGGGTTAGGGTTCGGTTTAGGGTTAGGGTACGGGGATGGGGACGGAGGCGGTTTAGGGTACAGGTTATGGTACGACAACGCTTTAGGGTGAGCGTACATGTTAGGGTACGGGTTAGTGTTAGAATACGGGTTAGGATTAGGGGACGGGTGAGGGTTAGGATTCGGGTAAGGGTTAGGGTTAGGGTTAGGGGACGGGGACGGTTTAGGGTACAGGTTAGGGTACGACAACGGTTTAGGTTGAGTGTATGTGTTAGGGTACTGATTTGTGTTAGCGTACGGGTTAGGATTAGGGGACGGCTGAGGATAAGGCTTTGGGTAAGGGTTAGGGTTAAGGTTAGTGTTAGGGTTAGGGGACGGGGATGGTTTAGGGTACAGGTTAGGGTACGACAACGGTTTAGGGTGAGCGTACGTGTTAGTGTATGGGTTTGTGCTAGCGTACGGGTTAGGATTAGGGGACGGGTGAGGGTAAGGCTTCGGGTAAGGGTTAGGGTTAGGGTTATTGTTAGGGTTAGGGTTAGGGTTAGGGGACGCAGACTGTTTAGGGTACAGTTTAGGGTACGACAACGGTTTAGCGTGAGCGTAGGTGTTAGGGTACGGGTCAGTGTTAGCGTACGGGTTAGGATTAGGGGACGGGTGAGGGTAAGGCTTTGGGTAAGGTTTAGGGTTAGGGGTAGGGTTAGGGTTAGAGTTAGCGACGGGGACGGTTTAGGGTACAGATTAGGGTACGACAGCGGTTTAGGGTGAGCGTATGTGTTAGGGTACGGGTTAGTGTTAGCATACGGGTTAGGATTGGGGACAGGTGAGGGTAAGGCTTCGGGTAAGGGTTAGGGATAGTGTTAGGGGACGGTGACGTTTTAGGGTATAGGTTAGGGTACGACAACAGTTTAGGGTGATCGTACGTGTTAGGGTACGGTTTAGTGTTAGCATACGGTTTAGGAATAGGGGACGTGTGAGGGTAAGGCTTCGGGTAAGGGTTAGGGTTAGGTTTAGGGTTAGGGGACGGGGACTGGGACGGGGACGGTTTAGGGTACAGGTTATGGTACGACAACTGTTTATGGTGAGCGTACGTTTTAGGGTACGGGTTAGTGTTAGCATACGGGGTTAGGATTAGGGGACGGGTGAGTGTAAGGCTTCGGGAAAGGGTTAGGGTTAGGGTTAGGGTTAGGGTTAGGGTTAGGGGACGGGGACGGGGACGGTTTAAGGTACAGGTTAGGGTACGACAACGGTTTAGTGTGAGCGTACGTGTTAGGGTACAGGTTAGTGTTAGCGTACGGGTTAGGATTAGGGGATGGGTGAGGGTAAGGCTTCGGGTAAGGGTTAGGGTTAGGTTTAGGGCTAGGGTTAGGGGACTGGGACGGGGACGGTTTAGGGTACAGGTTAGGGTACGACAACGGTTTAGGGTGAGCGTACGTGTTAGGGTACGGGTTAGTGTTAGCGTACGTGTTAGGATTAGGGTACGGGTGAGTGTAAGGCTTCGAGTAAGGATTAGGGTTAGGGTTAGGGTTAGGGTTAGGGTTAGGGGTCGGGGACGGTTTAGGGTAGAGGTTAGGGTACGACAAATGTTTAGGGTGAGCGTATGTGTTAGGGTACGGGTTAGTGTTAGCGTAGGGGTTAGGATTAGGGGACGGGTGAGGGTAAGGCTTCGGGTAAGGTTTAGGGTTAGGGTTAGGGTTAGGGTTAGAGTTAGGGGACGGGGACGGTTTAGGGTACAGGTAAGGGTACGACAACGGTTTCAGGTGAGCGTACGTGTTAGGGTACGGGTTAGTGTTAGCGTACGGGTTAGGATTAGGGGAAGGGTGAGGGTAAGGCTTCGGGTAAGGGTTAGGGTTAGGTTTAAGGTTAGGGGACGGTGACGGGGGCGGTTTAGGGTACAGGTTAGGGTACCACAGTGGTTTAGGGTGAGCGTACGTGTTAGGGTACGGGTGAGTGTTAGCGTACGGTTTAGGATTATGGGACGGGTGAGGGTAAGGCTTCGGGGAAGGGTTAGGGTTAGGGTTAGGGGACGGGGACGGTTTAGGGTACATTTTAGTGTACGACAATGGTTTAGTGTGAGCGTACGTGTTAGGGTACTGATTAGTATTAGCGTACGGGTTAGGATTAGGGGACGGTTGAGGGTAAGGCTTTGGGTAAGGGTTAGGGTTAGGGTTAGGGTTAGTGTTAGGGGACGGGGATGGGGACGGTTTAGGGTACAGGTTAGGGTACGACAACGGTTTAGGGTGAGCGTACGTGTTAGGGTATGGTTTAGTGTTAGCATACGGGTTAGGATTAGGGGACGGGAGAGGGTAAGGCTTCGGGTAACGCTTAGGGTTAGTGTTAGGGTTAGGGGACGGGGACAGGGACGGGGACGGTTTAGGGTACAGGTTAGGGTACGACAACGGTTTAGGGTGAGCGTACGTGTTATGGTACGTGTTAGTGTTAGTGTACGGGTTAGGATTAGGGGACGGGTGAGGGTAAGGCTTCGGGTAAGGATTAGGGTTAGGGTTAGGGTTAGGGTTAGGGGACAGGGACGGTTTAGGGTACAGTTTGGGGTACGACAACGGTTTAGGTTGAGCGTACGTGTTAGGGTACGGGTTAGTGTTAGCGTACGGGTTAGGATTAGGGGACGGGTGAGGGTAAGGCTTCGGGTAAGGGTTAGGTTTAGGGATAGGGGACGGGGACGGGAACGGGGACGGTTTAGGGTACAGGTTAGGGTACGACAACGGTTTAGGGTGAGCGTACGTTTTAGGGTAAGGTTTAGTGTTAGCGTACGGGTTAGGATTAAGGGACGGGTGAGGGTAAGGCTTCGGGTAAGGGTTAGGGTTAGGGTTAGGGTTAGGGTTAGGGGACGGTTTAGGGTACAGGTTAGGGTACGACAACGGTTTAGGGTGAGGGTACATGTTAGGGTACGGGATAGTGTTAACGTACGGGTTAGGATTAGGGGACGGGTGAGGGTAAGGCTTCGGGTAAGGGTTAGGGTTAGGGTTAGGGTTAGGGTTAGGGGACGGGGACAGTTTAGGGTACAGGTTAGGGTACGACAACGGTTTAGAGTGTGCGTACGTTTTAGGGTATGGGTTAGTGTTAGCATACGCGTTACGATTAGGGGACGGGTGAGGGTAAGGCTTCGGGTAAGGGTTAGGGTTAGGGTTAGGGTTAGGGTTAGGGTTAGGGTTAGGGTTAGGGGACGCAGACTGTTTAGGGTACAGGTTAGGGTACGACAACGGTTTAGGGTGAGCGTATGTGTTAGGGTACTGGTTAGTGTTAGCGTACGGGTTAGGATTAGGGGACGGGTGAGGGTAAGGCTTTGGGTAAGGTTTAGGGTTAGGGTTAGGGTTAGAGTTAGGGGACGGGGACGGTTTAGGGTACAGGTTAGGGTACGACAGCGGTTTAGGGTGAGCGTATGTGTTAGGGTACGGGTTAGTGTTAGCGTACGGGTTAGGATTGGGGACAGGTGAGGGTAAGGCTTCGGGTAAGGGTTAGGGTTAGGGTTAGGGCACGGTGACGTTTTAGGGTATAGGTTAGGGTACGACAACAGTTTAGGGTGATCGTACGTGTTAGGGTACGGTTTAATGTTAGCATACAGTTTAGGATTAGGGGACGGGTGAGGGTAAGGCTTCGGGTAAGGGTTAGGGTTAGGTTTAGGGTTAGGGACGGGGACTGGGACGGGGACGTTTTAGGGTACAGGTTATGGTACGACAACGGTTTAGGGTGAGCGTACGTTTTAGGGTACGGGTTAGTGTTAGCGTACGGGTTAGGATTAGGGGACGGGTGAGTGTAAGGTTTCGGGTAAGTGTTAGGGTTAGGGTTAGGGTTAGGGTTAGGGTTAGGGTTAGGGGGCGGGGACGGTTTAAGGTACAGGTTAGGGTACGACAACGGTTTAGGGTGAGCGTACGTGTTAGGGTACAGGTTAGTGTTAGTGTACGGGTTAGGATTAGGGTACGGGTGAGGGTAAGGCTTCGGGTAAGGGTTAGGCTTAGGTTTAGGGTTAGGGGACGGGGACGGTTTAGGGTACAGGTTAGGGTATGACAACGGTTTAGGGTGAGCGTACGTGTTAGGGTATGGGTTAGTGTTAGCGTACGGGTTAGGATTATGGGATGGGTGAGGGTAAGGCTTCGGGTAAGGGTTAGGGTTAGGTTTAGGGTTAGGGTTAGGGGACTGGGACGGGGACGGTTTAGGGTACAGGTTAGGGTCCGACAACGGTTTAGGGTGAGCGAACATGTTAGGGTACGGGTTAGTGTTAGCGTACGGGTTAGGATTAGGGGACGGGTGAGAGTAAGGCTTCGGGTAAGGTTTAGGGTTAGGGTTATGGTTAGGGTTAGGGTTAGGGGATGGGACGGTTTAGGGTACAGGTTAGGGTACGACAACCGTTTAGGGTGAGCGTACGTGTTAGGGTACGGGTTAGTGTTAGCATACGGGTTAGGATTAGGGGACGGGTGAGGGTAAGGCTTCGGGTAAGGGTTAGGTTTAGGGTTAGGGGATGGGGACGGGGATGGGGACGGTTTAGGGTACAGGTTAGGGTACGACAACCGTTTAGGTTGAGTGTACGTGTTAGGGTACTGATTAGTGTTAGCGTACGGGTTAGGATTAGGGGACGGCTGAGGATAAGGCTTTGGGTAAGGGTTAGGGTTAGGGTTAGGGTTAGGGCACGGGGATGGGGACGGTTTAGGGTACAGGTTAGTGTACGACAACGGTTTAGGGTGAGCGTACGTATTAGGGTACAGTTTAGTGTTAGCGTACGCGTTACTATTAGGGGACGGGTGAGGGTAAGGCTTCGGGTAAGGGTTAGGGTTAGGGTTAGGGTTAGGGTTAGGGTACGGGGACGTTTTAGGGCACAGGTTAGTATACGACAACGGTTTAGGGTGAGCGTACGTGTTAGGGTACGGGTTAGTGTTAGCATACGGGTTAAGATTAGGGCACGGGTGAGGGTAAGGCTTCGGGTAAGGGTTAGGGTTAGGGATAGGGGACGGGGACGGGGACGGGGACGGTTGAGGGCACAGGTTATGGTACGACAACGGTTTAGGGTGATGGTACGTGTTAGGGTACAGGTGAGTGTTAGCGTACGGGTTAGGATTTGGGGACGGGTGAGGGTAAGGCTTCGGGTAAGGTTTAGGGTTAGGGTTAGGGTTAGGGTTAGTGTTAGGGTTAGGGTTAGGGGACGGGGACGGTTTAGGGTACAGGTTAGGGTATGACAACGGTTTAGGGTGAGCGTACATGTTAGGGTACGGGTTAGTGTTAGCGTACGGGTTAGGATTAGGGTACGGGTGAGGGTAAGGCTTCGGGTAAGGGTTAGGGTTAGGGTTAGGGTTAGGGATAGGGGATGGGGATGGTTTAGTGTACAGGTTAGAGTACGACAACGGTTTAGGATTAGCGTACGTGTTAGGGTACGTGTTAGTGTTAGTTTACGGGTTAGGATTAGGGGATGGGTGAGGGTAAGGCTTCAGGTAAGTGTTAGGGTTAGGGTTAGGGATAGGGTTAGTGGACGGGGACGGTTTAGGGTACAGGTTAGTGTACGACAACGGTTTAGGGTGAGCCTATGTTTTAGGGTACGGGTTAGTGTTAGCGTACGGGTTAGGATTAGGGGACGGTTGAGGGTAAGGCTTCGGGTAAGGTTTAGGGTTAGGGTTAGGGTTAGGGTTAGGGGACGGGGACGGGGACGGTTTAGGGTACAGGTTAGGGTACGACAACCTTGTAGGGTGAGCGTACGTGTTAGGGTATGGGTTAGTGTTAGCATACGGGTTAGGATTAGGGGACGGGTGAGGGTAAGGCTTCGGGTAACAGTTAGGGTTAGTGTTAGGGTTAGGGGGCGGGGACAGTGACGGGGACGGTTTAGGGTACAGGTTAGTGTACGACAACCGTTTAGGGTGACCGTACGTGTTAGGGTACGGGTTAGTGTTAGTGTACGTGTTAGGATTAGGGGACGGGTGAGGGTAAGGCTTCGGGTAAGGATTAGGGTTAGGGTTATGGTTAGGGTCAGGGGACAGGGACGGTTTAAGGTACAGGTTAGTGTACGACAACGGTTTAGGGTGAGCGTACGTGTTAGGGTACGGGTTAGTGTTAGCGTACCGTTTAGGATTAGGGGAAGGGTGAGTTTAAGGCTTCGGGTAAGGGTTAGGGTTAGGGATAGGGGACGGGGATGGGGACGGGGACGGTTTAGGGTACAGGTTAGGGTACGACAACGGTTTAGGGTGAGCGTACGTTTTAGGGTAAGGGTTAGTGTTAGCGTACGGGTTAGGATTAAGGGACGGGTGATGGTAAGGCTTCGGGTAACGGTTAGGGTTAGGGTTAGGGTTAGGGTTAGGGGACGGGGACGGGTACGGTTTAGGGTACAGGTTAGGGTACGACAACGGTTTAGGGTGAGCGTACATGTTAGGGTACGGGTTAGTGTTAACGTACGGGTTAGGATTAGGGGACGTGTGAGGGTAAGGCTTCGAGTAAGGGTTAGGGTTAGGGTTAGGTTTAGGGTTAGGGGACGGGGACAGTTTAGGGTACAGGTTAGGGTACGACAACGGTTTAGATTGTGCGTACGTGTTAGGGTATGGGTTAGGGTTAGCATACGGGTTACGATTAGGGGACGGGTGAGGGTAAGGCTTCGGGTAAGGGTTAGGTTTAGGGTTAGGGTTAGGGTTAGTGTTAGGGTTAGGGTTAGGGGATGGGGACGGTTTTGGGTACAGGTTAGGGTACGACAACGGTTTAGGGTGAGCGTACGTGTTAGGGTACGGGTCAGTGTTAGCGTACGGTTTAGGATTAGGGGACGGTGAGGGTAAGGCTTCGGGTAAGGGTTAGGGTTAGGGTTAGGGGACGGGGATGGGGACGGTGATGGTTTAGGGTACAGGTTAGGGTACGACAACGGTTTAGGGTGAGCCTACGTGTTAGGGTAAGGGTTAGTGTTAGCGTACGGGTTAGGATTACGGGACGGGTGAGGGTAAGGCTTCGGGTAAGGGTTAGGGTTAGGGTTAGGGTTAGGGTTAGGGTTAGTTGACGCAAACTGTTTAGGGTACAGGTTAGGGTACGACAACGGTTTAGGGTGAGCGTATGTGTTAGGGTACGGGTTAGTGTTAGCGTACGGGTTAGGATTAGGGGACGGGTGAGGGTAAGGCTTTGGGTAAGGTTTAGGGTTAGGGTTAGGGTTAGGGTTAGAGTTAGGGGACGGGGACGGTTTAGGGTACAGTTTAGGGTACGACAGCGGTTTAGGGTGAGCGTATGTGTTAGGGTACGGGTTAGTGTTAGCGTACGGGTTAGGATTGCGGACAGGTGAGGGTAAGGCTTCGGGTAAGGGTTAGGGTTAGGATTAGGGCACGGTGACGTTTTAGGGTATAGGTTAGGGTACGACAACAGTTTAGGTTGAGTGTACGTGTTAGGGTACTGATTAGTGTTAGCGTACGGGTTAGGATTATGGGACGGCTGAGGATAAGGCTTTGGGTAAGGGTTAGGGTTAGGGTTAGGGTTAGGGTTAGGGCACAGGGATGGGGACGGTTTAGGGTACAGGTTAGTGTACGACAACGGTTTAGCGTGAGCGTACGTGTTAGGGTACAGTTTAGTGTTAGCGTAAGGGTTACTATTAGGGGACGGGTGAGGGTAAGGCTTCGGGTAAGGTTTAGGGTTAGGGTTAGGGTTAGGGTTAGGGGATGGGGACGTTTTAGGGCACAGGTTAGTGTGCGACAACGGTTTAGGGTGAGCGTACGTGTTAGGGTACGGGTTAGTTTTAGCATACGGGTTAGGATTAGGGCACGGGTGAGGGTAAGGCTTCGGGTAAGGGTTAGGGTTAGGGATAGGGGACGGAGACGGGGACGGGGACGGTTTAGGGTACAGGTTATGGTACGACAACGGTTTAGGGTAAGGGTACGTGTTAGGGTACAGGTTGGTGTTAGCGTACGGTGTAGGATTAGGGGACGGGTGAGGGTAAGGCTTCGGGTAAGGTTTAGGGTTAGGGTTAGGGTTAGGGTTAGGGTTAGGGGACGGGGACGGTTTAGGGTACAGGTTAGGGTACGACAACGGTTTAGGGTGAGCCTACATGTTAGGGTACGTGTTAGTGTTAGCGTATGGGTTAGGATTAGGGTACGGGTGAGGGTAAGGCTTCGGGTAAGGGTTAGGGTTAGGGTTAGGGTTAGGAATAGGGGACGGGGATGGTTTAGTGTACAGGTTAGGGTACGACAACGGTTTAGGATGAGCGTACGTGTTAGGGTACGCGTTAGTGTTAGTGTACGGGTTAGGATTAGGGGATGGGTGAGGGTAAGGCTTCGGGTAAGGTTTAGGGTTAGGGTTTTGGTTAGGGTTAGGGTTAGGGGATGGGACGGTTTAGGGTACAGGTTAGGGTACGACAACCGTTTAGGGTGAGCGTACGTGTTAGGGTATGGGTTAGTGTTAGCATACGGGTTAGGATTAGGGGACGGGTGAGGGTAAGGCTTCGGGTAACGGTTAGGGTTAGTGTTAGGGTTAGGGGGCGGGGACAGGGACGGGGACGGTTTAGGGTACAGGTTAGGGTACGACAACGGTTTAGGGTGAGCGTACGTGTTAGGGTACGGGTTAGTGTTAGTGTACGGGTTAGGAATAGGGGACGGGTGAGGGTAAGGCTTCGGGTAAGGATTAGGGTTAGGGTTAGGGTTAGGGTTAGGGTTAGGGGACAGGGACGGTTTAGGGTACAGGTTAGTGTACGACAACGGTTTAGGGTGAGCGTACGTGTTAGGGTACGGGTTAGTGTTAGCGTACGGGTTAGGATTATGGGACGGGTGAGGGTAAGGCTTCGGGTATGGGTTAGGGTTAGGGATAGGGGACGGGGACGGGGACGGGGACGGTTTAGGGTACAGGTTAGTGTACGACAACGGTTTAGGGAGAGCGTACGTTTTAGGGTAAGGGTTAGTGTTAGCGTACGGTTTAGGATTAAGGGACGGGTGAGGGTAAGGCTTCGGGTAAGGGTTAGGGTTAGGGTTAGGGTTAGGGGACGGGCACGTTTTAGGGTATAGGTTAGGGTACGACAACAGTTTAGGGTGATCGTACATGTTAGGGTACGGTTTAGTGTTAGCATACGGGTTAGGATTAGGGGACGGGTGAGGGTAAGGCTTCGGGTAAGGGTTAGGGTTAGGTTTAGGGTTAGGGGACGGGGACTGGGAAGGAGACGGTTTAGGGTACAGGTTATGGTACGACAACGGTTTAGGGTGAGCGTACGTTTTAGGGTACTGGTTAGTGTTAGCGTACGGGTTAGGATTAGGGGACGGGTGAGTGTAAGGCTTCGGGTAAGGGTGAGGGTTACGGTTAGGGTTAGGGTTAGGGGACGGGGACGGTTTAAGGTACAGGTTAGGGTACGACAACGGTTTAGGGTGAGCGTACGTGTTAGGGTACGGGTTAGTGTTAGCGTACGGGTTAGGATTAGGGTACGGGTGAGGGTAAGGCTTCGGGTAAGGGTTAGGGTTAGGGTTAGGTTTAGGGTTAGGGGACGGGGACGGTTTAGTGTACAGGTTAGGGTACAACAACGGTTTAGGGTGAGTGTACGTGTTAGGGTATGGGTTAGTGTTAGCGTACGGGTTAGGATTAGGGGATGGGTGAGGGTAAGGCTTCGGGTAAGGGTTAGGGTTAGGTTTAGGGTTAGGGTTAGGGGACTGGGACGGGGACGGTTTAGGGTACTGGTTAGGGTACGACAACGGGTTAGGGTGAGCGTATGTGTTAGGGTACAGGTTAGTGTTAGGGTACTGGTTAGGATTAGGGGAAGGGTGAGGGTAAGGCTTTGGGTAAGGTTTAGGGTTAGGGTTAGGGTTAGGGTTAGAGTTATGGGACGGGGACGGTTTAGGGTACAGGTTAGGGTACGACAGCGGTTTAGGGTGAGCGTACGTGTTAGAGTACGGTTTAGTGTTAGTGTACGGGTTAGGATTAGGGGACAGTTGAGGGTAAGGCTTCGGGTAAGGGTTAGGGTTAGGGTTAGGAGACGGGAACGGGGACGTTTTAGGGTACAGGTTAGGTTACGACAACAGTTTAGGGTGAGCGTACGTGTTAGGGTAAGGGTTAGTGTTAGCATACGGGTTAGGATTAGGGGACGTTTGAGGGTAAGGCTTCGGGTAAGGGTTTGGGTTAGGTTTAGGGTTATGGGGACGGGGACGGGGACGGGGACTGTTTAGGGTACAGGTTATGGTTCGACAATGGTTTAGGGTGAGCGTACGTGTTAGGGTACGGGTTACTGTTAGCATACGGGTTAGGATTAGGGGACGGGTGAGGGTAAGGCTTCGGGTAAGGGTTAGGGATAGGGGACGGGGACGGGGATGGGGACGGTTTAGGGTACAGGTTAGGGTACGACTACGGTTTAGGTTGAGCGTACGTGTTAAGGTACGGGTTAGTGTTAGCGTACGGGTTAGGATTAGGGAACGGGTGAGGGTAAGCCTTCGGGTAAGGGTTAGGGTTAGGGTTAGGTTTAGGGTTAGGGTTAGGGTTAGGGGATGGGGACAGTTTAGGGTACAGGTTAGGGTACGACAACGGTTTAGGGTGAGCGTACGTGTTAGGGTACGGGTTAGTGTTAGCGTACGTGTTAGGATTAGGGTACGGGTGAGTGTAAGGCTTCGAGTAAGGATTAGGGTTAGGGTTAGGGTTAGGGTTAGGGTTAGGGGTCGGGGACGGTTTAGGGTAGAGGTTAGGGTACGACAAATGTTTAGGGTGAGCGTATGTGTTAGGGTACGGGTTAGTGTTAGCGTAGGGGTTAGGATTAGGGGACGGGTGAGGGTAAGGCTTCGGGTAAGGTTTAGGGTTAGGGTTAGGGTTAGGGTTAGAGTTAGGGGACGGGGACGGTTTAGGGTACAGGTAAGGGTACGACAACGGTTTCAGGTGAGCGTACGTGTTAGGGTACGGGTTAGTGTTAGCGTACGGGTTAGGATTAGGGGAAGGGTGAGGGTAAGGCTTCGGGTAAGGGTTAGGGTTAGGTTTAAGGTTAGGGGACGGTGACGGGGGCGGTTTAGGGTACAGGTTAGGGTACCACAGTGGTTTAGGGTGAGCGTACGTGTTAGGGTACGGGTGAGTGTTAGCGTACGGTTTAGGATTATGGGACGGGTGAGGGTAAGGCTTCGGGGAAGGGTTAGGGTTAGGGTTAGGGGACGGGGACGGTTTAGGGTACATTTTAGTGTACGACAATGGTTTAGTGTGAGCGTACGTGTTAGGGTACTGATTAGTATTAGCGTACGGGTTAGGATTAGGGGACGGTTGAGGGTAAGGCTTTGGGTAAGGGTTAGGGTTAGGGTTAGGGTTAGTGTTAGGGGACGGGGATGGGGACGGTTTAGGGTACAGGTTAGGGTACGACAACGGTTTAGGGTGAGCGTACGTGTTAGGGTATGGTTTAGTGTTAGCATACGGGTTAGGATTAGGGGACGGGAGAGGGTAAGGCTTCGGGTAACGCTTAGGGTTAGTGTTAGGGTTAGGGGACGGGGACAGGGACGGGGACGGTTTAGGGTACAGGTTAGGGTACGACAACGGTTTAGGGTGAGCGTACGTGTTAGGGTACGTGTTAGTGTTAGTGTACGGGTTAGGATTAGGGGACGGGTGAGGGTAAGGCTTCGGGTAAGGATTAGGGTTAGGGTTAGGGTTAGGGTTAGGGGACAGGGACGGTTTAGGGTACAGTTTGGGGTACGACAACGGTTTAGGTTGAGCGTACGTGTTAGGGTACGGGTTAGTGTTAGCGTACGGGTTAGGATTAGGGAACGGGTGAGGGTAAGGCTTCGGGTAAGGGTTAGGTTTAGGGATAGGGGACGGGGACGGGAACGGGGACGGTTTAGGGTACAGGTTAGGGTACGACAACGGTTTAGGGTGAGCGTACGTTTTAGGGTAAGGTTTAGTGTTAGCGTACGGGTTAGGATTAAGGGACGGGTGAGGGTAAGGCTTCGGGTAAGGGTTAGGGTTAGGGTTAGGGTTAGGGTTAGGGGACGGTTTAGGGTACAGGTTAGGGTACGACAACGGTTTAGGGTGAGGGTACATGTTAGGGTACGGGATAGTGTTAACGTACGGGTTAGGATTAGGGGACGGGTGAGGGTAAGGCTTCGGGTAAGGGTTAGGGTTAGGGTTAGGGTTAGGGTTAGGGGACGGGGACAGTTTAGGGTACAGGTTAGGGTACGACAACGGTTTAGAGTGTGCGTACGTTTTAGGGTATGGGTTAGTGTTAGCATACGCGTTACGATTAGGGGACGGGTGAGGGTAAGGCTTCGGGTAAGGGTTAGGGTTAGGGTTAGGGTTAGGGTTAGGGTTAGGGTTAGGGTTAGGGGACGCAGACTGTTTAGGGTACAGGTTAGGGTACGACAACGGTTTAGGGTGAGCGTATGTGTTAGGGTACTGGTTAGTGTTAGCGTACGGGTTAGGATTAGGGGACGGGTGAGGGTAAGGCTTTGGGTAAGGTTTAGGGTTAGGGTTAGGGTTAGAGTTAGGGGACGGGGACGGTTTAGGGTACAGGTTAGGGTACGACAGCGGTTTAGGGTGAGCGTATGTGTTAGGGTACGGGTTAGTGTTAGCGTACGGGTTAGGATTGGGGACAGGTGAGGGTAAGGCTTCGGGTAAGGGTTAGGGTTAGGGTTAGGGCACGGTGACGTTTTAGGGTATAGGTTAGGGTACGACAACAGTTTAGGGTGATCGTACGTGTTAGGGTACGGTTTAATGTTAGCATACAGTTTAGGATTAGGGGACGGGTGAGGGTAAGGCTTCGGGTAAGGGTTAGGGTTAGGTTTAGGGTTAGGGACGGGGACTGGGACGGGGACGTTTTAGGGTACAGGTTATGGTACGACAACGGTTTAGGGTGAGCGTACGTTTTAGGGTACGGGTTAGTGTTAGCGTACGGGTTAGGATTAGGGGACGGGTGAGTGTAAGGTTTCGGGTAAGTGTTAGGGTTAGGGTTAGGGTTAGGGTTAGGGTTAGGGTTAGGGGACGGGGACGGTTTAAGGTACAGGTTAGGGTACGACAACGGTTTAGGGTGAGCGTACGTGTTAGGGTACAGGTTAGTGTTAGTGTACGGGTTAGGATTAGGGTACGGGTGAGGGTAAGGCTTCGGGTAAGGGTTAGGCTTAGGTTTAGGGTTAGGGGACGGGGACGGTTTAGGGTACAGGTTAGGGTATGACAACGGTTTAGGGTGAGCGTACGTGTTAGGGTATGGGTTAGTGTTAGCGTACGGGTTAGGATTATGGGATGGGTGAGGGTAAGGCTTCGGGTAAGGGTTAGGGTTAGGTTTAGGGTTAGGGTTAGGGGACTGGGACGGGGACGGTTTAGGGTACAGGTTAGGGTCCGACAACGGTTTAGGGTGAGCGAACGTGTTAGGGTACGGGTTAGTGTTAGCGTACGGGTTAGGATTAGGGGACGGGTGAGAGTAAGGCTTCGGGTAAGGTTTAGGGTTAGGGTTATGGTTAGGGTTAGGGTTAGGGGATGGGACGGTTTAGGGTACAGTTTAGGGTACGACAACCGTTTAGGGTGAGCGTACGTGTTAGGGTACGGGTTAGTGTTAGCATACGGGTTAGGATTAGGGGACGGGTGAGGGTAAGGCTTCGGGTAAGGGTTAGGTTTAGGGTTAGGGGATGGGGACGGGGATGGGGACGGTTTAGGGTACAGGTTAGGGTACGACAACCGTTTAGGTTGAGTGTACGTGTTAGGGTACTGATTAGTGTTAGCGTACGGGTTAGGATTAGGGGACGGCTGAGGATAAGGCTTTGGGTAAGGGTTAGGGTTAGGGTTAGGGTTAGGGCATGGGGATGGGGACGGTTTAGGGTACAGGTTAGTGTACGACAACGGTTTAGGGTGAGCGTACGTATTAGGGTACAGTTTAGTGTTAGCGTACGCGTTACTATTAGGGGACGGGTGAGGGTAAGGCTTCGGGTAAGGGTTAGGGTTAGGGTTAGGGTTAGGGTTAGGGGACGGGGACGTTTTAGGGCACAGGTTAGTATACGACAACGGTTTAGGGTGAGCGTACGTGTTAGGGTACGGGTTAGTGTTAGCATACGGGTTAAGATTAGGGCACGGGTGAGGGTAAGGCTTCGGGTAAGGGTTAGGGTTAGGGATAGGGGACGGGGACGGGGACGGGGACGGTTTAAGGCACAGGTTATGGTACGACAACGGTTTAGGGTGATGGTACGTGTTAGGGTACAGGTGAGTGTTAGCGTACGGGTTAGGATTTGGGGACGGGTGAGGGTAAGGCTTCGGGTAAGGTTTAGGGTTAGGGTTAGGGTTAGGGTTAGTGTTAGGGTTAGGGTTAGGGGACGGGGACGGTTTAGGGTACAGGTTAGGGTATGACAACGGTTTAGGGTGAGCGTACATGTTAGGGTACGGGTTAGTGTTAGCGTACGGGTTAGGATTAGGGTACGGGTGAGGGTAAGGCTTCGGGTAAGGGTTAGGGTTAGGGTTAGGGTTAGGGATAGGGGACGGGGATGGTTTAGTGTACAGGTTAGAGTACGACAACGGTTTAGGATTAGCGTACGTGTTAGGGTACGTGTTAGTGTTAGTTTACGGGTTAGGATTAGGGGATGGGTGAGGGTAAGGCTTCAGGTAAGGGTTAGGGTTAGGGTTAGGGATAGGGTTAGTGGACGGGGACGGTTTAGGGTACAGGTTAGTGTACGACAACGGTTTAGGGTGAGCCTATGTTTTAGGGTACGGGTTAGTGTTAGCGTACGGGTTAGGATTAGGGGACGGTTGAGGGTAAGGCTTCGGGTAAGGTTTAGGGTTAGGGTTAGGGTTAGGGTTAGGGGACGGGGACGGGGACGGTTTAGGGTACAGGTTAGGGTACGACAACCTTGTAGGGTGAGCGTACGTGTTAGGGTATGGGTTAGTGTTAGCATACGGGTTAGGATTAGGGGACGGGTGAGGGTAAGGCTTCGGGTAACAGTTAGGGTTAGTGTTAGGGTTAGGGGGCGGGGACAGTGACGGGGACGGTTTAGGGTACAGGTTAGTGTACGACAACCGTTTAGGGTGACCGTACGTGTTAGGGTACGGGTTAGTGTTAGTGTACGTGTTAGGATTAGGGGACGGGTGAGGGTAAGGCTTCGGGTAAGGATTAGGGTTAGGGTTATGGTTAGGGTCAGGGGACAGGGACGGTTTAAGGTACAGGTTAGTGTACGACAACGGTTTAGGGTGAGCGTACGTGTTAGGGTACGGGTTAGTGTTAGCGTACCGTTTAGGATTAGGGGAAGGGTGAGTTTAAGGCTTCGGGTAAGGGTTAGGGTTAGGGATAGGGGACGGGGATGGGGACGGGGACGGTTTAGGGTACAGGTTAGGGTACGACAACGGTTTAGGGTGAGCGTACGTTTTAGGGTAAGGGTTAGTGTTAGCGTACGGGTTAGGATTAAGGGACGGGTGATGGTAAGGCTTCGGGTAACGGTTAGGGTTAGGGTTAGGGTTAGGGTTAGGGGACGGGGACGGGTACGGTTTAGGGTACAGGTTAGGGTACGACAACGGTTTAGGGTGAGCGTACATGTTAGGGTACGGGTTAGTGTTAACGTACGGGTTAGGATTAGGGGACGTGTGAGGGTAAGGCTTCGGGTAAGGGTTAGGGTTAGGGTTAGGTTTAGGGTTAGGGGACGGGGACAGTTTAGGGTACAGGTTAGGGTACGACAACGGTTTAGATTGTGCGTACGTGTTAGGGTATGGGTTAGGGTTAGCATACGGGTTACGATTAGGGGACGGGTGAGGGTAAGGCTTCGGGTAAGGGTTAGGTTTAGGGTTAGGGTTAGGGTTAGTGTTAGGGTTAGGGTTAGGGGATGGGGACGGTTTTGGGTACAGGTTAGGGTACGACAACGGTTTAGGGTGAGCGTACGTGTTAGGGTACGGGTTAGTGTTAGCGTACGGTTTAGGATTAGGGGACGGTGAGGGTAAGGCTTCGGGTAAGGGTTAGGGTTAGGGTTAGGGGACGGGGATGGGGACGGTGATGGTTTAGGGTACAGGTTAGGGTACGACAACGGTTTAGGGTGAGCCTACGTGTTAGGGTAAGGGTTAGTGTTAGCGTACGGGTTAGGATTACGGGACGGGTGAGGGTAAGGCTTCGGGTAAGGGTTAGGGTTAGGGTTAGGGTTAGGGTTAGGGTTAGTTGACGCAAACTGTTTAGGGTACAGGTTAGGGTACGACAACGGTTTAGGGTGAGCGTATGTGTTAGGGTACGGGTTAGTGTTAGCGTACGGGTTAGGATTAGGGGACGGGTGAGGGTAAGGCTTTGGGTAAGGTTTAGGGTTAGGGTTAGGGTTAGGGTTAGAGTTAGGGGACGGGGACGGTTTAGGGTACAGTTTAGGGTACGACAGCGGTTTAGGGTGAGCGTATGTGTTAGGGTACGGGTTAGTGTTAGCGTACGGGTTAGGATTGCGGACAGGTGAGGGTAAGGCTTCGGGTAAGGTTTAGGGTTAGGATTAGGGCACGGTGACGTTTTAGGGTATAGGTTAGGGTACGACAACAGTTTAGGTTGAGTGTACGTGTTAGGGTACTGATTAGTGTTAGCGTACGGGTTAGGATTAGGGGACGGCTGAGGATAAGGCTTTGGGTAAGGGTTAGGGTTAGGGTTAGGGTTAGGGTTAGGGCACAGGGATGGGGACGGTTTAGGGTACAGGTTAGTGTACGACAACGGTTTAGCGTGAGCGTACGTGTTAGGGTACAGTTTAGTGTTAGCGTAAGGGTTACTATTAGGGGACGGGTGAGGGTAAGGCTTCGGGTAAGGTTTAGGGTTAGGGTTAGGGTTAGGGTTAGGGGATGGGGACGTTTTAGGGCACAGGTTAGTGTGCGACAACGGTTTAGGGTGAGCGTACGTGTTAGGGTACGGGTTAGTTTTAGCATACGGGTTAGGATTAGGGCACGGGTGAGGGTAAGGCTTCGGG